>NC_090448.1:284712676-285068676 GCF_031143425.1 Pleurodeles waltl | reverse complement strand
TGAGGGACTGGTGCCACCCCTTCTGCAAGACAGACCAGCAAACTGTATAGCGGTGGCCACCGCCGCAACGACCGCCACCTGCACCGCCACCTGCACATCTGCTGCCTCTACTACAGTCACCAGCATCATCCCCAGTGGGCACCCTTCGGAGACTGCAGTAGACGGCCTGGTGTCTCCCACCACAAGGGCAGACACCGCTGCAGCCACCTCCACCTGCCCTGCGACGTGCCCAGCCAGTGTCACTACAGCGGACATCAGCAGCATCCCCAGTGGGCAGCTGTCTGAGGCTGCTGGAGACGTCCTGGACCCTGCACACACTACATGAGGCACCATCATCAGCACTGGCACTACCAGCAGTTGGCAGGCTAAGTCGCCGCAGGGTGGAGTGTGTCTCTGCCTCCATGGAGTATCATGCTACCTGTTCCCTGAAAATCTCATGGCTCAGACACCCATGTAAGGGAATGGGAACTGCCACACCCCAGGTGCAGCATCACTGGGCACCAAGCACCCTCCAGAGCCAGTGGAGAACAGCATCCACTACCCCAGTCCTTGGCAGGATGAAGCACTCTGGGCACCAATCCCCCTCCAGAACCAGTGGGCAAACCACCCACTTAAGAGACTGTGGCTTTTCACTCCCCAGGACCAAGCAGTGGGAAAACCACCCACTTGAGAAACTGTGGCCTTGCACTCCCCAGGACCAAGCAGTGGGGAAAGCACCGACTTGAGAAACTGTGGCCTTGCACTCCCCAGGACCAAGCGGTGGGCAAAGCACCCACTTGAGAGACCGTGGCCTTGCACTCTACAGGACCAAGCAGTGGGCAAAGCACCCACTTGAGAGACTGTGGAATTGCACTCCCCAGGACAAAGCAGTGGGCAAACCACCCACTTGAGAGACTGTGGCCTTGCACTCCCAAGGACCAGGCAGTGGGCAGTGCACCCACTTGAGAACCTTGAGAGACTGTGGCTTTTTACTCCCCAGGGCCAGGCAGTGGGCATTGAGCCCCCTCGAGGAGCAGTAGCGTCTTTCCATCATCCGGCTGAGGTGCCCCTCCTCCCCTTCCCCCTGAGGTGCCTGTGTTATTTTTTGACCTGATGCCCCTGCAGTGTTCTCTCCGTTTTGAGGCAGGTGTCATGTGTAGGCTTCACCCATGGTTTTTGGGACCACTGTTCCATGGACATTTCATGGAACAGTATATGGACTTGTGTACTTGCTGTAAATATTTGTATATACTGATCATTTAAAGTCATCTTGGCCTATCTAAATTTTCGATTATTACACTCGTTACAATCATTTCATTTGGTCCTTGTGTTCTTCCAGGGGGTTACGGGGTGTGTCTGTAATGCTGTTGGATTTGTTAGTGTGTATGGTATTGTGGATGAGGGTGGGGTGGGGGTGTTGTGTGTTGCGTGTGTGTGTGTCACTCTCTTTTTCTTCCCCCCTCCCCTGTGTGCCATGTGCAGTACTCACCGTGGTCGTCGCCGCCATCTTTGATGTTCCTGGTAGATGAGTAGGTAGAACAACATGGGCAGGACTTGTAACTCGGGCTCTATGGCGTCCTGGTTCCTCATTGGGTGTCGTGAGGTGAGTAGCTTCCATTCTAAAGACTGTTTCCGCCGTGCTTTTGATAGCGTTGGTACTGCCCCGGAAAAGCTGGTGGATTGGTGCCTTGTAATAGTGTGGGCGGTACATTATCTTCCACCTGTCTGTTGGCAGTGACCGCTGCAATGTTTGTTGCTACCACCGTGGCGGTCGGAATGTTAAAGTGGCTGTCTTTGTTGGCGGTTTTCGCCATGATCGTGATTCCATTTTTTTTACCGCCGGCCTGTTGGTGGTATTACCGCCGCTTTATCACTGGCTGCCAAGGTTGTAATAAGAGCCTTACTTTAGCAAACTAGGCCTGCCACTGTGCACTTTAACCTAGATATATTTTATTTAGTTTCCTTATATTATTTTAGCATTAGCCACATTTGCGGTTTTGTTTTATTTTCTCTATCTAGCTGTTCTTCGCCTAGGTCAGCACTGCGTTCTTAAACAAGACATTTCTTTCACCCTGTGCTTTTCTCAAGGCTGCAGTAAGATAGGTTGCTGGCAAAAGTGGTACGCCTTGTCTCCAATGTTCACAGAAACATGCACACTCTTTCTTGGAACATCAGCTGTGATATTATAAAAACACTACTTTGACCCATGTACTTTAGGAGGAGATTCCAGCCAGAAGACAACAACTGTATGCTGATGGATGATTGCTTTGCTACAGCTGCTTATGTAGACTACAGGCCTCTTGCTCAGGTATGAGGAATGATGTCTTCTTAGGGAGAACCTGAAAGGCAGAATTAGAGCTTAACATGCTTTGCTCTAACATAGCTTAGGTAGGAATCATTCCTACAAACCTTAGTGACAGTATTGTAGTGTTATTCCTGTGTTTTCCTCTCCTTATTACAATTTTAATCTTATTGGGCTTCATCGTCCTAGTTATTGCAATACTTGCTTTATTATCTAAGATGCAGTTACTTCAATAAAACCTTACTGAACTATAGTCTACCTCTGATTGCCCTTGCATATGTGAGACTAATGTAACTGAGAGAAATGGATGAGATCTGAGTGACCACGATTCCCCTGAGGAGTCAAGTATGTCATGTGGACGGTTGCCCCAATCATCCCTGCTCTTGGGTGGAGATGAGGCACTGCTAGTTAGCCAGAACAAACCCGGATTAGGGTGACAGGTGTCACATCATGCAGGATCAGACTCAGTTTCCCATAGTACAGGTGATTCTGCTGCCCAAATCTAGTAGTCTCATTAAGATAACGAGAACCTACGTGACATGGTGCTTAAAGTTTGGTTAGGCATTAATTTTTGGATCCTCCTGAGTATCTCTGTCTTACTATATCCAAAAGACACCTCAGTACTATATACGGAGACTTCCGTGGTATTGAGGATTTTTCCTCCTCAGCTAAGTAGGGAGTACCTACCTAACGCTGTAGGTTCTTCAAGCATGAACCCTAAAAGGACAATCCCCATTTGGTGTGCTTATCTCTAAGCAAAATTTACCATTTACCATGGCGAACTCGCAACAGGTAGCAATTGCAGTCAATATGCGACCACCCCTTACTGCACATTTATTGGCACATGGCCTAACGGCCCAGGGTGGGTCCAGTTACATTTGTTGTTGAAGCTCATGCAGCATACAGAACAGAAATGTTCAATTCTTGGGTCACATTTCCAGCAGCTGATGGGAACACAAATACGTTTCACCACTATACACCTGCAAACTATATAGAGCTTATGCATATTTAGAAATACCGCTATCTTATCAAGACCATAATAATTGGCTTGATGGCCCTACCACATACAATCCTACACGTGAGGTTAGGTCCTCTAAGTAATGATGGTCCTACCTGGCCTTTGTTGGCCACATATACACCACACCCTGATGCGGCAACCTTGGCGATAGCTCCGGTTCACTGCTTTTATACTGAGCTTACGGCAATATACAGACTATTAGTACAGTTTGTAATACAAACATTAAATACAAACCCAGCACGTGCTGCCCCGGTGATACCACATGCAGCAACACCAGCCTTTAATCTTGTGACTGTACATTCAATCATAGGTAAGGCACTCACCAAATGGGAAGAAATTCCATTTTGGTTAGCTCAAGAAATAAATTCACTGGAAGCAGTATTTCCTCATACGGGACCTCAGGATAAGCATAGAATATTAACTATGTGCTTGCCATTTGGGATGGTTCCCACAGTAGATAACTATAATACTTGGGGCATGGTATTTGCCACGCTCTATACTACCGACACTTGCCAAGCTTCCAGAAGTGTTAAAACAAATTCAAGATGAATACGGGGCTGCCCCGGCACGGGACTTGGGGAATGCAACTTATGGGCAATTTTGCCACTGTAACTTCCATTATATTAAGTAACCTTAAAGGGGAAGCAGTAGCACTAGCAGTGCGTTTGCAGCTCCAGGACATTCCTGAACAGGATCGAGAACGTGAGCTGGTAAAGGTTATCGTGGAGACCTATTCCAGTATTGGTCGAGATAGTCTGGAGGTCAGACCCATAAAACCACAGTTTCAGGGTAAATCTAATAAAGATTCTACCAAGCAAGCACCTGAGGGTTCTAAAAAACGCTGGGATAAAAACAACAGACACCTAACAAAGAAAGGGGAGAATCTCCGTACTCGGAGATCCGACAGAATAGATCTAATCTCAGAAATAGAGATAATATGAAAACGCCTGACAGATATCAATATACTGACAAACGCCAATCTTGTTCCTTCCAGGACTTACCGGAAAAATGCAGTGAGAGAGGTGGGCGGTCAGAGCGGAGAACTGAGTACTTGAAGCCAAGACAGGAATCACAACGCTCTACAGAAGTTTCTGCTAAAAAAGAAGAGAAACTTCCACAACAAAAACCCCAATTTAAAAAGAAAAAAGTGGCAGCAGTTGCTATTCGTCATGGCACTCAGGAAGAGGGCTCTATTGAAGAACAAGACGTGGGCACTAGCGCTAGACAGCGCAGCAGAGGACACAATAGTTCACAAGAATCTTCAAGAGCATCTGGAGGTGAAAGCAACTGTTGACTTCTTACAAGTTGAAACTGCGGACATGCTTGTCTGCACCCCTGACAGGGTGTACAAGGTAACAATACAGTTAGAAGGAGACATTGATCATTGAGCGCACAATTGATGCAATCTTTTTGGGACCATGTCATCAACATTTATGATATTTTACTGGCTGAAAAGGATTGGCCACCTGAATTTGTCTGTCCTTGCCCATATGGGGAAGAGTGTATCAAACATTCTTTCTTGCCTCTTGTTCCAGACGAGCTTATAGAATCCTATGCCATTAATTGGGTATGGGCGCAGGCACCCATGTTGTACCGAAACCATGTGGGGTGGGATATAGATTACCCATATCATGTAATTTCAATTAAGAATCAACCCAACTCCAATACCCAATAAAACATCATGCTAAAGCACCTGTGAGGGAAATCCTCACACAAGTAAAGTACCAGGGCGTGATCGAACCCTCTGTCTCACCAAATAATAATCCTTTAATCCCTGTAGCTAAATTGGACCATTCACACAGAATAGTTTTAGACTACAGACACTATAGTCATACACATACATATACTATACAAATCTCTCATAACACAGCACTTATGAACAGCATAGTGTGCAAAAATACAGCACTACATTGGATATTTCCAGTGGCTTCTTCTGCCAAAATATAGCACCTGAGAGTACAGACCTTACAAGTTTCAGTGCACTAGGCTCCCAGAAAAAAATCTGTTGTTTACCACAGGGGTACAAGAACAGTCTGAACTGTTCGCGGCTCGTGTAACTTCAAAATTGCATGACATTGACCTTGAAGCAGTGTCCTGTGTAGATGGTATCTACCTTATGGACGATGATTTACTGCAACTTCTAACTCGGGTAGCCTGCATTGTTGTAGGATTTGCCAAATTCGGCTATAAATTCAAATTAAAAAACACAAAAATAGCCTTCCTTAGTGTTGTTTCTGGGGTATGAATTATCAAGTGCAGGAAAGAGCCTAGTGCCACAATTCTTAGAAAAATTCACACAGTTACAACCTCCAAATGCCATTAAAAAACTCCAATCACTATTGGGTTTTCTAAACTTTGGCAGAACAAACATTCCCGATTATGCATCATGCATCAAACCCTTATATAGCTTGATACGTCCTGACTTTTCCAGTAAATTCTGGACAGTCGAACAAACATGCATCCTCAGAGCATTGCAACAAGACATGCTTGCAGCACAACACTTACACACAAGAGACAATTAAAAAACATCTGGTCATCAGAGTAATTGCTGGTGCCATTGGTTTTTACCTATGTAACATTCAATGAGGGTGAGACAGTCCCGATTGCATACAAATCACATTTGTAATCAACAGCAGGACAAAGCTTTGCTCCCACTGAGAAAATTCTCACTGCTGTTCGGATGGCTATCATTAAAGAGAGACCACTAGCCCAGGGAAAACATATTATTGTCGTATAACATTGCTGATGCTTCCATTCATTGCAAGTGGAATGATTGCCAATGAGGAGCTGGTGCCTGAAGAGATAAATTCAAAAGGTACAGGCCATATTGTTCAAGAACTTACCAGAAAATTGGAGGAAGCTGACCTTCATGTTGTGCTGTGCTTGGGCTCTTCAAAATGGTTCTGTTAGAAATGGGGTCTTTGGTTGGCAGTCAGGTTAGCCCCTGTCCAAGCAAGGACCCTCACTCTAGTCAGGGTAAGTCACACACAATCCAAATTATCCTGTGCCCACCCTCTGGTAGCTTGGCACTGAGCAGTCAGGCTTAACTTAGAAGGCAATGTGTAAAGTATTTGTGCAATAAATTATACAATAACACCATATAGCATGACAAAAATACACCACACAGTGTTTAGAAAAATATATAATATTTATCTGGATAAATACAGGTTAAAACGATTAAAATGCAATAAGTATATGTTAAGATATCACAGAAAAGTTATATAAAGTGTCCTAAGTCTTTTAAAAGCAAACAAAGGCCCACATTCTGACATTGGCGGTAAAAGCCGCTTACTGCCGTGCAGAAGACCGCCACCACACCGCCGCGGCCGTGGAATTCTGCCACAGCTATTATGACCCACAGTTCGGAATCCACCAAAATCTAGACACCCACACAAGTCCGCCACACCAAAGGTCAGTGATAAACTGGCAATAACAAAACCTCCACCGTCACGCCAACAGAAATACGCCCACACTATCACGACCCACGAATCCACGCACATTTACAAAACACAGCCACATTGGACAATTCGAAATACACACACCTGATACACATACACACACCACTCCCACACACCAATACAATATAAAACACACACCCACATCACCAACAAACCCCTACGACCACAAATCACGAACGAAAGCCAGAGAGAGACACCACCAACAACAACACCAGCATCCACAGGCACTCAACACCATCACCTACATAACTTCCACGCACCTCACACAACACCCCACTACATATCAGCACACTTATCACCCCACACACCACCCCACACATCACCTACACCACCCCATGGCACGGCAAAGACACCCCAGGTTCTCGGAGGAGGAGCTCAGGGTCATGGTGGAGGAAATCGTCCGGGTAGAGCCACAGCTATTCGGATCACAGGTGCAGCACACCTCAATTGCAAGGAAGATGGAGCTCTGGCGAAGAATAGTGGACAGGGTCAATGCAGTGGGACAACACCCAAGAAATCGGGAGGACATCAGGAAGAGGTGGAACGACCTACGGGGGAAGGTGCGTTCCGTGGTCTCCAGACACCACCTGGCGGTTCAGGGGACTGGCGGCAGACCCCACCTCCTCCCCCACAACTAAAAACATGGGAGGAGCAGGTCTTGGTGATTCTGCATCCTGAGGGCCTCGCAGGAGTAGCTGGAGGAATGGACTCCGTTAAGTCAAAGCTTTACTATTACATCCCCCACCCTACCTGCATGCTATCACATACCCCCACCCTCACCCTCACTCCCATCACTCCTTCTCCTCACAAATGTCCCAACATCACAAACCACACATCCCAACACCAAACCCTGCATGTAACACCAAAGCATGGACACCCATCACTAAAGCATGTCCACTGCACATACCCATACACCCCCCTAAACCATCATCACACAAGATCCCACACAGGAATGCTAGCACTGGGGTACACGGTCACCCACCCATTGCACACCTTGACACACACAGATGCAATAATCATGCCTTTATACCCCTGCAGGACCCCTACCCAACATCCCCGGACAGGAGGGTCCACACATGTCCACACCACCAACAGAAGAGGCCCACAGTGATGACAGCACCTCTGTCCAACTGGATCTAGATGACCAGCCCGGACCATCTGGGACCTCAGGACAGTCGGTTCCCCACACCCAGTCACAGGCCACTACAGAGCTTCCCCCCTCTGGAAACACCAGCAGAGCACCCACCCAGCGGGCCCATATCTCCGTCCCCAGGTCACGTCAATCAGCTGTGTGTCCACCACTACAGGGAATGCAGGCTAACCCACCACCCCAACAACAACAGGGACCTGGGGGCAGTGGCAGTGGGCACACAGTCCAGGGGACGGAGGCCCAGGAACACAGGGGAACTGGGAGGGCTGCTGTGCGACAGGGGGCGGACAGGCCCAGGGAACCCACTCTCCACGAGGCCCTCTCCTCCATCATGGGAGCCTACCACCACTCCCAGGAGACGATGGCAACGGTACTGGCCAAGTTTCAGGAGACCCAGCGCCTGCAGGAGCAACAGTATTTGGGCTTCAGGGAGGAACTCAGATCCATCAATTCCACCCTGGGCACCATTGTAGGGGTGCTGAGGGAAGTACTCAACACCAGGAGGGACACTGTGGCACTACAAGGGGCCCCTGACACTAGCATGGATGATGAACTGCCCACCACCTCCGCTGGCGCTAGTGGACAGGAGGCACCGCCACAGAACCACCACACCAGCACCCCACCCCCTGCAGAGGGAGAACCACCCCGCAAACGGTCCCTGAGATCCAGGAACAAGACAGAGAACGATGCCAAGACCCCCGCCAAGAAATGAGACCACCCTGATTGTCATCCTACTGTCCCACTTTGTCACCCTGCCCATCCTTAAACTGCCCCAGCTCCACTTCCTATGCCCATTTGGGCAATGCACCTGTGAGACTAATAGACTGGACTCTGCCATGGACATTCCTCCGCCATCACCCCTCACCATTTTGCTACCCCCTCCAATTTTGAGCACTAAAATAAACACCCTTAATGCACAAAACAATCTGGAGTCTGTCTGTGATTTCGGAATACTGTATTAGCAATAACTGTGGCAAAAAGCTCTTTCATTTGTAATGTCAACATACCTATGTCACACAGCTCTAGTCCATGAGGAATCAAAGCAGATGTCACACTGTGGGACCCAGATCTGTGAAATTGTAACGGAAAGTGAAAACCCAGTGACCATACACTGGGTGAAAACGACAAACAGTAGGGAAGCAGTAGTGTTTAAGTATATGTAGTAGGCAGGTTTGTATCCTTACCTGTGTTTTACTGGAAATATTGCTGGATCACTGAGTCCCTGTTGTCCATGTCTTCTTCCTCTGCTTCCTCATCTTCACTGTCCACAGGCTCCACAGTTGCAACAACACCGTCATCTGGACCATCCTCCTGCAGAAAGGGCACCTGTCGTCGCAAAGCCAAGTTGTGAAGCATACAGCAGGCCACGATGATCTGGCACACATTCTTTGGTGAGTAGAATAGGGATCCACCTGTCATATGGAGGCACCTGAACCTGGCCTTCTAGGAGGCCGAAGGTCCGCTCGATCACCCTCCTAGTTCGCCCATGGGCCTCATTGTAGCGTTCCTCTGCCCTTGTCCTGGGATTCCTCACTGTGGTCAGTAGCCATGACAGGTTGGGGTAACCAGAGTCACCTGCAAATGGTGAGGGACAACTGTTAGACACACACTAACCTGGAGGGATATCCCCAGACCCAGACAACCATTCCCACTGACTAGCTTCCATGTGCTCACCTAATAGCCACACACAGTGCCTCTGGAGTTGCCCCATCACATAAGTAATGCTGCTATTCCGCAGGATGTAAGCGTCATGCACTGAGCCAGGGAACATGGCATTCACATGGGAGATGTACTGGTCTGCCAAACATACCATCTGTACATTCATCGAATGATAACTCTTCCAGTTTCTGTACACCTGTTCACTCCTGTGGGGGGGGAGCAAAGCCACATGGGTCCCATCAATGGCACCTCTGATGTTGGGGATATGTCCCAGGGCATAGAAATCACCTTTCACTGTAGGCAAATATTCCACCTCAGAGAAAACGATGTACCTCCGCATGTGTTTCAGCAGGGCAGACAGCACTCTGGACAACACGTTGGAAAACATAGGCTGGGACATCCCTGATGCTATGGCCACTGTTATTTGAAATGACCCACTTGCAAGGAAATGGAGCACTGACAGCACCTGCACTTGACAGGGGATTCCTGTGGGATGGCGGATAGCTGACATCAGGTCTGGCTCCAACTGGGTACACAGTTCCTGGATTGTGGCACGGTCAAGCCTGTATGTGATTATCACATGTCTTTCCTCCATGGTCCACAGGTCCACCAACGGTCGGTACACCGGAGGATGCCGCCATCTCCTCACATGTCCCAGCGGACGGTGCCTATGAAGGACAACAGTGAGCACAGAGTCAAACAACTCAGAGGTACGTACCCACAGCTTACACAGAACACCAATCATACTCCAAAAGTGGCCTGTATGTGTGTTGAGTCTAGGCCTAGGTATGTGTGACGCAGTTGAAAATGAAGCCATGTGGGCCCCTGAAATGGCGGCTGCCTGACCTCTAAAGTGGGACAATGGGATGTGAGGTAACTGCACTGGCGTTGTACACCGTCGCGGTAGGAGAGGACCTACACTGCAAGTGCAGCTGTGACCTCGGTCTGGAAGAGACAATGGCTCGAGTGTCTGGGGAAAGGGCCTCTGCCTTCATATCAGAGGAGTTGGAGAAAATCGTGGACGGGGTCCTCCCCCAGTATACGCTACTCTACGGTCCTCCAGACAAACAGGTAAGTACACTGGGAGCATGATGTATGGGCTATGCCTGTGTGTAGAGGGGTGGATGTAAGAAGGAAGGGGGGAGAGTGCAGCGTGCATGAAATGACGATGAGTGCATGTGCCACATGGCAAGGGTAGGGATGGGGGCCAATCACTTTGACGGTGCAGTTGGTAATAACTTTCTCTTTCCCCTGTACAAATCATGTAGGTCAGCGCCCACCAGAAAAAACATATTTGGCGTGCCATCGCCAAGGACGTCCGGACCCTGGGGGTCTACCACAGACGGAGCACCCACTGCCAGAAAAGATGGGAGGACATTCGCCGCTGTAGCAAGAAGACGGCGGAGGCTCAGCTGGGGATGGCCTCCCAACGTGGGAGGGGTGCCTGTCGCACCATGACCCCCCTGATGTTCAGGATCCTGGCGGTGGCGTACCCGGAGTTGGATGGGTGCTTGAGGGCATCACAGCAGCCACAAGGGGGTTAGTACACTCGCATTCTGCTGACTTTGCACGCAGTGGGGGGGTCTGGGTGGGGGAGCTGGGCTGTGGGTTTCCCCAGGCCAGGGCGAGTTCCGTAGGCAAGGTCCCTCCGTAAGGCAGGCCATGTGGCACCCCACCCCACCTATGTAGAGTGCCAACTACACCTAGTCATGCCCCTGTGTCATCTATGTGTGCAGATGTCGTCCATAGCCTTGTAGGCCTTTTCCCAGGAATTGAACAGTGGAGCCGAAGAGCGCGGCATAGTGCAGGGGGCATCTGTGTCTGTCGTGTCCGCCAACGGTAGCGGTAATGCATGCACTCAACATGTCTTTCTTCTGTCGTCCCCCCCTTTTCTGGTCTCCCTGTTCTTGTGTGCATTAGCATCATCAGGCGGAGGAGCAGTGGCACTGGAGCACCAGGGGGCTGCATCCCACATGGCCATGGAGGGACACACTACGGAATCGGACTTCACCAGTGGGACAGAGGGTGAGGGGAGCTCCACGGCGGGGACAGGAGCTGAGACCAGTGACACGGACTCTTCCTTTGATGGGAGCTCCCTTGTGGTGGCGGCAAAATTTGTGCCACCCCCATCTACAGTTACAGCCGCCACCCCCCCTTCCAGCACTGCCCTCCCAGCAGCCCCTCAGCCTTCGCCCTGTGCCCGCTCACCCGGGAGGGTGGGCATCACCTTCGCCCCAGGCACTTCAGGCCCTGCCCCAGTCACCCCTGCTGCCCTCAGTGAGGAGGCCATTGATCTCCTCAGGTCCCTCACTGTTGGGCAGTCTACCAGTTTGAATGCCATCCAGGGTGTAGAAAGGCAGTTGCAAAAAACAAATGCATTCCTGGAGGGCATTCACTCTGGTCAGGCAGCCCTTCAGCGAGCTTTTCAGACTCTGGCCTCAGCACTGATTGCAGCCATTGTCCCTTTCTCTATCCTCCCCCCTCCAACTTCCTGCATGAATAAAGGTTCATATTTCCCAACATTGGATCTGACTTTGTTAATGACTTCATGAGTTTCTGTCCATTAAGTTTCTTAAACTTAAAACCATAAGGTTTGAGTTAATGGACATATCTGAATTACATTCCTGTGGTTTTAATGCATGGTTTATCCTTAGTACCTGGTCTGAAGTACCAATGTTAGCTTTCCCTAAACCTGGGAACGTTCTGTGTAATGGGGAGTCATAAAACAAACAACTTTAGTAATGGCTAATTGTAAGGTATTTTCACACGTTTTACTATCTCAGTAGCATTTTTCCAAGGTAAAGGTGCATTTACTAAGACCCAGAGCTTCACTTACATCACTGCTGTAATCCAAAACACTAAATAGATAGTGGTCCATATATCTGTTGTCAGCTTGCATCCTAAAAAAGCTTTGATCAATTAGAAATTGCAATCTTGCAATTCTTATGGCCTGGATCTTGATTTCTAATGGCCATGTAGGCCCTAAAATATTGTTCAAGATTAACATTTTGTTAAAGCAACTAATTGACATTTTATGTCATCAAGTACATTTCAAAATCAAATAGAAACTGACATTTTCACATTGCAAGTACAACTTTTGCAGGATCACTGAATTATTCCTCTTGGAGGAGCCATCCACAGTTATACATAGGTTTGCAATTTCAGTATTTACTGCTTATATTACTGACAATGGTGCTAATTTTAAATCAACTGTAAGTGATATATATTTGAATAAAAAGCGCTAAAAGTCAGGTGTATTTCCGTTCATATCAATCGCTTTCATTCATGCAACCATTTGTGTTCAGAATACAGCTGAATCTGATTTTAAAGAGATTTATCTTTAGACTATATACTTTCCAGTGGCCCCTAAACATTGACAAGACTAGCAAATCAGAAGCCTCATTTTGTAACCTTCAAAATAGGCTTCTGAGCCCTTTTCAGAATAGTCAGTTGATTTAGAAAAATCCAAGGTCATACACTGACAAACAATATGGCTTTATAGAAACATACATTAAGGGCCTGATTACGAGTTTGGCGGTTCCAGGACCACCATGTTGGTGTGTGGCGGCCGCACCGCTAACAGGCTGGTTAAGAAGACTGCCATATTATGACCATGGCGGTTTTCCCAGCAGAACACAGCCGAAGCACCGCTGGCACCACCAATGTGGTCCAGCCACCACGGACGACGATAGACATATGCAGGCCCGCAGGAACCATGCTTTTGCCGGATAGATTATGAGGTTGCTGTCAGGATACTTCAATTCGATTTCCTCAGAAGCAGAAGATAACTCCTCAGTCCCGACCCGAGCTACTCACAACGAATATTAATCCTTCGTGCTGAGTACCCCGGAGGGGGAAAGGGGAATGGGATGGTAGAGAGACTGCCACAGAGATGATGAATGCCAGTACTCAGTCTGCCTCTTCACATCTAAGGTTGGATACAGCACCTGCAAGAGTCACAGTCGCAATTACTAGGGACATACAACATCAGTTTTAACTTTCTACTCTCAACACTTAATTCTCTTTAATTCTATTATTTCTTCACTCACCCTGAGTTCTCTGTAGCCTTGCTTCTCTCTATAAATGATAGCTCTTCTTAAAAAATGCTTATTACTGATTCTGGAAGAACTTCTCAACCTTTGTTAGAGATTGGTTTTATGTTGCTATATATATATATATATATATAGTTGGTGATAATGCGTTCTTCAATCAGCTGATGTTATTTAATTTCTCCTGTCTTATTGTGACTTCTGTCAATACTTGTATTTGTAAATGCTTGTTTATTAAAGTTTGTTTCTCCTTTCTTTCTTCGACATTTGTTGATAACTTGTATTTGTAAATGCTTGTTTATTACAGTTAGTTTCTCCTTCCTTACTTCGACATCTGTCGATAACTTGTAGTTGTAAATGCTTGTTTATTTAAGTTTGTTTCTCTTTTAAACTCTATTTTGGTTTATTACCATAGAATTTGTAAATGCTTATTTGTTAACAGTTCGTTTCTCCTTTAAACTTGGCCTTTGTTTATAAACTTGACATTTGTAGATACTTGCTCTTTTAAAGTTTGTTTTTTCTTTGACTTTAATATCTTAAACAAGAAACTTGTAAACATAAGGTTAATTCATACATTAACTCTGTAGCCTTGCCGACTTCCACGGGAACGGTCTACTATCAACCTCTTCGAATAAACCTTGACAATATTTATCTGTTTTCTGTGATATAATCTTCAAATGTAATTTTACCTCACAGGAGTTTCTGTTCTGAAGCTCGCTCTCTCTCCACACAGCTGATTCCTGTCAGACCTCAGTTGAAGTGCAAGGCTTCCAGCTGGAGAGCTCGTAACCTAGCAACCAACCGATTGCAAGACTAGAACTGTAACTAACCTTCAGGACTCACAGCGACCATCTTGGATCTTCTCTTCTTGATTCTTCCTTTGAAATAAGCGCAAGATTACTCTGCAAACCTTCTTCCAGTTTGGGCTTTCCTGTCTCCACTGAGGATATCTCTTTGCTTTTCTCATGCACTTCTTTGAATTGACTTGGCAAGTTTGTGTGGTCATGACAGTTGCACACCACCAAGGTTTCTGCTGTGGTCGCACCGCCAATTGTTTTCCAACATGGAAGTACCGCTGTTGTGAATTGTGGATCATAATATGATGGGAGGATTTTTGTCAGTCTGGCGGTGCTGGTGGTGGAACCACCTCTTTTCTGTCCTCCAGTGTCCTGGTGGTTTTGTGAATTTGGCTGTATTTTGGCAGACTTCACAGTGTGAAGACTCGGATTGTCACCAACATGGCGGTTTTTTGCAGGCCACCAACGCAGTGGTCATGCCGAAAGACTGCAAACTCGTAATGAGGCCCAAAGTATTCTGTAATCACCCTGCTGGGTAAGTTTCAGTGAAGCTGTCTAGGGATTTTTGGATCCAGATAAGGGCAGACTGGCAAAGGATTGACAAAGGCTATGTTTTTAATTGATTGAGCCTCATTAAAACAAAGATTTGTAGGCATAGTTTTTGGTTTGACTTGGGCAATATCTCTTAAAGTACTGTACTGTACAAAAACACTGATTTAAATCAAAAGCCGGTCAGTAAATTGGTATGAAACATTAAGGCTTCATTATTGAATTGAACTACTAAGTTGAGTGGGGAATAGTCACTTCCTCATATGAAAGAATAAGGGTAACAACTTGAAACAGCTTGATTGCTGTTGAAGCATTAAATTTATACTTGGCACCAGTAGGGAAATATATAAACCAGTGCTTAATTTGAGCTGGTGGTTTCCAGTGCTTGACACTTAATTGTCAACACTGGTACTTATAACAGTGTCCCACATTGGTGGCATTGCTGATCTAATTTACAAAAGAGCACAACAACTGCTGTTTGTTACTTCAATATACATTAAAAATGACTCATACTGTCACCTAAGCCATTCCACAGGTTTGGGGACCTCGAAAACTCAGAACTGTCACACTTGTAGGAGTGTGAGGATTAGTAGTTGTTTTGGTACTGTCATTGTTAGTACTGGCAGAGGGAATGGGTGGTACAAGTAACAGTGCCCTTTTGACGAGGACCCTGGCACATAGGTTTTTACAAATTAAGCACTGAATAAAACCATGCTGGCTCCCAAATAGTAATGCAGTGTTATATTTAGATTTTCCTCACTGAAATGTTCTAAAAAGGTTTTGTAAAAAATTATATTGATTTCTGTTCAAATCTGACATGAGATGACAATGAAATTAAAATTTCCAGTATTTAGCCCTTTCATTCATCTTTAGACTAATGTCTATAACCATTAGAAATATAATATAACCCCATTTTCACTCAACCAGACAAAACTGCATATTGTTGTAAATTTACTGGCCAAAGAATGTTATAAAGTGTTGCTGAAATTGTCTGGATGTTATATCCAGTTAAGCTGAAATGTTTATCTCTTTACAGGTTGGTAGGTTTTTTTCAGCTGCAAACTGATAATTTTAGGCCCATAAATTATGTCAGGAAAGTATTAAAATTCATTTGAACAGCTCTTATAGTTTGCATATCGACTAGGAATTTTCATTAGAGGAGTCTTCATTCTCAGAATATGGTGTAGAAGCTGAAGTTTTATTTAATTGGGATATTTGTGGTGAAGAGATACCTTAATTACTTTATGTTGTGACTTCTACAAGTGTCATCAGAGCCCAATATTTTATAAGCCTACAATTGATTTTGGTATATTTGTAAGATTATGAACTGGAAGTAAAAAACTGAAAATTAATATATTGTAGATCAAAAAAGGGCAATGAAATAGATTGCTGAATGCAACTAGAATACATAGTTTAATTAAAAGTTACTTGTTGGTATCATGGATACTTTTAGTTTTCTTTTTGAAAAGAATCAAATAGCAATTCATCAACAACATTTATGCAGACAGAATTAGCTTAAGAGCCCAATTATTTTTAGTCATACTGGACGAACAAATGTGTTGTTGTTGCTCTCATCAACAGTAAAACAAAATTAAACTAGGTATTCAAGTAGCAAAATGGATAGAAGATGGGCTAAACACAAGGATACACTCCGCTGATTATCTTACTACAAAATATGGATGTCATTCAAACACCAATCATCCCACTCTTTTGCTGAAAGTGTTAATCGATTTTGGAATAATGGAAGTATCATATATAGTTGCAGAAATTTAGACTACAGCATTAAAAAATATTACGTAACATGGAGTAGCATTGATAAATCTATATGTGCAAAGATGGAAATACACCAAAAATGTCTAAGACACTTACCAGTAGTTTGAGATCTTGGACTTACTTAATATAACATGATTGCTGCAGTTACAGGGATATGATTTACGTGCTTTAGTTACACAAATCATTAATTTTATTCAAAATTATATGAAAAACAAACTCACATGCATCTCAGACTATGGGCCTCATTACGAGTCTGGGGGTCTTCAGACCGGCATACTCCTGGTGGTGGTCGTACCACCGCAGCTTTGATGGTCTGACTGCCAAATTATAACTTTGGTGGTTTGACCGCAAAAGAAATACCGTCCCCACTGGGAACATGGTTCCCAACGGCATGACGGCGGTCGGGCTTGTAATCAGCCATGGCACGCTGAACTCAGCACTGCCATGCTAATTATAACCCTCATTTCTGCCATCCTTTTCATGGCAGAGAGCCTGCCATGAAAAGGCTGTCGGAAAGGTAGTGCAGAAGCCAGGTTTACAGACACTGCGCATTCTGAGGGTCCTGGTCGGCCCCTTCTGTGATACGAGATAGCACTCTGCTCCTTTAAGTGAGCTGACTGCTATCTTGTAGCACAGTTCTCGTCAGTCTGACCGGTGAGAACGCTCTCTTCCAAGGTTTCTGTCGGTCAGCCATGTCAGGCTGGCCGAAGCCTAGTAATAGGGCCGGGGGTCTGCCACCTCTCCATGACTTTGGCGGTCTCAAATTGGTACCGCCAAACTTGTAACAAACCCCTATAGGTTACTTACTATAAAAACAGGCACTTTTGAGTTAGAATAAAACCAGGAGGTCAATGATTCAAAATCTCCTGTTGGAGAATGAATATGTTTCATAGATTACAAAAGCAATTGACTAATTAATTGAAAGTGATTTAACGCATGTGGATATCTTTGAAATACAGGACACATATAAGACCTTTATCAGATGGTTCAATATGCAACCTTGATGGGAAATAAAATGAATATATTATGATTAATTGACGAAAGCACAAACAAATGCAGACAAGTGTAATATTATACTACAAAATGATCAATGCATCCAAGATACAAGAACTTCAATGTGAGTTGATTGAAAAGTTACTTATCATAAATAATGACCATAAAGATGAATGTGTCTCAGTATTTCCATTCTGATCAAACAAAAGGGAGCATTTTGGTGGTTTAACCAATTTCAAGACAATTTCATGTTGAGCATCATAAAAGATGGCAATGAGAGTATGTATATAGTCATGTTTAAAGAATGCTCTATACCAAAGATAAAACAGATTGAAAAAAAAAATATTCTGATAATATCTATATAAGATAATTGTCATTTAAAGATTAATAAAACAAGACAGACAGGCAAAGATGAGAATCACAAACTATGGGCCTCATGAGTTTGGTGGTCCCACCATGGCACCACCAAACTCAAGGGGAGGACACCACCACCATAGCGGTGATGTTTCCACCAAGCATATTGCAATGTTCCTGTCAGGCTGACCGGTGGGAACATTGTAATATGTATTCCCCCTGGGGTGACCGGTGGGAACAGTATTAGGATATTGGCCTTGGCTTCTTTAAGAGAGCTGAGGCCAATATTCTAACTGTCCAGCACCCTCGGAAAGCACACTGTCTGCAAAGCCGTCCCCACTGGGAACATGGTCTACTCGCCAGGTTTGTAATTAGGCAGTCGTACCACCAAAGTTGTGGCGGTCCGACCGTCTAGTGTGGTGGTCCTCGGACTGCCACAATTGTAATGAGTCTCTAGGACTGTAAAAGCTAGCGGTCTTGATTTATTGGTTTAGAATGCGTATTGTCAAACCCTTGGCCTCAAATACATCTGGAAATACAAAACAAAGGAGATGCACTTGAAGTTGAAAATAAAAATATATAATTATTTTTAAATAAAGTGAACAAAAACATCTGAAACATGATGAACAAAGTGCTCACAGGAGGGGCAGATGCATGTCATATATTCAAGATGTTCGGTTAGGATAACTGAACATAGTATACATCTCATTTTAACTCATTTGCAAAGTCATTGGCTATCCTGAAAATGTAGCATGGAAAAGCACACCTGGACCAGTACTGCCACCCTTGCTCAAGAATACTCATCCGATAAGATGTTTCACCTTAATATTGACTCAAGGATTTCATTCAGCTATAATATTTTTCTAAATATAGTTGTATCAAAAACAGAGTTGCTTTTGTACTGAAGGAAATAATATAGTTTATTATACTTTGTAGAAATTTTAATTTTATATTATACTTAATTTTTTTAATTCTATATTATATCCTTGCAGGCAGGTCGCTTCCTCCTCACCACTGCACCGGTAAGTGCTGCCATTGTTTTGGGCATGTTTGGGCTTGTCTGTGCTTGTCTGGGCTTGTTTGGGCTTGTTTGGGCTTCTTGGCTTCTCCTCTCCCAGAAGGCCATGCCCCCCTCCCTTCTCCTCTGAGCTCTTCCCGCTCCTGACTCCTGCTGCCCCCGCGCCCGCACTCCCATTGGAGGTTACCCTCCCTCCTCCCAGCTGCCACTCCCTCCCACCTCCCCTCTTATGCCGTCCGTGCCAAGACTGCGTCCAGCTCCAGACCCCCTGGCCAACACGCCTCCTGCGGCACCAAAAATGCTTAGCATTTCTCTTCCGCTCGGGAGGAGGGGGCAGGTAGAGGCATGAAAGGAAAGGAAAGGCCTTTCCTTTCCTTTCATGTCTCTGCAAGCATTTCTGCTGCCCAATAGCAATGCAATTGGGCAGCAGAAATGCCCACTAGACACCAGGGAATTTTATTTTATACTTATGCATAAGGGGTGCAGCCCCTTGGGCAAGGGCCTCTCCCCAGGGGGGCAAAATATTTGTTGCCTTTTTCTGCCCCCGGGAGCAGATCGGCCTATTATAATTAGGCTGATCTGCCCCCAGGGTGCCAGAAACCATTAGACACCAGGGATATTTTTTTTGTTACTTTATGTTTTTATGATTCGGGAGCGACCCCTTATGCAAGGGTCGCTCCCCTGGGGGGCAAATTGTATTTTGGCTATTTCTGACCCCTTGCGGGCAAATCGGCTTATTTTTATTAATTTGTTTTGTCAGTTTCACATGAGGGGAGCGACCCCTTTAGCAATGGTCGCTCCCCGGGGGTGGGGTACATTTGTTGTAGGCCACTTCTGCCCCCAGGGGGGCAGACAACCATAGCCATCAGGGTTTTTTTTTTGTTTAATTTATTTTTTTATTTGTGGGGCACAAACCCTTAGGCAAGGGTCGCTCCCGTGGGTGCATTTGGGCCATTTCTGCCACCCTTGGTGCCAGATCGGCCTGTTTTTATTAGGCCAAAACCACTATACACGTTAGGGATTTTTATTTTTTGAGTAAATTTCATGCAAGGGGAGAGACCCCTTAGGCAAGGGTCATTACCCTGGAGTGTAATTTTTTTTAGGTCATTTCTGCCCCCCTTGGGGGCAGATCGGCCTATTTGTATGAGGCCGATTGGCCCCCAATGGGGGCAGAAACCACTAGGCCTTGGGCATTTTATTTTGTGCCAATTTCACGCAAGAGGAGCGACCCCTTAGGCAAGGGTCGCTCCCTTGAGGGGGCAAACTTATTTTAGGCCATTTCTGCTCCCTTTGGGGGCAGATCGGCCTATTTCTATTAGGCCAATATGCCCCCAGGGGGCAGAAACCACTTAGGCACCAGGGATTGGTGTGTTGAATGTGTGTGTTTTGTTTGGGGGCAGCCCCTTGGACAAGGGTCGCTCCCTTTGGGGGCACATTACTGTTGGACATGAGGGCAGATCGGCCTATTTTTGGAAGGACCATCTGCCCCCAAGGGGGGCAGAAAGCCCACCAGAGACCAGGGAAGATTTATTTTTCAAAATAGGAGGGTAGGGGTAGATTATACGACGGAACACTGACTTAAAAACAACTACTAACCTTAACAACGAGGTCGGATCACTGACCTCGTTCTTACTACTAATGATTTTACCACGAATGCCTTAACAACGATATTTCGTTGTAAAGGCATTCCTGATAAAACCATTACTAATAGGCACCATTCAACCTACATCCCTCACCCCACCCCCCAACCCCTCCCCAAAATCTAAAACCCCCTGACCCCCCACCCCCTCCCCAAAACCAAAACCAAAAACGCCCCACCCCTCCAACCCCACCCCAAAACCCAAAACCCCGACCCCCCACCCCCTCCCCAAAATCAAAAACGCCCCACCCCCAACCCCACCCCAAAACCTAAAACCCCCTGACCCCCCACCCCTACCCAAAACCAAAAACGCCCCACCCCCAACCCCACCCCAAAACCTAAAACCCCCTAACCCCCCACCCCCTCCCCAAAACCAAAAACACACCACCCCCCCAACCCCACCCCAAAACCTAAAACCCCCTAACCCCCCACCCCCTCCCCAAAACCAAAAACGCCCCACCCCCCCAACCCCACCCCAAAACCTAAAACCCCCCACCCCCCCACCCACTCCCCAAAACCTAAACCCACCACTTACCTTAGTCAACCCCTTGTCACCTGCGTCGTCCTCCTTCGCCAACTCCCTTCTTTGTACCTTAACCACTCATGTTCGTTGTTCACAATATACGTAGTTAAGGCACAAAAAAACAGAGTTGTGGTTAAAAAAAGCGTTGTTGCGCTTTCATTAACCACGACTTTCGTAAAAAAAAGTTGTAAAAAAGGAAGTTTCCCATAGGGGTATGGCCATACCCCAAACCCAAATAAATGGAGCCAAAGTTCTTCTGCCCATCAGTGGGGGAATGGGACAATTACCTCCGATTCACACCCCAGGGGCAGAAAGTCTACTAGATGCCAGAGAAACAACAAAAAAACAGTGGGGTGGTGGCCACCAACCAGTATGCGCCTGGTTATGCCCCCACCCCAACTGAAGGGGGAAACAGTTATTCAGCTCTCCCGCCACACACTAAAACATCTTATCCCACAGCAAGCAAAAGGACATTTGATTATTTTGGGTATTGGTTTTACATTTGGGCCATGAGAGCTTGGCTAACTCTCAAAATCGTCCCACTTGGAATGGTGAGGGCTGCACTTTTTGGCATTTGGGATACTGCCATGTAGAAAAATCCACAAGATCTAGATACATCTGAAAACCAAATATCTGGGTAATTCCAGGGTGGTGTGCTTCACATGCACCCCACAATATTTTCTTACCCACAATGCCCTGCAAACCTCCAACTTTCCTGGAAATCACACATTTTTCCCACATTTTTGTGATGGACCTTCCGGAATCTGCAGGAATCCACAAAATTCCTACCACCCAGCATTGTCCCATCTATATCGATAAAAATTCTGCCCCAATTGTCAGCCTAAAAATGTTTTTATTTCAAACTGCCCTTTTGGACCCGCTTTGCTTCCCCCTCAATTTTGACATGTTTTTGGCTCTTCCTTGTCACAGGCACTTGGCCCACCTACACAAGTGAGGTATCATTTTTACCAGGAGACTAAGGGGAACGTTGGGTGGTAGGAAATTTGTCCTGGTGCAGTGATCCCACACAGAAATGTGGGAAAAAATTGATTTTTTTAATCTAAATTTGAGGTTTGCTGAGGATTCTGGGTAAGAAAACATTGGGGGATCCTCGTAAGTCACACCTCCCTGGACTCCCTTCGGTGTCTAATTTTCAGAAATGTTTGGGTTTGGCAGATTTCCCAGTATGTCTGCTGAGCCCAGGACCAAAAATGCAGGCCCCCCACAAATAAGGTAGTTTAGTATCTGATGATTTTGATGTGTCCACGTTGTGTTTTGGGGCATTTCCTTTCGCGGGCAGTAGGCCTACCCACACAAGTGAGGTACCATTTGTATCACGAGACTTAAGGGAGTGCTGGGTGGAAGGAAATGTGTGGCTCCTCTCAAATTCCAGAACTTTCTGTCACCGAAATATGAGGAAAAAGTGTTTTTTTGGCAAAATTTTGAGGTTTGCAAAGGATTCTGGGTAACAGGACCTGGTAAAAGCCCCACAAGTCACCCCATCATGGATTCCCCTAGGCGTCTAGTTTGAAAAAATGCGCTGGTTTGGTGGGTTTCCTTAGGTCCGGCTGAGCTAGAGGCCAAAATCCACAGCTTGGCACTTTGCAAGAAACAGCTCTGTTTTCTTTGGGAAAATGTGATGTGTCCATGTTGTGTTTTGGGGCATTTCCGCTCACGGGCTCTAGGTCTACCCACACAAGTGAAGTACCATTTTTATCGGGAGACTTGGGGGAGCACTGGGTGGAAGGAAATTTGTGGCTCCTTTCAGATTCCAGAACTTTCTGTCACCGAAAGGTGAGGAAAAAGTGTTTATTTTGCCAAAGTTTGAGGTTTGCAAAGGATTCTGGGTAACAGTACCTGGTCAGAGCCCCACAGGTCATCCGATAATGGATTCCTCTAGGTGTCTAGTTTTAAAAAATGTGCAGCTTTGGTAGGTTTCCCTAGGTTCCGGCTGAGCTAGAGGCCAAAATCCACAGCTTGGCACTTTGCAAAAAACAGCTCTGTTTTCTTTGGGAAAATGTGATGTGTCAATGTTGTGTTTTGGGGAATTTCCTGTCACGGGTTCTAGGCCTACCCACACAAGTGAGGTACCATTTTTATCGGGAGACTTGGGGGAACTCTGGATGGAAGGAAATTTATTCCCCCATCCTGGATTACCATAGGTGTCTAGGTTTCAAAAATGCGCAGATTTGGAAGGTTTCCCTAGGAGCCGGCTGAGCAACAAGCCAAAACCACAGCTAGGCAATTTGCAAAAACAGGTCTGTTTTCTTTTGTTAAATGTGATGTGTCCACAATGTGTTTTGAGGCATTTCCTGTCACGGGCGCTCGGCCGACACACAAAAGTGAGGTACCATTTTTATCAGGAGACTTGGGGGAGTGCTGGGTGGAAGGAAATGTGTGGCTCCTATCAGATTCCAGAACTTTCTGTCACTGAAATGTGAGGAAAAAGTGTTTTTTTGGCCAAATATTGAGGTTTGCAAACGATTCTGGGTAACAGGACCTGGTAAAAGCCCCACAAGTCACCCCATCTTGTATTGCCCTAGGTGTCTAGTTTTAAAAAATTTGCAGGTTTGGTAGGTTTCCCTAGGTGCCGTCTGAGCTAGAGGCCGAAATCCACAGCTTGGCACTTTGCAAAAAACAGCTCTGTTTTCTTTGTGAAAATGTGATGTGTCCATGTTGTGTTTTGGGGCATTTCCGCTCACGGGCTCTAGGTCTACCCACACAAGTGAAGTACCATTTTTATCGGGAGACTTGGGGGAGCACTGGGTGGAAGGAAATTTGTGGCTCCTTTCAGATTCCAGAACTTTCTGTCACCGAAAGGTGAGGAAAAAGTGTTTATTTTGCCAAGGTTTGAGGTTTGCAAAGGATTCTGGGTAACAGTACCTGGTCAGAGCCCCACAGGTCATCCGATAATGGATTCCTCTAGGTGTCTAGTTTTAAAAAATGTGCAGCTTTGGTAGGTTTCCCTAGGTTCCGGCTGAGCTAGAGGCCAAAATCCACAGCTTAGCACTTTGCAAAAAACAGCTCTGTTTTCTTTGGGAAAATGTGATGTGTCCATGTTTTGTTTAGGGGCATTTCCTGTCACGGGCTCTAGGCCTACCCACACAAGTGAGGTACCATTTTTATCGGGAGACTTGGATGAACACTGGGTGGAAGGAAATTTGTGGCTCCTCTCAGATTCCAGAACTTTCAGTCACCGAAATGTGAGGAAAAAGTGTTTATTTTGCCAAGGTTTGAGGTTTGCAATGGATTCTGTGTAACAGAACCTGGCTAGAGCCTCACAAGTCACCCATTCATGTATTACCCTAGGTGCCTAGTTTTAAAAAATGTGCAGATTTGTTAGGGTTCCCTAGGTGCCGGCTGAGCTAGAGGCCAAAATCCACAGCTAGGCAATTTGCAAAAACAGGTCTGTTTTCTTTGGGAAAATGTGATGTGTCCACGTTGTGTTTTGGGGCATTTCCTGTCACGGGCTCTAGGCCTACCCAAACAAGTGAGGTACCATTTTTATCGGGAGACTTGGGGGAACGCTGGGTGGAAGGAAATTTGTGTCTCCTCTCAGATTCCAGAACTTTCTGTCACCGAAATGTGAAGAAAAAGTGTTTATTTTGCCAAAGTTTGAGGTTTGCAAAGGATTCTGGGTAACAGAACCTGGTGAGGGCCTCACAAGTCACCCGATAATGGATTACCCTAGGTGTCTAGCTTTCAAAAATGTGCAGATTTGGTAGGTTTCCCTAGGTGCCGGCTGAGCTTGAGGCCAAAATCCACAGCTAGGCAATTTGCAAAAACAGGTCTGCTTTCTTTGGGAAAATGTGATGTGTCCATGTTGTGTTTTGGGGCATTTTCTGTCACGGGCTCTAGGCCTACCCACACAAGTTAGGTACCATTTTTATCGGGAGACTTGGGGGAATGCTGGGTGGAAGGAAATTTGTGTCTCCTCTCAGATTCCACAACTTTCTGTCACTGAAATGTGAGGAAAATGCATTTTTTTGGCCAAATTTTGAGGTTTGCAAAGGATCCTGGGTAACAGAACCTGTTGAGAGCCCCACAAGTCACCCCATCCTCGATTTCCATAGGTGTCTAGTTTTCAATAATGCACAGATTTGGTGGGTTTCCCTAGGTGCCGGCTGTACTACAGGCCCAGATCCACAGCTAGGCAATTTGCAAAAACAGGTCTGTTTTCTTTGGTTAAATGTGATGTGCCCACAATGTGTTTTGAGGCATTTCCTGTCACGGACACTCGGCCAACACACAAAAGTGAGCTACCATTTTTATCAGGAGACTTGGGGGAATGCTGGGTGGAAGGACATTTGTGGCTCCTATCAGATTCCAGAACTTTCTGTCACCGAAATGTGAGGCAAAAGTGTTTTTTTTGCCAAATATTGAGGTTTGGAAACGATTCTGGGTAACAGGACCGGGTAAAAGCCCCACAATTCACCCATTCATGGATTACCCTAGGTGTCTAGTTTTAAAAAAAGTGCAGATTTGGTAGGTTTCCTTAGGTGCCGGCTGAGCTAGAGGCCAAAATCCACAGCTAGGCAGTTTGCAAAAACAGGTCTGTTTTCTTTGGGAAAATGTGATTTGTCCATGTTGTGTTTTGGGGCATTTCCTGTCATGGGCTATAGGCCTACCCACACAAGTGAGGTACCATTTTTATCGGGAGACGTGGGGGAATGCTGGGTAGAAGGAAATTTGTGTCTCCACCCAGATTCCAGAACTTTCTGTCACTGAAATGTGAGGAAAATGCATTTTTTGGGCTAAATTTTGAGGTTTGCAAAGGATCCTGGGTAACAGAACCTGTTGAGAGCCCCACAAGTCACCCCATCCTCGATTTCCATAGGTGTCTAGTTTTCAATAATGCACAGATTTGGTAGGTTTCCCTGGGTGCCGGCTGTACTACAGGCCCATATCCACAGCTAGGCAATTTGCAAAAACAGGTCTCTTTTCTTTGGTTAAATGTGATGTGCCCATGATGTGTTTTGAGGCATTTCCTGTCACGGGCGCTCGGCCGACACACAAAAGTGAGGTACCATTTTTATCAGGAGACTTGGGGGAATGCTGGGTGGAAGGACATTTGTGGCTCCTATCAGATTCCAGAACTTTCTGTCACCGAAATGTGAGGCAAAAGTGTTTTTTTTGCCAAATATTGAGGTTTGGAAACGATTCTGGGTAACAGGACCGGGTAAAAGCCCCACAATTCACGCCATCTTGCATTGCCCTAGGTGTCTAGTTTTAAAAAATTTGCAGGTTTGGTAGGTTTCCCTTTGTGCCGGCTGAGCTAGAGGCCAAAACCCACAGCTTGGCACTTTGCAAAAAACAGCTCTGTTTTCTTTGTGAAAATGTGATGTGTCCATGTTGTGTTTTGGGGCATTTCCTCTCACGGGCTCTAGGTCTACCCGCACAAGTGAAGTACCATTTTTATCAGGAGTCTTGGGGGAGTACTTGGTGGAAGGAAATTTGTGGCTCCTTTCAGATTCTAGAACTTTCTGTCACCGAAAGGTGAGGAAAAAGTGTTTTTTTTGCCAAATTTTGAGGTTTGCAAAGGATTTTGGGTAACAGAACCTGGTCAGAGCCCCACAAGTCACCCGATAATGGATTCCCCTAGGTGTCTAGTTTTAAACAATGTGCAGGTTTGGTAGGTTTCCCTAGGCTCCAGCTGAGCTAGAGGCAACTGTCCACAGCTTGGCACTTTGCAAAAAACAACTCTGTTTTCTTTGGGAAAATGTGATGTGTCCATGTTTTGTTTAGGGGCATTTTCTGTCACGGGCTCTAGGCCTACCCACACAAGTGAGGTACCATTTTTATCGGGAGACTTGGATGAAAGCTGGGTGGAAGGAAATGTGTGGCTCCTCTCAGATTCCAGAACTTTCTGTCACCGAAATGTAAGGAAAAAGTGTTTATTTTGCCAAAGTTTGAGGTTTGCAAAGGATTCTGGGTAACAGAACCTGGCTAGAGCCTCACAAGTCACCCATTCATGTATTACCCTAGTTGCCTAGTTTTAAAAAATGTGCAGATTTGTTAGGTTTCCCTAGGTGCCGGCTGAGCTAGAGGCCAAAATCCACAGCTTGGCAATTTGCAAAAACAGGTATGTTTTCTTTGGGAAAATGTGATGTGTCCATGTTGTGTTTTGGGACATTTCCTATCACGGGCTCTAGGCCTACCCACACAAGTGAGGTACCATTTTTATCGGGAGACTTGGGGGAACGCTGGGTGGAAGGACATTTGTCACTCCTCTCATATTCGAGAACTTTCTGTCACCGAAATGTGAGGAAAAAGTGTTTATTTGGCCAAAGTTTGAGGTTTGCAAAGGATTCTGGGTAACAGAACCTGGCTAGAACCTCACAAGTCACCCATTCATATATTACCCTAGGTGCCTCATTGTCAAAAATGTGCCGATTTGTTAGGTTTCCCTAGGTGCCGGCTGAGCTAGAGGCCAAAATCCACAGCTAGGCAATTTGCAAAAACAGGTCTGTTTTCTTTGAGAAAATGTGATGTGTCCATGTTGTGTTTTGAGGCATTTCCTGTCACTTGCTCTAGGCCTATCCATACAAGTGAGGTACCCTTTTTATTGGGAGACCTGGTGGAACGCTGGGTGGAAGGAAATTTGTGGCTCCTCTCAGATTCCAGAACTTTCTGTCACCGAAATGTGAGGAAAAAGTGTTTATTTTGCTAAATGTTGAGGTTTGCAAAGGATTCTGGGTAACAGAACCTGGTGAGCGCCTCACAAGTCACCCATTCATGGATTACCCTAGGTGTCTAGTTTTAAAAAAAGTGCAGATTTGGTAGGTTTCCTTAGGTGCCGGCTGAGCTAGAGGCCAAAATCCACAGCTAGGCAGTTTGCAAAAACAGGTCTGTTTTCTTTGGGAAAATGTGATTTGTCCATGTTGTGTTTTGGGGCATTTCCTGTCATGGGCTATAGGCCTACCCACACAAGTGAGGTACCATTTTTATCGGGAGACGTGGGGGAATGCTGGGTAGAAGGAAATTTGTGTCTCCACCCAGATTCCAGAACTTTCTGTCACTGAAATGTGAGGAAAATGCATTTTTTGGGCTAAATTTTGAGGTTTGCAAAGGATCCTGGGTAACAGAACCTGTTGAGAGCCCCACAAGTCACCCCATCCTCGATTTCCATAGGTGTCTAGTTTTCAATAATGCACAGATTTGGTAGGTTTCCCTGGGTGCCGGCTGTACTACAGGCCCATATCCACAGCTAGGCAATTTGCAAAAACAGGTCTCTTTTCTTTGGTTAAATGTGATGTGCCCATGATGTGTTTTGAGGCATTTCCTGTCACGGGCGCTCGGCCGACACACAAAAGTGAGGTACCATTTTTATCAGGAGACTTGGGGGAATGCTGGGTGGAAGGACATTTGTGGCTCCTATCAGATTCCAGAACTTTCTGTCACCGAAATGTGAGGCAAAAGTGTTTTTTTTGCCAAATATTGAGGTTTGGAAACGATTCTGGGTAACAGGACCGGGTAAAAGCCCCACAATTCACGCCATCTTGCATTGCCCTAGGTGTCTAGTTTTAAAAAATTTGCAGGTTTGGTAGGTTTCCCTTTGTGCCGGCTGAGCTAGAGGCCAAAACCCACAGCTTGGCACTTTGCAAAAAACAGCTCTGTTTTCTTTGTGAAAATGTGATGTGTCCATGTTGTGTTTTGGGGCATTTCCTCTCACGGGCTCTAGGTCTACCCGCACAAGTGAAGTACCATTTTTATCAGGAGTCTTGGGGGAGTACTTGGTGGAAGGAAATTTGTGGCTCCTTTCAGATTCTAGAACTTTCTGTCACCGAAAGGTGAGGAAAAAGTGTTTTTTTTGCCAAATTTTGAGGTTTGCAAAGGATTTTGGGTAACAGAACCTGGTCAGAGCCCCACAAGTCACCCGATAATGGATTCCCCTAGGTGTCTAGTTTTAAACAATGTGCAGGTTTGGTAGGTTTCCCTAGGCTCCAGCTGAGCTAGAGGCAACTGTCCACAGCTTGGCACTTTGCAAAAAACAACTCTGTTTTCTTTGGGAAAATGTGATGTGTCCATGTTTTGTTTAGGGGCATTTTCTGTCACGGGCTCTAGGCCTACCCACACAAGTGAGGTACCATTTTTATCGGGAGACTTGGATGAAAGCTGGGTGGAAGGAAATGTGTGGCTCCTCTCAGATTCCAGAACTTTCTGTCACCGAAATGTAAGGAAAAAGTGTTTATTTTGCCAAAGTTTGAGGTTTGCAAAGGATTCTGGGTAACAGAACCTGGCTAGAGCCTCACAAGTCACCCATTCATGTATTACCCTAGTTGCCTAGTTTTAAAAAATGTGCAGATTTGTTAGGTTTCCCTAGGTGCCGGCTGAGCTAGAGGCCAAAATCCACAGCTTGGCAATTTGCAAAAACAGGTATGTTTTCTTTGGGAAAATGTGATGTGTCCATGTTGTGTTTTGGGACATTTCCTATCACGGGCTCTAGGCCTACCCACACAAGTGAGGTACCATTTTTATCGGGAGACTTGGGGGAACGCTGGGTGGAAGGACATTTGTCACTCCTCTCATATTCGAGAACTTTCTGTCACCGAAATGTGAGGAAAAAGTGTTTATTTGGCCAAAGTTTGAGGTTTGCAAAGGATTCTGGGTAACAGAACCTGGCTAGAACCTCACAAGTCACCCATTCATATATTACCCTAGGTGCCTCATTGTCAAAAATGTGCCGATTTGTTAGGTTTCCCTAGGTGCCGGCTGAGCTAGAGGCCAAAATCCACAGCTAGGCAATTTGCAAAAACAGGTCTGTTTTCTTTGAGAAAATGTGATGTGTCCATGTTGTGTTTTGAGGCATTTCCTGTCACTTGCTCTAGGCCTATCCATACAAGTGAGGTACCCTTTTTATTGGGAGACCTGGTGGAACGCTGGGTGGAAGGAAATTTGTGGCTCCTCTCAGATTCCAGAACTTTCTGTCACCGAAATGTGAAGAAAAAGTGTTTATTTTTCCAAATTTTGAGGTTTGCAAAGGATTCTGGGTAACAGAACCTGGTGAGCGCCTCACAAGTCACCCATTCATGGATTACCCTAGGTGTCTAGTTTTAAAAAAAGTGCAGATTTGGTAGGTTTCCTTAGGTGCCGGCTGAGCTAGAGGCCAAAATCCACAGCTAGGCAGTTTGCAAAAACAGGTCTGTTTTCTTTGGGAAAATGTGATTTGTCCATGTTGTGTTTTGGGGCATTTCCTGTCATGGGCTATAGGCCTACCCACACAAGTGAGGTACCATTTTTATCGGGAGACGTGGGGGAATGCTGGGTAGAAGGAAATTTGTGTCTCCACCCAGATTCCAGAACTTTCTGTCACTGAAATGTGAGGAAAATGCATTTTTTGGGCTAAATTTTGAGGTTTGCAAAGGATCCTGGGTAACAGAACCTGTTGAGAGCACCACAAGTCACCCCATCCTCGATTTCCATAGGTGTCTAGTTTTCAATAATGCACAGATTTGGTAGGTTTCCCTGGGTGCCGGCTGTACTACAGGCCCATATCCACAGCTAGGCAATTTGCAAAAACAGGTCTCTTTTCTTTGGTTAAATGTGATGTGCCCATGATGTGTTTTGAGGCATTTCCTGTCACGGGCGCTCGGCCGACACACAAAAGTGAGGTACCATTTTTATCAGGAGACTTGGGGGAATGCTGGGTGGAAGGAAATTTGTGGCTCCTCTCAGATTCCCGAACTTTCTGTTACCGAAATGTGAGGCAAAAGTATTTTTTTTGGCCAAATATTGAGGATTGCAAACGATTCTGGGTAACAGGACCTGGTAAAAGCCCCACAATTCACCCCATCTTGTATTGCCCTAGGTGTCTAGTTTTCAAAAATCTGCAGGTTTGGTAGGTTTCCCTAGGTGCCGGCTGAGCTTGAGGCTGAAATCCACAGTTTGGCACTTTGCAAAAAACAGCTCTGTTTTCTTTGTGAAAATGTGATGTGTCCATGTTGTGTTTTGGGGCATTTCCTCTCACGGGCTCTAGGTCTACCCGCACAAGTGAAGTCCCATTTTTATCAGGAGTCTAGGGGGAGTACTTGGTGGAAGGAAATTTGTGGCTCCTTTCAGATTCTAGAACTTTCTGTCACCGAAAGGTGAGGAAAAAGTGTTTTTTTTGGTCAAATTTTGAGGTTTGCAAAGGATTTTGGGTAACAGAACCTGGTCAGAGCCCCACAAGTCACCCGATAATGGATTCCCCTAGGTGTCTAGATTTAAAAAATGTGCAGGTTTGGTAGGTTTCCCTAGGCTCCAGCTGAGCTAGAGGCAACAATCCACAGCTTGGCACTTTGCAAAAAACAACTCTGTTTTCTTTGGGAAAATGTGATGTGTCCATGTTTTGCTTAGGGGCATTTCCTATCACGGGCTCTAGGGCTACCCACGCAAGTGAGGTACCATTTTTATCGGGAGACTTGGGTAAACGCTGGGTGGAAGGAAATTTGTGGCTCCTCCCAGATTCCAGAACTTTCTGTCACCGAAATGTGAGGAAAAAGTGTTTTTTTGGCCAAATTTTGAGGCTTGCAAAGAATTTTGGGTAACAGAACCTGGTCAGAGCCCCACAAGTCACCCGATAATGGATTTCCCTTAGGTGTCTAGTTTTTAAAAATTTGCAGGTTTGGTAGGTTTCCCTAGGTTCCGGCTGAGCTAGAGGCCAAAATCCACAGCTTGGCACTTTGCAAAAAACAGCTCTGTTTTCTTTGTGAAAATGTGATGTGTCCATGTTGTGTTTTGGGGCATTTCCTCTCACGGGCTCTAGGTCTACCCGCACAAGTGAAGTCCCATTTTTATCAGGAGTCTTGGGGGAGTACTTGGTGGAAGGAAATTTGTGGCTCCTTTCAGATTCTAGAACTTTCAGTCACCGAAAGGTGAGGAAAAAGTGTTTTTTTGTGTCAAATTTTGAGGTTTGCAAAGGATTTTGGGTAACAGAACCTGGTCAGAGCCCCACAAGTCACCCGATAATGGATTCCCCTAGGTGTCTAGTTTTAAAAAATTTGCAGGTTTGGTAGGTTTCCCTAGGCTCCAGCTGAGCTAGAGGCAACAATCCACAGCTTGGCACTTTGCAAAAAACAACTCTGTTTTCTTTGGGAAAATGTGATGTTTCCATGTTTTGCTTAGGGGCATTTCCTATCACGGGCTCTAGGGCTACCCACGCAAGTGAGGTACCATTTTTATCGGGAGTCTTAGGGGCATACTGGGTGGAAGGAAATTTGTGGCTCTTTTCAGATTCCAGAACTTCCTGTCATCGAAATGTGAGGAAAAAGCATTTTTTTGGCCAAATTGTGAGGTTTGCAAAGGATCCTGGGTAACAGAACCTGGTGAGAGCGCCACGAATCACCCCATCCTGGTTTACCCCAGGTGTCTAGTTTTCTAAAATATGCATATTTGGTAGGTTCCCCTAGGTTCCGGCTGAGCTAGAGGCCAAAATCCACAGCTTGGCACTTTGCAAAAAACAGCTCTGTTTTCTTTGTGAAAATGTGATGTGTCCATGTTGTGTTTTGGGGCATTTCCTCTCACGGGCTCTAGGTCTACCCACACAAGTGAAGTACCATTTTTATCGGGAGTCTTGGGGGAGTACTGGGTGGAGGGAAATTTGTGGCTCCTCTCAGATTCCAGAACTTTCTGTCACCGAAATGTGAGGAAAAAGTGTTTATTTTGCCAAATTTTGAGGTTTGCAAAGGATTCTGGGTAACAGAACCTGGTGAGCGCCTCACAAGTCACCCATTCATGGATTACCCTAGGTGTCTAGTTTTAAAAAAAGTGCAGATTTGGTAGGTTTCCTTAGGTGCCGGCTGAGCTAGAGGCCAAAATCCACAGCTAGGCAGTTTGCAAAAACAGGTCTGTTTTCTTTCGGAAAATGTGATTTGTCCATGTTGTGTTTTGGGGCATTTCCTGTCACGGGCTCTAGGCCTACCCACACAAGTGAGGTACCATTTTTATCGGGAGACTTGGGGGAATGCTGGGTGGAAGGAAATTTGTGTCTCCTCTCCGATTCCAGAAATTTCTGTCACTGAAATGTGAGGAAAATGCATTTTTTGGGCTAAATTTTGAAGTTTACAAAGGATCCTGGGTAACAGAACCTGTTGAGAGCCCCACAAGTCACCCCATCCTCGATTACCCTAGGTGTCTAGTTTTCAATAATGCGCAGATTTGGTAGGTTTCCCTAGGTGCCGGCTGTACTACAGGCCCAGATCCACAGCTAGGCAATTTGCAAAAACAGGTCTGTTTTCTTTGGTTAAATGTGATGTGCCCATGATGTGTTTTGAGGCATTTCCTGTCACGGGCGCTCGGCCGACACACAAAAGTGAGGTACCATTTTTATCAGGAGACTTGGGGGAATGCTGGGTGGAAGGAAATTTGTGGCTCCTATCAGATTCCAGAACTTTCTGTCACCGAAATGTGAGGCAAAAGTGTTTTTTTTTTCCCAAATATTGAGGTTTGCAACTGATTCTGGGTAACAGGACCTGGTAAAAGCCCCACAATTCACCCCATCTTGTATTGCCCTAGGTGTCTAGTTTAAAAAAAATGTCAGGTTTGGTAGGTTTCCCTAGGTGCCGGCTGAGCTAGAGGCCGAAATCCACAGCTTGGCACTTTGCAAAAAACAGCTGTTTTCTTTGTGAAAATGTGATGTGTCCATGTTGTGTTTTGGGGCATTTCCTCTCACGGGCTCTAGGTCTACCCACACAAGTGAAGTACCATTTTTATCAGGAGTCTTGGGGGAGTACCTGGTGGAAGGAAATTTGTGGCTCCTTTCAGATTCCAGAACTTTCTGTCACCGAAAGGTGAGGAAAAAGTGTTTTTTTTGCCACGTTTTGACTTTTGCAAATGATTTTGGGTAACAGAACCTGGTCAGAGCCCCACAAGTCACCCGATAGTGGATTCCCCTAGGTGTCTAGTTTTAAAAAATGTGCAGGTTTGGTAGGTTTCCCAAGGTTCCAGCTGAGCTAGAGGCAAAAATCCACAGCTTGGCACTTTGCAAAAAACTGCTCTGTTTTCTTTGGAAAAATGTGATGTGTCCATGTTTTGCTTAGGGGCATTTCCTGTCACAGGCTCAAGGCCTACCCACGCAAGTGAGGTACCATTTTTATCGGGTGACTTGTGTAAACGCTGGATGGAAGGAAATTTGTGGCTCCTCCCAGATTCCAGAACTTACTGTCACCAAAATGTGAGGAAAAAGTGATTATTTTACCAAATTGTGAGGTTTGCAAAGGATTCTGGGTAACAGAACCTGATGAGAGCCTCACAAGTCACCCATTCATGGATTACCATAGGTGTCTAGTTTGCAAAAATGTGCAGATTTGGTAGGTTTCCCTAGGTGCCGGCTGAGCTAGAGGTCAAAATCCACAGCTAGGCAATTTGCAAAAACAGGTCTGTTTTCTTTGGGAAAATGTGATGTGTCCATGTTGTGTTTTGGGGCATTTCCTGTCACGGGCTCTAGGCCTACCCACACAAGTGAGGTACCATTTTTATCGGGAGACTTAAGGGAACGCTGGGTGGAAGGAAATTTGTGGCTCCTCTCAGATTCCAGAACTTCCTGTCATCGAAATGTGAGGAAAAAGCGTTTTTTTGGCCAAATTGTGAGGTTTGCAAAGGATCCTGGGTAACAGAACCTGGTGAGAGCGCCACGAATCACCCCATCCTGGATTACCCTAGGTGTCTAGTTTTCAAAAATATGCAGATTTGGTAGGTTTCCCTAGGTTCCGGCTGAGCTAGAGGCCAAAATCCACAGCTTGGCACTTTGCAAAAAACAGCTCTGTTTTCTTTGTGAAAATGTGATGTGTCCATGTTGTGTTTTGGGGAATTTCCTCTCACGGGCTCTAGGTCTACCCACACAAGTGAAGTACCATTTTTATCGGGAGTCTTGGGGGAGTACTGGGTGGAAGGAAATTTGTGGCTCCTTTCAGATTCCAGAACTTTCTGTCACCGAAATGTGAGGAAAAAGTGTTTTTTTGGCCAAATTTTGTGGCTTGCAAAGAATTTTGGGTAACAAAACCTGGTCAGAGCCCCACAAGTCACCCGATAATGGATTTCCCTTAGGTGTCTAGTTTTTAAAAATGTGCAGGTTTGGTAGGTTTCCCTAGGTTCCGGCTGAGCTAGAGGCCAAAATCCACAGCTTGGCACTTTGCAAAAAACAGCTCTGTTTTCTTTGTGAAAATGTGATGTGTCCATGTTGTGTTTTGGCGAATTTCCTCTCACGGGCTCTAGGTCTACCCACACAAGTGAAGTACCATTTTTATCGGGAGTCTTGGGGGAGTACTGGGTGGAGGGAAATTTGTGGCTCCTCTCAGATTCCAGAACTTTCTGTCACCGAAATGTGAGGAAAAAGTGTTTATTTTTCCAAATTTTGAGGTTTGCAAAGGATTCTGGGTAACAGAACCTGGTGAGCGCCTCACAAGTCACCCATTCATGGATTACCCTAGGTGTCTAGTTTTAAAAAAAGTGCAGATTTGGTAGGTTTCCTTAGGTGCCGGCTGAGCTAGAGGCCAAAATCCACAGCTAGGCAGTTTGCAAAAACAGGTCTGTTTTCTTTGGGAAAATGTGATTTGTCCATGTTGAGTTTTGGGGCATTTCCTGTCACGGCCTCTAGGCCTACCCACACAAGTGAGGTGCCATTTTTATCGGGAGACTTGGGGGAATGCTGGGTGGAAGGAAATTTGTGTCTCCTCTCAGATTTCAGAACTTTCTGTCACTGAAATGTGAGGAAAATGCATTTTTTGGGCGAAATTTTGAGGTTTGCAAAGGATCCTGGGTAACAGAACCTGTTGAGAGCCCCACAAGTCACCCCATCCTCGATTACCCTAGGTGTCTAGTTTTCAATAACGCGCAAATTTGGTAGGTTTCCCTAGGTGCCGGCTGTACTACAGGCCCAGATCCACAGCTAGGCAATTTGCAAAAACAGGTCTGTTTTCTTTGGTTAAATGTGATGAGCCCATGATGTGTTTTGAGGCATTTCCTGTCACGGGCGCTCGGCCGACACACAAAAGTGAGGTACCATTTTTATCAGGAGACTTGGGGGAATGCTGGGTGGAAGGAAATTTGTGGCTCCTATCAGATTCCAGAACTTTCTGTTACCGAAATGTGAGGCAAAAGCGTTTTTTTTGCCAAATATTGAGGTTTGCAAACGATTCTGGGTAACAGGACCTAGTAAAAGCCCCACAATTCACCCCATCTTGTATTGCCCTATGTGTCTAGTTTTAAAAAATTTGCAGGTTTGGTAGGTTTCCCTAGCTGCCGGCTGAGCTAGAGGCCGAAATCCACAGCTTGGCACTTTTCAAAAACAGCTCTGTTTTCTTTGTGAAAATGTGATGTGTCCATGTTGTGTTTTGGGGCATTTCCTCTCACGGGATCTAGGTCTACCCACACAAGTGAAGTACTATTTTTATCAGGAGTCTTGGGGGAGTACCTGGTGGAAGGAAATTTGTGGCTCCTTTCAGATTCCTGAACTTTCTGTCACCGAAAGGTGAGGAAAAAGTGCTTTTTTTTTTGCAAAATTTTGAGGTTTGCAAAGGATTTTGGGTAACAGAACCTGGTCAGAGCCCCACATGTCACTCGATAATGGATTCCCCTAGGTGTCTAGTTTTAAAAAATTTGCAGGTTTGGTCGGTTTCCCTAGGTTCCAGCTGAGCTAGAGGCAAAAATCCACAGCTTGGCACTTTGCAAAAAACAGCTGTTTCTTTGGGAAAATGTGATGTGTCCATGTTTTGCTTAGGGCCATTTCCTGTCACAGGCTCTAGGCCTACCCACACAAGTGAGGTAACATTTTTATCGGGAGACTTGGGTAAACGCTGGGTGGAAGGAAATTTGTGGCTCCTCCCAGATTCCAGAACTTTCTGTCACCAAAATGTGAGGAAAAAGTGTTTATTTTACCACATTTTGAGGTTTGCAAAGGATTCTGGGTAACATAACCTGGTGAGAGCCTCACAAGTCACCCATTCATGGATTACCTTAGGTGTCTAGTTTGCAAAAATTTGCAGATTTGGTAGGTTTCCCTAGGTGCCGGCTGAGCTAGAGGTCAAAATCCACAGCTAAGCAATTTGCATAAACAGGTCTGTTTTCTTTGGGAACATGTGATGTGTCCATGTTATGTTTTGGGGCATTTCCTGTCACGGGCTCTAGGCCTACCCACACAAGTGAGGTACCATTTTTATCGGGAGACTTGGGGGAACGCTGGGTGGAAGGAAATTTGTGGCTCCTCTCAGATTCCAGAACTTCCTGTCATCGAAATGTGAAGAAAAAGCAATTTTTTGGCCAAATTGTGAGGTTTGCAAAGGATTCTGGGTAACAGAACCTGGTGAGAACCTCACAAGTGACCCATTCATGGATCACCCTATATGTCTAGTTGTCAAAAATGCACAGGTTTGGTAGGTTTCCCTAGGTCCCGGCTGATCTAGAGGCCAAAATCTACAGCTAGGCCCTTTGCAATAAACACGTCAAATTTCAATGTAAAAATGTGATGTGTCCATGTTGCGTTTCCTGTTGCGAGCATTAGGCCTACCCACACAAGTGAGGTACCATTTGTATCTAGAGACTTGGGGGAACACAGAATAGCAAAAGAATTGTTATTGCCCCTTGTTTTTCTCTACATGTTTTCCTTCCAAATGTAAGACAGTGTGTAAAAAGAAGTCTATTTGAGAAATGCCCTGTAATTCACATGCTAGTATTCAGAGATGTGCAAATAACCACAGCTTCTCAACACCTTATCTTGTGCCCATTTCTTTTAGTACAAAGGTGTTCTTGATACCTATTTTTCACTCTTTCTATTTCAGCAAATGAATTGCTGTATACCCGGTATAGAATGAAAACCCATTGCAAGGTGCAGCTCATGTATTGGCTCTGGGTACCTAGGGTTCTTGATGAACCTACAAGCCCTATATATCCCCACAACCAGAAGAGTCTAGCAGACATAACGGTATATTGCTTAAAAAAATCTGACATTGTTGGAAAAAGTTATAGAGAAAAATTGCAGTTTTTTTACCTCAATTTCAATCTTTTTTTATTTCAGCTGTTATTTTCTGTAGGAAAACCTTGTAGGATCAACACAAGTGACCCCCTGCTGAATTCAGAATTCTGTCTACTTTACAGAAATATTTAACTTTCTGAGATCCAGCATTGGTTTCACACCCATTACTGTCACTAACTGGAAGGAGACTGAAAGCACAAAAAATAGTAAAAATGGGATATGTCCCAGTAAAATGCCAAAAATGTGTTGAAAAATAGGGTTTTGTGATTTTAGCAACACAAACCCTTTGTTGATGCCATCTTCAGGGAGAAAACCACAAGCCTTCTTCTGCAGCCCTTTCTTCCTATTTTTTTGAAAAAAACCCAAAATCTTTGCTGTATTTTGGCTAATTTTTTGGTCTCCTTCAGGCGAACCCACAAACTCGAGTTACTTCTAGAATCCCTAGAATGTTGGAAAAAAAGGTAGCAAATTTGGCATGGGTAGCTTAAGTGGACAAAAAGTTATAAGGGCCTAAGCACGAACTGCTCCAAATAGCCAAAAAAAGGCCTGGCATTTGAGGGGGGAAGGCCTGGCAGCGAAGGGGTTAAACAAATTATGGATATACATTGTATTATTCTTAACAAAGTAGCTAGAATAATTAATTAACATATTGTGTTATATTGCAGTTGAACAGCTTAGTTGTTTATGATAACTGAGTAGGTGTTTTTTGTTTTAAACAAAAAAAGTTTATATTCAATCAAGTACATATTTTAATAAACATTGTTATATGTTTTGAGTAATTATTTTTCAAGATTAATTTAGAGTGAACATGCGTTAGGTTTGTGGTTAACGGGGAAAGGCTATTGAAGTTATTTGTCATAAAAATATATATTGCATTATTTTAATAAATTGTGAATGTAATTATGTTCCTTTTGTTTCATTTCTATTTAAGCCGATTTAGTTATTACAATAAGATAAGTATTGTCTTTTTATGGGTATAGGATGTGATGATGCTTCTATAAAATAAGAATAATGCAAAATACTTTTGAAGGTCATATGTTAAACATACATATATTAATTAGGAATAAATCTATGTTAAAACACGAAAACATTTAATTAAGTTAAAAAGTAAGTATAATATTGTTAGGTTTCATAATTAAAATGATTTAATAGTTAATATGCATTAACAATGTTATATAGGAAACGTGTTATATAAAACAAATTGAGAATTTAAAAAACACATCCAAAAATCACAGTATTGTTGGAGTTAAGATAGTAGAACTAAACAATTCTCCCAGTAGGTGTAGGTTTGAAGTTACAAGAGTAGAACTGTGCTCCCCAACATTAAATACTTTTTTCCGATAGGTGTTGTGTTGGAGTTAGAATAATAACTATACACTCCTCAAAATTAAAGACTTTCCTCAATGGATGTTAGTTAGAGCTAGAATAGTATTTATGCACTTCCCGAAATGAAACACTTCCCCTCAAAGGTAGTTGGATTGACATTAGTGTATTGAAAATGCACTTCCCTAAACTAAACATGTTGCACAATTTTTATTGAGTTTGAGCTAGAATAGAAAATCAGTATTTCAAAAATAAACACATTCCCTAATGAGTGTTGTATTAAAGTTCTAATAGTAAATTTAGACTCCCAAAAATTAAACGTTTTCCCTAATGGGTGTGGGTTTAGAGTTAAATAAAGAACATCTGCACTCCCCAACATTAAATATTTTATTCAATGGATGTTGGATTGTTAAAATAGTAACAATCCACTGCCCTAAGCTAGATGCTTTCTTCAATGGTGTTGGGTTGGAGCTAGAACAGTAAACCTGCACTCTACAAAATAAAACATTTTCTCTAGTGGTAGTAGGGTTGGAGTTGGATTCATGAATATTAATTCCCCAAAATAAAACACTTTCCCCAGTGGATAGTGGGCAGCAGCTAGAACAGTAATCCTGCACTCCTCAAAGTTTTCCCTTTTGATCATGGGTGTTAGGTTGAAGTCAAAATAGGAAATATGTGAACAACATCTTAGACACTTTCCCCAATGGATGTTGGGCTGGAGGTAGAATAGAAAATCTACACTCTGGAACTTTAGATGGTTTTCCCAGTATGGTCTGGGTTGCAGTTAGAATATTAAATCTGCCATCACCAGAATGAAACACTTTGCCTAATGGGTATTGGGATGGATTTAGAAAAGTAAATCTCCACTCACTAAAACTAAATACTTTCCCCAGTTGGTGTTGGGTTTGAGTTAAAATAGTAAGCTTGCACTCCCTAAATTCAATATTTTCCCCAACGGGTGTGGGTTTGAAGTTAGAACAGGTAATGTGAATATTTATATTGTCCTTTCCCCTCGTCTCTTCCCCATTCCATTTTCTCCTATTGTAAACCCCACCTTTTTTAAAATTTTCAGGTGACAACTTTTTATGTGACACAGTTTTGGCAGTCATGACTTTTGAATGTGACATTCAATCATGTTACACCTCTGCTCTACTCTTAAATGTTGAATCTCCAACTTCATCCCCGGTGGTAATTGTCTTGGTTTACAACAATAGTTCTGGTAAAGAACTGCTAGGATCTGACATCCGTTGGTCTCTGGCCCTCCAGCAGTGTGTGTAAATATCTTACATGTCAACATGCCACATACACTGGGTCTACCTTCTTCTCAACCTTCTACATCGATGCAGCCTTTTACTGACAGCTTCCTCTGAGGGACCACCGACAAATGTTTTGAGGATGCTTCATCCATAAAGATTCCCTGCTCTGCCCCAAGTTCTCTTTCACTGACTGGCTGCCACTTCCCAGTGCAGTCTTCCATGTGTGGATAGAGTACCACCTCTAGGTGGGAAAAGCTTCGGGGGCACTCCTTCCTCATTTGACTAGTGCCTTCCTCAGTCAGCTGCCTATGAGAAAGATTGTCATGCCTCTGAGCAGGCCTATTGTCCAATGTCTCATCTGTCTATACCAAGGATGCTTCAGGAAGTTCAACATGTTCCTTAATTGGGAGTTAGATTATTTAAGTATGTTAAATTGACTTTAAAACTTCTGGCTCTTATGTTATCCCAGATTTGATATGTGTGTTTAACTATTAATTTCTTCAGAGCAAAGAACCAGCTTCCTAGAAATCTGCCATGAATGTATATTTATTGAAAAAAAGCCCTGTCAGAAGACAATCTTGCTAGTTATTGTCCCATTTATTTGTTATCTCACGTTCCTAAACTTCTGGGGAAAGTGTATTTTGATAAACCTCAATCTTTCATAGAAACCAATATGCTTTATGCATTTCAAGCTGATATTACACCTGGTCACTGTACTGAGTTAATGGTGACTTCAGTGTTAGATTTCTTCATCACTCAGTCAAAGCTGGTGAGGAATGTGCTCTGCTATTATTAAACCTGCCCTCAGAATTCTACACCATTGACCACTCTCTCCTTCTGACTAGATCATGCATACCTTTGGCCTATGTGATGATGCTTTTTATTTGGATTAATTCATTTTTATCAGATGAGTATTACATAATTAAATTCCAGGCAAGTTGGTCATCAGCAATTTTATACTGAGGTTTCCCTCAGAAATTCACACTCTTGTTTCACATGTATTCACCCACCTTGTCATGCGCACTGCAAAATATCGGTGAGTAGGTTTATATATATGTTACTGACACACAGATTATGTCCTTGATAGCATCCATTATTTAATGTTTGTACATTTTTAACAATGAATCTCACCAGGATGGAAATTCTTGTTACCAAGAATTCCATAGATAATTGGATTCCTTAGGCATGTTCTTCCATTATTTGAACCTCTCTGCTTCTAACTACTACATTTAAAATTCTTGAGTAATCCTTGATGCTGATCTTTCATTGAAGTTGGAAAGGCTTCCAGCATATTTTCGTGTCTCACATTGCTAAAAAAGATTTTACTTTTCATCCCAAGAACTTTCTACAAACAAGTAGTTACTGCTATAGTCCAATCTTATCTAGATTACAGCAATTTGTGTTATCTAGCTCTGCCAAAAAGATTCTGAATATGCTAAAAATTATTGAAAATACAACTTCCTGGTTAATAACAAAATTCTCCCACAGAGTTTATAATACCCCTGCTCTGCTCCAACGCCACTGGCTGCTAGTTAGATATAGAGTTTGTTTTAAATCCTTGGTTATAGTGTCCATGATAGTTTACAGACATACCCTACCTTGTCTAGTCAAGAAATGCTGCTTATACATCCCTCTTCATTCGGAGGGCAAATATCTACTTGTTATTCCCAAAGTCTGGACTAGTACTTTTGCCGGAGAGTCTTTTCATTTGCTGACACTATTGAATGGTTCCCATTGCTGTCCATTCACAAAGGTATTTTGCCCTGTTAAGAAAGTATTTGAAAAGTTGTCTGTATAAGGTCATGCTCAGTCTTCCATAATAAGTTGGAATGCTATGAATTCAGTTGTCAGGGAAATGCTATTTTGTAGTGTGATATAGCGCGATGACGCTTTTGTATCTGTTGTAACTAGCATATTACATAACATATAACGTCTAACTAGACACTGCATTGCTGTTTTATTTGATTTTATTACAGCTATTATGTTTTCTAAAATAATATATATCTTTATATTATTTTAGGAAAGGAGGTAAGGTAACTAATGTTATTCATTGTTTACAATACACAGAATTTAGATAGAATACATCAGCATACACACACAATTTTAAAATGTATCATACAAGTATCCATGGATTTATAATCAAAGTCTACACATAACCATACTACATATATAATAAATTCAACATTTTTTAATGCATATCTTTTTTATTAAAACAATTCTTTATTGACATATGAACCAAAGCAATAAGTAATACTTTAAAAACATTTTTGTTAAATACATTAAGGTAGAACATAATTTTAATATATTTGTTATATTGAGGAGCATTAAAAACTAGGGACCTTTAATAAAATGTAACACTTAAAATGACACTGCATATTTATTATATGTTATTTGTTACTGACAGATTATTTTGGCATGTGTTAACCTGAATTTAATAATAAAATAACATCTTTGTTGTGCAATCATTGTGACATACTTGAATTTTTGTTTTAAATTAATTTATAAGTAAATAGCTATTTAAATAATGTTCACATGCACTGCAATGTAAGAGACCATTTCTTTACCTCAAGTATTTTGCTTCCTCTATTTATAGTGGAGTTCAACGAGGACGATAGTTCCAGGGATGCAGCTCTGGTTTTTAGGATTTTTAACCACTACTTTTAGGTGAAATGGGTCTAAGGTAAGTTTAGTTAAGGCTAATGGGTTTAGTTATAGTGGTTTAGTGAGTTGAGTTTAGGAATTGATAGATGAAAGTCCTTATTATGAGACTTGTGGTGGCGGTCGGACCACTGCAGTAGTCCAACCGCCACATTATGAGGTTGGCAGACTGACCCATCAACCTACTGCCATCCCCGCCAGGATCAGTGATCCCGATGGGCTGATGGCGGTCCTGGTTGGAATCAGCCAGGGCGGTGCTGAACTCAGCACCACCCTGCTAAATATAACCTTGTTCTCTGATGGCCTTTTCATGGTGGTCTGTCAGCCATGAAAAGGCTGGCGGAGAACAAGTGCCGTGGGCCACAGGGGGACCCCGGCACTGCCCATGCCTGTGGCATGGGCAGTGTCGGGGTCCCCCTGAGCTGCACCCACACAGCCAGTGCACATTTTGAGGGTGTTGGTGCTCCCTGCATGTGGCAGCATTGTCACCGGTACTATTATGAGCGGGTGACAATGTTGCCTCACCTTTCCCACTAGGCTGATGGTTTCCGCCGGTCAGCCCAGTGGGAAAGTCGTGATGGGGCCGTAGAGGAGGTTGCCAGCACCGCAGTGACCTCACAGTTGGGAGTTTGGTGGACGGATATTTGCATCCGCCAAACTCATAATCAGCACCTAACTTTTGTAACTATGTTTAGGGCCTAGAGTATCATTGAGTGATTTCCTCAATTATTGGATAGTTGGCTTATTTTAGTTATATAGGTTGTGCATACATTTTGTGTGCAACTTTGGGCCTATGAGTTTGGCGGACTTTTGGCAAGACTGCCACGGTGGTGGCCGTCAAAAGACTGCCATATTGGTGATAATCCGACTGCCATACAGAGAGTTACACTGTGAAGGCTGCCAAAAAGCAGCCAAATTTCCATAACCACCAGGACACTGGAGGACGAAAAAGAGGCAGTCCCACCATCAGCACCACCAGCCTAACAAAAAAAAATCCTCCTACCAGATTAAAATCAACCTCAGGGGATGGTAATGATGACTGGTAAGTAGTGGTAGGCCCCCACTGCCTTCCCCTAGTTTCACATCTTGGAAGAGGAAGGTCTTGGAAATATTGCATTCTGACAGCCTGACAGGAATACCTGGGGGAGTGGAATGTGGTAAGTCACTACAACATTCATGTCACTCAGTTGTAAGGTCCTGCATGCTCTTTCAACAACATATCCCATCCCAATTAACACAACACCTCTGTCCAAATGACCTAATACCCCTCTCTGGCATGTCACATGTCCACTAAAGTCACCTGGCCCACCAGCTCTTGGAAATGGCACATGAGGTGCTGGCAAATTATAGCACTTCAACTCCAAGAATGCAATATGTGAAAACATGGAGAGTGCGCCAAATATGTGATGTCATGGATGTTAAACTAACTATCTATCCAAACCATCTTGAATGTCCTAGTGTGTAACAGAATATGGCAATGACAGTAATACAATGGCTCACTCACACCATCATCACAAGTAAAACACAGCTATAGCTGAGTGCCCATTCATAATGGCCTCAGATTAAAGATTCCCAAGAGAAATGTACTTACCTGGTTTGGAAAGTCCGATGGCTGAGTGGATGCACATGCAGTATATTCAGATACAAGTCAATGTCCATTGCTTACTCACATACTGTGTCTAAACAATGACACTAATGTGCATTGTGCAGCTCTTATTTGTGCCATCCATCATGCCAGACAGTTCACTAGGTAACAGATGCTAACAGCCATGTCAATAATTAGACAGCATCGGATGGCATCAGCAGTACAACCACTACCAACATAGTTTAACAACTCCAAACATGGAGTATGTAATTCATGCTGCAGAGTCTAATGTTCTATGTTAATCTGTGCAGCAGCTGTCATTGCCTTTGCTGGGGATCATGTTAAGGCACTGTCTGCATATCACATTACTGCAACAATTCCCCTAATGTAACCTGAACTCTGTATTCCACTTCTCCCACAGGTAACCTTGCCAGTGTCTCCATGGACAGGATACCAGAGACTGTCACAACCCCTCTGGATGAAGGCCTCAGTGAGGACATCACCTGTGGATGTCTGGATACTGAAGATGAACGTGGCCCATCAGGGACACCTAGCCAGTCAACAAATGTCAGCTTCTCCCTGCCCACATCAACTTCCCACACCCCAGTTGCATCTACAGCACATGCAACCATTGCCACCCAACCTGTTTCCCAAGGACAGTTCCATCTATTGTGTGCCGCTCCGTACAGGTACCTGAGTCCCCTCTTGTCACACTTGACAGTAATGGTCCTGCCACCTCTGGGAGTGGGCACACTGTACTAGGGGCAAAGGCATGTTGGGGTACATTGGGTAGAGGAATGCTGTGGGCCAGAGAATGGGGTCTCAAAGGGACAATACTAACCAGGAAACCATCTCCCAAGTCATGGGAGCCTACCAAAATTACCAAGGCATGATGGGCCAGGTAATCACCATGTTGGGGGGAATACAAATGTTGCAGAGGGACAACCACCAGGAAGTCATGCAAAGGTGACATGCACAAAATGCCATCCTGGCTTCCATTGCTGGGGTGATGAGGGACAGCAACGGTACCCTGAGAAGGTCTGCAATGCAACATCATGCCTCTTCCACTAGTAATAGCTCTTCTTGCCCTTCAACATCTGTGGCTGCTAGTGGAATTGAGGCCCTGCCAGTGAAAGGACATGCCACAGACTCCCCACCCCCTGAAGCAGAGAAACCCCTGCAAACATGGGGGTCTACCAAGACATCCAGCAAGAGCAGATGCCAAGACCAAACCCACTACCAGGAAGTGAACCTCTCCTGACTTAGTCCCCTTGTGTGCAACAGATACACCCTGTTGACTGTTCTGAAACCAATCTCCATTCCCCCTTTGTGCAAGAACACTGGACTTGTGTACCTTAATGGTGTAGCAGCTACCCTGATGATTTCAACCACCATGACTGAACCCTTGACTGTTAATTATGTGCTTCATTTAGTTATTGGTCACACATATTGTTTTACTGTCCCGAAAAAATTACACCTAAACACAGGTCCTGTATATGTGTCATTTATCAACCATGTACAATAGATATGCATGCAAACGCTAGTATATATATGTCCCTCTGTATTGTACAAACTTTGTTATGGATATCACACTTGGACTCTATCGGCAGGAGGCTCATTGCATTAGGATTGTAACATGGACAGATTTCAAAAAAGTTGTATACTACATCTACACACATTGTTTTTGGTAGATATGCATACAGCAAATAGAACATAACTGAGTAACATCAGGATGTTTGCTAAGGTGTCACACAATGCTAAACCACAGGATACAGATTTTAAGGTCATGTTAGTCTTCCTACAAGGCAGGAGGCACACAGATTGGCCCTTTGTATCACCTGGTAAAGCCTTATCACATACCCATACCTAAGCTTCCAAATATTCATATCCCATGGTACAGACAGAGATCAGTACTAATGTCCCCAGTCCAGGTAACTCCCACTTACATTGGCCATATACCTATAGGCTTGTCACTCACCTATGTCAGTCCACAGTGACATGAACAGTATGAACAGTGGTCTGCAAATTAGGAACACACGGACAGCTACGTTCAAGTAAGAATACACACTGCAGAAACCATTGTGATGGGAGAGGCTATGGTCCTACATTTACACATAAGCCAGACACACATGGAGACATAAATGACACCACTTGACAACCTCTTGTACCCTATCAGTGAATTTGAGGGGAAAACACATCCCCCCCCACCAGTATCCTGCCAGTCTGACAACACTCCACATTCTCATGACTATTAGCACATGGTTTCAGCCATGTCCACTTCTGATGTCTGCCTGAAATTCCCATCTGCTGCTGACACTGACTGTCAGAGTTGATGAGCCAAACAGGTTCTCAGCAAATCTGTGATTGACAGAGAATATGGATAGGACATAGCAGAAAACATTTCTCAAATCAGAGAAGTCATGTCCACATGTGTGACCATGCATCTGCAATGACAAAACATGTTACTGTAGACCACTCTTTCCTGTACACAATACAAATTTTCAGTCTGCATGCGCAATTCACTTGTAGTGCATGCGCAATAGATGTAGTGAATCCTAGTTCATTTTTAATGGGATAACATGAGTTAGCTTAGTCTCTGGCTTGCAGACTCGTGCCCCGTCACCTAGTGACTTTTAACCTACTTAGGTTTCTCTGTCTTAACCCATTTAATTATTTAATTCTTCTAAAATGGCTGCCTTGTTTATAGTTAGGCCACTTGTTATGAGTTACATTATCAGTGTCACCGCACTAAGGCGTCAAGATAAAGCACCAAAGACAAACAGTAGGTGTTCACACTTAGGGATTTTCCCTCTCTATACTTTCGAGGGATTGTTTATATTAATTGCCGTCCCAAGCATGTCTGTTATCTATTGTTTGGGAACACACCTACGTCAGGGGTCCTTGTAGATCTGTATAAATACATCGCACTTTAGACAGATAATCAGAGGGATTCCGACCAGAGGGCATCGCCACCATCGCTGATATCGATGCTGGACGTCGTCTTGGCGGTGACCCAGTCTTCGTGTCCCTGCAGAGTCTGAGATAGAGACCTCATTCCAAGGTAATGAGGTTGGGGGCTCCACTCATGGGCGTGGCATTGGCAGATTAGGTTTAGCAAACCCAGCTCTCCTTTAGGTAGGAGGTTAGGCCTTTCACATTAGGGTATTAGGGCATATTACATCTCATATGTCTTTTCTTTGCATTGCAAGATGGTGGGGGTCTTTGTAATAATGACTCTTGTCTTCACAATTCTGTTTCTTGCATTATTCATTATCCTAATCATTGCACCCCATGCAACTTTTCGCAAATTGCAGTTATGTTAAATAAAAACAATTGAAACTTTACTGCATCTTTGTCATTGCCTGTGTTTGTATGAGACATGGTATATCTTTGAGAAAGGGGTAATCTCCATTTAACCACAACACTCCCTGAGATGCCTTATTCTCGAGTCCATGCGTAAAGGCTGCCACAAATCACCTTTTACTACTGTGTTTCTGGTGAGGTGCTGCTAGTGAGCCGGTAAGATTGGGACAACAGTTGCGACTTGTTGTAGGATAGGCAAAGTCGCCTACAAGCAAAAGTACTGTCATCCTTTAAACAGCAGCCTTGCCCAGAGCAAGAGTCCAAACTACGACGTAGGCATTGGAGCTACCTACAACCCCTGAGATGGTGCAATAAAGGAGGTGATATGCTACTTATCAACTTAAGGTTACAAAACTGGATCACAAAATTAAGTAAGCATCACATAACTTTTGGTCAGGGTACTGATCGATGAGATCTGCCCTGGAATCTCCTGCTCCATCTTCTTCTGGGTCGTATTACTTGGCAAATTTACATTTCCACCCACAAGTGCTGCTGGCTTCTCCTCATCTGGTAGAAATGGTATCTGACATCTGAGGGCAAGATTGTGGAGCATGCAGCAGGCAACAATTATTTGACATACCTTGTTGGGTGAGTAGAGGAGTGCTCCTCCTGAAATGTCCATGTACCTAAATCTTGCCTTCAGAGGCCCAAAAGTTCACTCCATGATACATCTTGAGCCTCACTGTTGTTGGACTTCCCCTGGCATGATTGGGTACATCACTGGTGTTAACAACCAAGGACGGTTAGTATAGCCAGAGTCACCTATAAGCAATTTGGTAGAACAACACAAACATATGTGCGAGACATGCAACATTGTGATCTCAGGAAACATACTTTGCAAGCACAAAATTGTAACTTATTAACCAGCCAGGCCCTCTCTGTGTTGAGTTGTGTCATCAGCAGTGTGACATTGCTGTTCCACATGACGAAGAAATCATGGACTGATCCTGGATACTTACCGCTGACTAGTGAAATGTACTGGTCTGCTAGACACACCACTTGAACGTTGATTGAGTGGTAGTTTTTCCTGTTCCTGTACACCTGTTCATTGGCACTGGGGGAACCAAGGCTACATGGGTGCCATCTATGTTTCCAACCCCCTGGGGAATGTGTCCCATAGCAGAAAATTCTGCCTTCACCTAGGCCAAATCCGCATGTTTGGGAAACCGGATGAAACTGTCCAGGTGTTTCAACAATGAGCACAGTACATCCTTCAAAACGAGACTGAACATGAACTGAGAAATCCTTGCAGTTAGGTCCACTGTATTCTGAAAGGACCCAGTGGCCAGGAAGTGTAGCACTGAGATGACTTGAACGATTGGAGGTTCGCCATAGGGATTGTGTATGGCAGGCATCAGATCTGGCTCCAACTGATCACATAGATCCATGATTGTATGCTGATTCAGCCAATATGTCTGGATAGTTTGTCTTTCCTCCATGGTGTACAGGTCTACAAGTGGACGGTACACTGGTGGTTGTCTTCCTCTCCTACTGGCAGGGTATCTACGCGGAAACATGTAAATATAGTATGTGACATGAAGCATGCACACATCACGTAAATGTCCAAATACATGACACACATATCTGCTGTCAAGGTCAGTTACAACCTCCGACATCTACAGTACAGCACATAGCTATGCATCCTATGAAACTCTAATTGGTGCACATTCCCTCAATGACCTAATGTACTACACATGCACATTCATCTATAATTGTTTTTCTTTTTTTAATCCAACAGACTTGACATGTCATACACTTATTGTTGCACATTATCTACATTAACAATGCATATAGGCTCCTCAGAATAGGTGTACATTGCTAACACCACGTCCTTCAGTTACACAGCTTTTACTACTCACATTCACTAATAGATAACTAAACATGTAGTCAGTACTTACAGATATAATGCACATTATAGGGCTTAATTTACGACGCAGATTATGAAACTCTTCCATATGTTAGACGTGCACAAAATGGCAGCCACCTGACCTTCTGTACTGGACATGTGGAAGTGACCTAAGTTCGCTGGCGGAAGTCATCATGGCTGTAGGCGGTCACAACAGCAGTAGAAATTGCCATTGGAAGACAATGCTGCTTTTGGCTGACTTGGGCCAATTGCGATGTCAGCCAGCGGGGACGGTCCTTTACCTGGCAGACGTGACTGCCATCTTCTGCAATAATATTCACTCGACTCCTGACACTGCTGCCAGCAAGATCTCTACTACCTGAGCTGCTGTATACTGCCTCTGGGAGCTATCGTACCATGTCCTGCAGGTGATAGGGCCCCAGCCTTCACCCCTGAAGAGCTTGAGTAACCTATGGAGGAGGTCCTACCCCTGTATCAATAGCTATATGGAGCACCAGAGGTGAGTCCAATGCAATACCTATATGTGAAAGGTGTGGTGTATGATGGTGTACCTCAAATGTACAGTAGTGAGGGTGTTGATGCATGCAGATGCTAATTAGTACATGAGTGTGAACTGAGAGGATGGGAATGTTTGCCCACTTGCTGTTACTGAAGTGTTCTTTCACTACTATTGGTATGGTGCATATGGAGCTGACATTTTGCTTTTGTCTGTGTCATCCATGCAGGTCAATACCCATAAAAAAAAAGGAATCTGGTGTGCCATTGCCAAGCAAGTGCGGACCCTGGGGTTCTACAGCCGGCAAAGCACCCACTGTAGGAAGTGGTGGGAGGACCTGAGACTCTGGGCCTAGAGGACCACAGAGGCCCTGCTGGGGATGTCCTCCCAACGAAGGAGGGTACCGTCGGACCTTGACCCCCCAATTGCTCACATTTTAGTGGTCGCATACCCTGAGGTGGATGGGCATTTGAGGGCAGAACAGCAGCCACAAGGGGGTAAGTACTGACAGAACCCATGTACAAGCCTCTGCCAGTTAAGTGTATGATGTCTAAATATTGCAGCAATGATGATGTGGTAAATGCTACAGGTAAAGTGTCTCCTAGTCAAACATAATACTACAGTTGCCAACATTGCAGCACAGATGTGACCATTGTATTGTGAATAGGGACCTGTTAATCACCTATGTCAACCAAATAGTATGACTGTGTCACATGTGTAACTCTACTCAGCCATACATTTGTGTAACCTGCTGTGTCAAGCTTCCCACTTAGTTTTCCAAAGTCCACTTACCCAATTGGTAAGTTATATAGCACTTTGGTCACAGGACAGTCCTATTCCATGGGATCTTGCTCTATGTGCAACATTGGGCCAGACAAATTAGTAACAGGGCCAAGTAATCCTGTGTCCTGAGATAGTCTGAAACTTCATGTGAGGCTGTCATCCCAATCAGGACTTTGAGATAGCAAACCTTCCACAATCCTTATGAGGTTTGAGGAGGTGTACCCATTGTCATGTCAGATTCCTACATTGGGAAATGTGAAGTTTAATCAGGGTGGATATCCTACATACTGAAAATCAATGTGATACATTGACATTGCAAGAAATAACATTGACATGTTCAAATACCTTGTATTCTGATGGATATGGTGTTGAGAAGGCAAGTGGATAGGCTGCTGATTCCTCAGCCCTTGTATATTGTCCATGCTATATAAGGCATTACCATACCTATGTGGGTGCAACATAAACTATTTTGTGCCTACATCATGTGTCAATTGATACTTTGTGCCTATTGGTATGTTGAAACCTCTTTTTTGCCAGACTTACCATTGCTAATCTGATGCTGTTTGGACAGTTCTAGTAATGGATCTGCTCATTTCTTGCTAACTTAATAGAGTAGCAGGGCTTTCATTTGACTAATACATGTTGGTGTTATGGGATATGTTGTTCTTCAATTTGCTTGCCTCTAACTGTATGTTTAATCCATGGTTACATTAGTAATTGTTTGTGTAAGTGTTACTTCTGTACTGTGTTAAGAGGATTCATATGTCTAGACAGTTGTTAGTGATGTAGGTGTTTAGATGTTGTCATGTAGAGGTTTTGTTAGACTTGGCATTCTTGGTGTGGTCTCCCCTAACTTTTTGCCTCTGTATCCCAGGTTGTTGATGTGTGCGGTACTCTATTTTTACTGTCTTTGATACTCTGGGCATTTTACCAATGCTAACCAGTGCTACAGTGCAGGTACTCCTGTCTAAAATTTATGTATAATTGGCTATCCTAGACTGACATATGTACAAGTAAGTCCCTAGTAGAACGCACAAGGGGTGCCCAGGGCCTTTGCCACCCATGAGAAGCCCTGTAAAATGGCTCAGATATGCCACTGCAGTACCTATGTGTGCAGTTTGAAACTGCCAATTCGACTTGGCAAGTGTACCCACTTGCCAGGTCTAAACCATCATTTTACAAGGCACCCCTAAGGTAGGCCCTAGGTAGCCCCATGGGGGCCATGTATGTTAAAGGTGGGGCATGTGCTGATGTGTTTTAGATGTCCTAACAGTGAAATACCGCCAGATTTGTTTTTCACTGCTGCAAGGCCTATCTCTCTCTCATAGGTTAACATGGGGGCTGCCTTCAAATATTATTAAAGTGGAGATTCCATTTGAGAACAGACAGAAATATGGAGTTTGAGGTCTCGGAGCTCACAATTTAAACATACATCTTGTAGTGAAGTTTGTTTTTGGATTGTGAGTTTGAAAAAGGCATTGTCTTGGTTAAACCATTCTGTGACTCTGCCTGTTTGTGGAGTTCCTGCCTGGGTCATTTTGACAGTTGGGCTGGTTGCACCAATCCTCTAGACAGAAACACAAAGGGAGCTTGGGTGTAGCCTGCATATCCTAATGAGCTCTCTGAGGGGAGGAGTGGTCACTCACAATTGAAAGGGCAGTGCCTGTCCTCACACAATACAGTCTCCAGCCCCCCTGGTGTGTGTTTGGGGCCTGGCCTGGTCAAGGCAAGATCTTACAAACAAGAGAGGCTTTGAAGTTTACCAACTTCAAAGGCAGAAAGGGGTATAAGTATTGGACCCAAAACCCTTGCAAATCAGATTACATCAAGAATTCAAGAGGAACCTCCGCCTAAAGAAGAGCTGAGGAGAAGTGTTGCCCTGGCCTGTGACAGTGCTGTGTTGGGATTTCCTGCAGTTGCTGCTTCTGCCTGTGCAAGGAGACAGAGACTGGACTTTGTTGTGCATTCCTGCTTGAGAGGTATCTCCAAGGGCTTGGAGTAGAGCTTGCCTCATGTTTTGACACCTCAGGGACAGCAAAGTCTTCACCAACCAGTTCTGAGTCTGCCTGCTGTGGACTCTAGGCTTCACGTCGCTACAGCTGCTGACCCTGCCCGACTTCGCTGATTTCGGCGTGTCGTAATTCCATTGCAGTGCCTGCAGTCCTGTGATGTCATTGTGAGCCCGTGATGTTGCCTCGAAGCAACATGAATTCGCTGGACGTCTTGTCGGCCAGAGCCGAGAGACCAACTTTGCGACGCGCTTCACCTCCACTGCTCTGTAGTAAGGACACAGCACCGCTGTGCAACGCCTCTGACCTTCTGCCCCGTAGCACCGGAACTGATGCCACATCGGATCTAGCGACACCGCTCTCCCCGACTCTGTGCACTGGCCTGTTTCCTAGTTGTTCACTAGAGTGCTGTACCTGGGGGGTCAAACAACCCAGTAATCGGCGCCTTTGCGTCGCATTGTAGATAATGACTCTGTCACGACTGTTGAGAAATGAGTTATTGGTAAGGGCAGGTAAGTACCTACACTTAGCAATAGGCCACTAACCTCCACTTAGGTCCAGTTGGTTCTCAATAAATTAAACTCAGCTCAGCCCTTGTAGCTTGGCACGAGCGACAAGACTTAATTTAGGAGACAAAGCATAAAGCATTCAAATATCACAAATAGTAATTAAATAAAACACAGGAAACAGTTTCAAAATCCAAAACCAATTTATAAACATTGGAAATATTTTTAGCTTTAAAATGACACCAAAACAAATACAATCGGATGAAAGGAACCGGAGACATGAATTTGTAAAGAATTAATGCTTTTTAGTGCTTAGAAACGAATAGCGCCAATCTGGTCATCTGGTCGCACATCAACCGGGGAAAAGTCAAAGTTTAAGGCTGACCACGATGGAGCCCTGCTCGGCTACAGCCCGCGGGAGGCCTCGGTCAAAAGTTTACCTTTGGACTTAGTTGTTTTCTTGAAGATTTTCAAAGCGGGATCAAGTCGCCAGTCCAATCGGACCTCTTGAAACTCTTCCTCGGATACACGTCGCAGGAGCCCTAGGTGGAGATTTTTACCTTCGGACTTAGTCGTGTTTTTGGGATGAAAATCATCCAACTGGAGCAAACCTGAATCTTGATCCGAAGTCCGTGGAGCTCTCTTCGGATACACTGCTGGGAGGTCCCAGTAAACTTACTACATTCGGACTTAGTCACTTTTACAGAGATTTTCTTCACCGGGATAAACCTACAAGTCAGGCCAGGTCGCGGTTGAGGCAAGCCGGCTAGAGTTGCTGCGGCGGGTTGGTCCCTTTATGGAGCTTTTTTCTAAAAGTTCTCCAAAGTTCTCCAAACTTCTGGATCTTCTTCCAGATGTTCCAGGAGGGATCCTGGTTCTCCAATCAGGTGCAGTGTCCTTCCCCCTGTGATGACCACTTCCTGGGAAGTGTGGCAAAAATCAATCCCAGAGAGTAACATTCCTCAAAAATCCACCATCGCTGAAAGTGATTTTTGGAGGTTACATCTGGCTGAGCCCACCCACTGGTGCGGCTAAAAATATTAAACACACCCTTCTCCTGCCCTCTCCTCATCTAATTGAGGGCGCACCTAATTTTCTGGTTTTGCAGAATTTGAGGGAGGTGCTGGGTTGCTCCAAATATCCTTCCGTGCCTTTGAAGACCAGTTTGGCAGCCCTCCCCCTTCCTGCCTTTCCGTCTGCTGAGGGAATATCTCCTCCCACAGGCACATTACTTTGTGTTGTTCAGCCCAGTCTACTTCACACCTCATCAAGGCAGCCTGGCCAGGCTTCCAGAGGGTGGCCAATCAGAGCAAAGCACTACAGGGCTGAAGTTGGCATCTTTTTAGGTAAAGTTTAAAACTCTTTACCTGTACAAGTTATATTAAATCCAACAATTGTACGTTGTGGGATTTATTAGAACAATTAATTTGATACCAAACTTAAGGTATCTGTTACTTAAGGGGGCTTTATAAATTAAAAAAGTCTCCCCATTCTAGCCTATGGAGGCTATTCACTTCAATGAGGGGAACACAAATTTGGCTGTTTTACCTCATCAGGGCTTATAAAACTGTGTTCATAAGGTCCCTGCTTATTGTTACATGGCACCCAGCCCTAGTGGCACATAGGGCACACCTCAGGGGTAACTTATATGTAAAAATAGGGTAGTTTAAGACATTGGAACTACTTTTAATTCCAAAGTCAGATTTTCATGTAACTTTCATTTAAAAGCAAACAGCAAGGCAGGTGTGATATTCAGATTACAATTTGAATCTATCATTTTTATGTATGTGTATGTTTAATATTCTTTTGAATGTGCATCTTTCTTTTCTCTTAACTGATTTTACTTTATGTCATCATCTTAGAATGTTGATTAAGGTTCTTTTCTGTTCGGTTGGCACTTGCTTTCCAGTCTTCTCTGGGATTGGATGTGTGTGCCTGCGTGGATCCATTAAATCATCTTATCCTTTTCTGGAAACCTGAGATTGTCTTTGAGAGTTTTCATTGCAGATTGGTCATCTGTTCAGCCACTTTACTACAGCAGGCTTGCTCTTAAAATGACACTGTCAGCAGTGCACCTATGGGGGTGCCACCTATGCTGGGGTCCCCAAGCCTACATGCCCTACAATATACTAGGGACTTATAGGTAGGTTGACTTAGCCAATTATAATTAGCCTACTTTGCATACTCATATTATACAGAGCACAGGCCCTGGGACTGGTTAGTAGTACCCAGTGCACCATCAGAGTCAGAAAAACACCATAAAAAAGTGAAAAATGGGGGCAAAAAGTTAGGGATCCTCTGCAATCAGCCTGTTTTCTCACACAGACACCGCTGGAAACCATCTTACAGTGTCTGTGCCTCTAGGCTCTGTTGTTTTGCTTTTTAGTGCTAAATTCATGTTTTTTAACTGTGTATTGTGGATTTCTATCGTATTTGGTCTTTTTTATTTAGATAAAATAATAACTATTTTTTCTAAACCTGTTTTGTGTCATTTTGCAGTGGTTCACTGTATTACTGTGTGTGTTCGTACAAATACTTAACACATTATCTCTGAAGGTAAGCCTGCCTGCTAGTGCCAAGCTACCAAAGGGGTGAGCAGCAGTTAACGGAGCGTGATTCTCCTTTACCCTGACTAGAGTGAGGATCTTTGTTTGGACAGGGGGCAACCTGACTGCCAACCAAAGACCCTATTTCTAACAGGTTTCTAATCAGCATGTATAGTGGAATGATAAGTGGCCTTCATGCACATTCTTTGGTGTCCACTGTATTGGAGGTGTTGGTATGCTCCCTGTGGTTGTCTGTGATTGTTTGCTGTGTGCTATGTAAGCCCATATTGTAGGACATATAGGGGGTCATTACGACCCTGGCGGCCGGCGGTATGTTGGCGGTAACACCGCCAACAGGCTGGCGGTGTTCCGCCAGCTATTATGACAGTGGCGGAAAAGCCACGGCCATACCGCCGGCCCCTCCACTTTACCGCCAGGATTCCGCCTGGCGGTCATAATCCCCAGGGCAGCGGTGCAAGCACCGCTGCCCTGGGGATTATGAGTCCCCGACCGCCGGCCTGTCCATGGCGGTACACACCGCCATGGAAAGGCCGGCGGTAAGGGGACTTGGGGTGCCCCTGGGGGCCCCTGCACTGCCCATGCACTTGGCATGGGCAGTGCAGGGGCCCCCAGGCATAGCCCCGTCGCTCATTTCACTGCCCGAATTTCGGGCAGTGAAATGCGCGACGGGTGCTACTGCACCCGCTGCACATCAGCATTGCCGCCGGCTCTATTACGAGCCGGCTGCAATGTTGATGTGACATTTCCGCTGGGCCAGCGGACGGTAACACTGTTACCGTCCGCTGGCCCAGCGGAAATGTCATAATAGGGAGACAGAAATACCGCCGGCAATGGCCGTATTCTGTCTCCCGCGGCCTCGGCGGTCTTTTGAAAAGACCGCCGAGGTCGTAATGACCCCCATAATGTTGACTATGCGTCAATGCGCAGGATAAGTGGGTTCAGATACTCTTTATACATCTTTTCATAGTATTTCATAATATTTGGATAGATGTTTTAATATCATGCTATGTTATTTTGTGAGGCACAAAACTTGGTTATTGTATTGTATTGTATTGTATTTTAATAGTATTTATATAGCACTTACCACCCCTGACGAGTCGGTGAAGCACTTTTCGATGAGTAGCACGCTACTCCGGAACCCAAAAGGAATTAGTGGTGGATTAGTATAGGGCAATATGATTACAGTTTTAGTATTATCATGAGTTAATTTGAGCTGTGGATATGTGAGTTTGTTAGTTGGATTGGGAGTTTATAGCAATAGCAATTAGGCTTGGGATGAGTAAAGGGGAGATGGAGGAGGGAAGAGTCTGTGGAAAGGGTTAGGGACATCATAGTAGCAGAAGGGGTTTTGGATGAGTTAAAGTTGAGATAAATGAGGGAGAATTTAGTAGGGTTGTTTGGGAGATCACAGTAGTAAACTGAGGTTTGGGTGAGTTAGATGTGGAAGAGGAGGAAAGATCTTAGGCAGGTTATTTAGGAGATGAATGTAGTAGAATGGATTTGGGATGAGCCAGAGTGGGAATGGAGGATAGATTGATAGAGACCTGACATATGGTGATGGGTAGACAAAGTAAAGCTCACAAGAGAGTAAAAATATAATATTTTATTTATTTATAATTATATATATATATATATATATATATTTACATATGTATATATATGTGTATATATACATATATATACACACACACACACATTTTTTTATCATTATTTTTAGTTAATTTATTTATTCTTTATTATTAATAATATTTTTTTGTAGATTTATTTATAATTGGAATTTTAGTTATATTTAGTTATAGATGTTATTTTATTTTATGTTCACATTTTTTTTTCTAGTACAGTAGGACTAGGGACATAAATAAATAGATATGTAAACACATAGTAAGGGAATAGATGTCCAAGAAATAAAATAATGGGTATAATATGAGAAGAAAAGTAGTATTGCATAAACACAGACTTTTAAGATTTGTAATATTTGAAGTTAATTAATAAGTGTACTTTTCTAACATTTATTTATCTTTACTCAATTTTTGAATAGCCAAGTGCCTATGATAATAAACATTTGATCAGTGTGATATAAAATGAGAGCAGGGATTCATTAGTATTTAATATAACAACGTATCTATCATTGTACGTTATACCAGAAATTTAGAAAAATGCTACTAAAGAAGGACTAAAATATTGGTCTGTGCTGGCATGTTATGCCAAATGTAGTGTATTCATCTGAGGAGTTTGACATTGTGAAGGATATGGACAGATTCACAAGTTATGTATGTGATTGCAAAGCAACATGCTGTGTTGAATTTGAAGTGGGATGAGTTTACTTTCATGGAACATGACTACTGGTGATGGATTGGGCAAGGATGAAGTAGGGGAAGGCATGATATTGTGTTGTTAGTAAACTGCCTTTCCTAAGAATGATTGGTTGATACACAATGATGATCTGTATGGGGAGAGACTTTAGATGTAGCCAATTCATCTTGTGCATGGTCTTTTTGAGTTAATGCTGTTTTGATGTGATGTAGTGGTCAGATGGTTGGTTTATGTTGTGGGTGAGACTGCGGTCATATGGGAACGTAGGAAGTATGTAGTTGTGACATGATATAGGCTCTAAATAGTTCCTATCTGAGGGTTTATGTGGCATAGATGTGTTGTTACTGTTGTGCATGGTGCAATGTATGTGCATGTTAGGAATGAGATACCCTCTCTCCTTCTCTCTCTTTCTGTGAATCAGCATCGGCAGGTAAAGGAGACAGGACACAGCTGAATGGAGAAGCTGCTGGCCACGGGACCCGGAGTGCTGAACCTACTGACACTGAGGGACCCAGTGGCCTTGAGGGTGGGGGGAGTGCCACGCGGGAGACTGGATCGAGTTCTTCATCATCAGAATCCTGCTCCAGTGGACACTCCCTCATGGTGGTGGACCCATCTGGGACCACCCCAGCACCATCTAAGTCTACCTCCCCCTTATTACCACCGCCCTCCCTGAAGCTCCCCATCCAGCAGGCCGTGCCCGCTCACCTAAGAGGGTAGGCGTCTCCTTTGTTGCAGTCACCTCTGTCCCTGCCCCTGTCAGCCCTGCTGCCCTCAGTGAGAAGGCTATTGACCTCCTGAGGTTGATCTCTGTGGGTCAGTCGACTATTGTGAATGCCATCCAGGAACTGGCAACTCAACTCCAACAGAGTCATGTGTTCCTGGGGAGCATTCACGGTGCACTGGCTGGCCTACAGAGATTCGTTCAGGCTTTGGCCTCTACACTGATGGCAGCCAGAGACCCTTTGTCTTCCATCCCCCCTCCACCTTCCTCTTCCCAATCGCAAACCCCTCCTCTCTGACCCAGCCAAAGCACATAAACTGACAAGCATGCATCCAACTCAACATCCAAGGGTAGTTCAGACAAACACAAGCACCACAAGACACGCCACTGGCATGCACACAAACAACATACACCTGCATACACAACAACTGTCACAAACTGTCCTGACACTCCCACCACCTCTAGAATCACAGACACAACACCAGACACACCTGCAGACATCACACCAACATTGAGAGCTCCCGCCACTACACCTATCTTACCCACAGACAGCACCACAGCAGACACTCAAACATCCACCCCAGTCACCACATCTGCAGACACCACAACCACAGACACACCTATATGCAGCACATCCACCATACCTGCAGTCACCAGCCCAACAGACACTCACCCCCCTTCGATGGTATCTTCCAGAACCTCCACACCCCTTCCTCCCATGACACATAAACGCCCACACTCACCGACCCAAGAGACACCCACCAACCACAAGCATGCCTTGCACAAACATGCATCCAAGACATCCACACTAACACCTCATACAACCACTACCTCTCCCTCCACACTCAAACCCTTTTGCTATGACCGTACTTGTGTATCTAAAAAAGCTTTCCTTTCAGAGTTTGCCCTTTTCCTTATTCCTCTCCCACCCTGTGAGACCCCTAAACATGCTGTGTCCCTCCCCAAGTTCAGCCCTTCCTCCTCCAAGACCTCCCATTCCCCTGTGCAAGTTTCCTTTCCCCTCCCCCGCCAAGACGTCTACCCCTTCACCTAAAAGCCAACCCTCCCCTACACCTAAGTTCAAGCCCAAGCAACCCCTCCCAAGCCAGATCCCAAAGCCCCCTCCAAAACCCAACCAAACCCCCCCCCAAACCCCTCCTCCGATAACCCCTGAGGTGCCTGCCTTTCCCATTGATGCTCCTTCCTGTGGATGTTGCATGGCAGTCAGGAGTCAAGTTGGGGCACACGTATGTGAACTGTGTACATTATGTCATGTTTTCAAAAGGACTGGCCTATGGTCTGTGTTTCTAAAATTTGATGCCACAATTAATAATTTGGCCAGCCAGTTGTTGGTTTCCTTGTTACATATTTGCTATGCATTTCTTTACGTAGAATGTAGTTGTTCCTGGCTGACATTATTTGTGTGTGTGTTGTTTAGGCAGAATGTGAGGTTGTGCCTAGTGATTTTGACCGAAAGTGGAATGGTATGTGTTGTGTGATGTACATTTCAATGTTCAAGGGGTTTAGTTGTGCTGGTATTGTGCGTTGTTGGCTTTGTGTGCATTGACAGTGTGAGCGTTATGTGCCTGAAATGTTGGACATGGAGTTCTTTGTAGGTTGATCGAAGTGGTTTGATTGTGCATTTGTATGTGTGTTTTGCCTGTTGTTACGTTGTAAAGTCTGTGTGATGGTTCCCTTCAATCAATCACTGCATTTGTAAAGCGCGCTACATACCCGCGAGGGTCTCAAGGCGCTGGGAGGGGGGGTGCTACTGGTCGAAGAGCCAGGTCTTGAGGAGTCTTCTGAAGGCCAGCAGGTCCTGGGTCTGTCGTAGGATGGTGGGGAGAGTGTTCCAGCTCTTGGCGGCGAGGTAGGAGAAGGATCTGCCGCCGGCGGTGGTTTTTCAGATGCGGGGGACTGTGGCGAGGGCGAGGTTGGCTGAGCGGAGGCTTCGGGTGGGGGTGTGGAAGCTGAGTCGGTTGCTGAGGTAGGTAGGTCCGGTGTTGTGTAGTGCTTTGTGTGCGTGGATCAGGAGCTTGAAGGTGATCCTTTTGTTGACGGGGAGCCAGTGCAGGCCTCTCATGTGGAGTGTGATGTGGCTGCGGCAGGGGACATCGAGGATGAGTCGGGCGAAGGCGTTCTGGATGCGTTGGAGTCGTCTCAGGAGCTTGTTTGTAATTCCTGAGTAGAGGGCGTTCCCGTAGTCGAGTCTGTTGGTCATGAGGGCCTGGGTAACGGTTTTTCTCGTGTCAAGGGTGATCCATTTGAAGATCCTGCGGAGCATACGGAGGGTGTTGAAGCAGGACGCGGAGACGGCGTTGACTTGCCTGGTCATGGAGAGAGTGGAGTCGAGGATGACCCCCAGGTTGCATGCGTGGTCCGTGGGTTCTGGGGCTGTGCCTAGTGACGTGGGCCACCAAGAGTCGTCCCAGGCTGATGGGGTGGGTCCGAGAATGAGGACCTCCATCTTGTCTGAGTTCAGCCTGCTGTCCTTCATCCAGTCGGCTATGGCCTTCATTCCTCGGTGGAGGTTAGCTTTGGCGGTGTGGGGATCTTTGGTGAGGGATATGATCAGCTGGGTGTCGTCGGCGTAGGAGATGAAGTTGAGGTTGTGTTGTCGTGCGACGTGGGCGAGGGGGGCCATGTAGATATTGAACAGTGTCGGGCTGAGGGAGGATCCCTGTGAGACGCCACAGATGATCTCTGTGGTTTTGGAGAGGAAGGGTGGGAGGCGGACGCTCTGGGTTCTGCCGGAGAGGAAGGATGTGGTCCAGGCCAGGGCCTTCTCTTGGATACCGGAGTCATGGAGGCGTGCTGATAGGATGCGGTGGCAGACCGTGTCAAAGGCTGCTGATAGGTCCAGGAGGATGAGGGCGGCTGTTTCTCCTTTGTCCATCAGGGTCCGTATGTCGTCAGTGGCGGCGATGAGGGCGGTCTCGGTGCTGTGGTTGCTGCGAAAACCGGATTGGGAAGGGCCCAGGATGTTGTTGACTTCGAGGTAGCGGGTCAGCTGTTTGTTGACAATCTTCTCAGTCACTTTTGCTGGGAAAGGGAGCAGAGAGATGGGCCGGAAGTTCTTGAGGTCCTTGGGGTCCGCCTTGGGCTTCTTCAGAAGGGCGTTGATCTCGGCGTGCTTCCAGCTTTCTGGGAAGGTTGCTGTCTCGAAGGAACAGTTGATTGTTTTCCGGAGGTGGGGCGCGATGGCTGCGCTGGCTTTGTTGAAGACGTGGTGAGGGCAGGAGTCTGATGGGGATCCGGAGTGGATGGAGTTCATGGTTTTGATGGTGTCTTCGTCGCTGATGCTGGACCAGACGGTCAGGCAACTGGTGCCAGTGGTAGTCGCAGGGGTGGTGGACTCGGTGGTGGGTGCGGGGGGGTCAGGGTTGAAGCTGTCATTGATGTCGGTGATCTTGCGGTGGAAGAAGGTGGCCAGGGAGTCGCACAGGTCTTGAGATGGTGGGATGTCGTTGGTGATGGAGCTGGGGTTGGAGAGTTCTTTCACAATGCTGAAGAGCTCTTTGGTGTTGTGTGCGTTGTGGTCTAGGCGGTCCTTGAAGGCGGTCTTCTTGGCGGTCCTGATGAGTTGGTGAGGTCTGCGGGTGTCGCTCTTGAGGGCTGTGTGGTTGTCTGGTGTTCAGTCGTGGAGCCATTTCTTCTCCAGCTTCCGACAGGTGTGCTTGGAGATCCGGAGGTCCTCGGTGAACCAGGCGGCTTTCTTGTTGGTGTGGTTGGTTGTAAAGGTCTTGAGAGGGGCGAGGGTGTTGGCGCAGTCTTTGATCCACTGTGTGAGGTTGGTCGCGGCGGTGTCTGGGTCGGTGGGGTCGGTGGGTGGTCTCAGGGCGAGGGCGGTAGTCAGTTGGTCCTCGGTGACCTTGCCCCAGCAGCGGCGTGGTAGCTGTTGGGTGCGGTGGTGTGTGGTGGGTTTTCTGAAGGTGAAGTGGACGCATCTGTGGTCGGTCCAGTGTGGTTCGGTGGTGTGGTTGAAGGAGACGTGGGGGCTTGCGGAGAAGATGGGGTTGAGCTTGTGTCCAGCGGCATGAGTGGGTGTCGTTACGAGCTGTTTGAGTCCGAGGTTGGCGAGGTTGTCAATCAGGGCGGTGGAGTTGGCGTCGTTGTTGTTCTCGAGGTGGAAGTTCAGGTCCCCGAGGAGGATGTAGTCCGTGGAAGCGAGGGCGTGGGTGCTGATGAGGTCGGCGATGGTGTCACTGAACTGTGGGTGGGGTCCGGGAGGTCTGTAGATAAGAGTTCCTCTTCTGTCTCCCTATTATGACATTTCCGCTGGGCCAGCGGAAATGTCTGAGGGTGGTGTTGGGGTCGGTGTGGATCTGGAAGTGCATGTGTTCGGCGGTGGTGAGGGTGTCATCAGTGTTCGTTGAGATTTTAATGGAGTCTTTGTGGATGATGGCGATTCCTCCTCCCACTCCGTTGGTGCGGTCTCTGCGGGAGATCTTGTAGCCCTGTGGGATGGCTATGGCGATGTCTGGTGCTGAGGTGGTGTTCAGCCAGGTCTCCGTCAGGAAGGCGATGTCGGGGGCGGTGGAGTCTAGGAGGTCCCAAAGTTCGATGGCGTGCTTGCGTGCGGAGCAGGTGTTGAGGAGGATGCAGCGGAGGTGGTTGGGTTCTCTGGCTGGTGGTGTGGAGGGTTGGATGATGGTGAATCTGCAGTTCCGGCAGGTGAAAGGCCCCTGGGTGCGATTCGGGGTGGCCCGGTAGCAGGGGTGGTCTCGTCTGGTGTTGAGTGCGTGGTGGGTGCTTGCGTCGTAGTGCAGTCTGGTGTTGCGGGGGTGCGGGTTCCAGGGGTTCTGGTGCTGGGTGCGGTCCAGGCGCAGACGGGCTTGCCTTAGGCGCGCCTTTGGCGCGCCTAAGGCAAGCCCACTGCGCGCGCCCGCTTCGCGGCCTCCATATGAGGGCAGAGGGAGGGAGGAGCAGCTGGGAGGTGGGAGCGGGGCGGCCAGTGGGAGTGAAGGGGGCGGGGCAGCAGGGGCTCAGCAGCAAGGGAAAAACCCGGGGGAAAACCCAGGGGAAAACCCGGGGAAAAAACGGCGGGAAAAGACGGCGGGAGAGGGACAACAGAGCACAGGGGTACAGAAAGCAAAACACAGGGGCACAGAATGAAAAAACGAAGTGGCACAGAAGCCAAGCGCAGGGGTACAGAAAAAAGGGAGCGAGTGGTCAGGCGGCAAAAGTGGCAATGGAGGTTCAACCCACAAGGGGCTGCGTGGCAGATGGGGGGAGCGACCTGCCTGGTGACAGGGTCAAAGGTCGCTCTCTACCACTGCTTCGCGGCCTCCATATGAGGGCAGAGGGAGGGAGGAGCAGCTGGGAGGTGGGAGCGGGGCAGCCAATGGGAGTGAAGGGGGCGGGGCAGCAGAGGCTCAGCAACAAGGGAAAAACCCGGGGAAAAACCCAGGGGAAAACCCGGGGAAAAAACGGCGGGAAAAGACGGCGGGAGAGGGACAACAGAGCACAGGGGTACAGAAAGCAAAACACAGGGGCACAGAATGAAAAAACGAAGTGGCACAGAAGCCAAGCGCAGGGGTACAGAAAAAAGGGAGCGAGTAGTCAGGCGGCAAAAGCGGCAACGGAGGTTCAACCCACAGGGGGCTGCGTGGCAGATGGGGGGAGCGACCTGCCTGGTGACAGGGTCAAAAGTCGCTCTGACAGGGTCAAAGGTCGCTCTCTGCGGTTTTTGTTGTGTATATACAAGTGTGTGTGTGGCTGTCTATGATTGTGCATGTTTGTGTGCAGTTATGCGTGAGTGTCGCCCTCGCACCCCCTTCCAGAATGTGTGCTGTGTTTGTGTAAAGAAATTGACTGTATTGAACAGTAACAGGTTAGTGTGCATGCTTACGGTTACTGTCATCATTGGAGATTCCAAATTCTTTGTGCGAGCAGGAGCAGCGGACGTGCAGTTCTGGTTGGATTGTGGCTCCGGACTAGTATGGCTTCCTGAAGGTGGGTGTCTCCTTTTATGCAGTTGGTTTTCCCCTGAGTTTCCGTGGTGGTGCGACTGTGGCAGAAACCTTGATGTGTGCAACCTGGTAATCTCTCTGGCAAGAACATGATCTCCACCGGCCTGCAGGTGGCCACCTTTGTACGTGGTGGCCAGACCGCACTGGCGGTGCCGGCGGTGCTTCGGCTGTATTCTTTTGGGAATACCGCCATGGTCATTATATGATTTCTCCGCCAGCCTGTTGGCATACAACCGCCACTGCCAACATAGAGGTCCTGGGACTGCCAAACTCGTAATGACCCCCTTTGTGTATTGTTTGGTTGGTGGGTGGGAAGGTATGTCCTTTGGTTCTAGTAAAGTTAGGTTTTTTATGCGTTATTCATCAAATATGCTTTTTCTTCTCTTTATTTGTCCAATAAAATAGATTGGAAAATTCAAAAACTCTTATATTTTTCAGTTTTCCTGGACCTTTTATATTTTAACTATATTCTTTTTTTTTAAGGGTTTAAAAATAATTTGATCTAGATGCTTTTTATGTTGGGTAGTATGTTTGGTGATTTTATTTCCCTTGGATTTCAACATGTTGAAATACCATTTCTGTCTTTTGATGCATCTTCTATTACTAATCTGTAAGTACATTTTGATTATTTTATTAAGGTGAAAATGTCTGGTGTGATAGAGTTACATATTATAAGTTAACTTTTATGTAGGAGTATGTTACTTTATTTGTTGCTACAATGTAGCAGTTTGGAATTGGTTTGACCTCTCTATATTGTTTTCACAGTTAGTGTAGTAGTAATCTTTAAATCTTTACTATGATTAATTAATAAATGTATAAATGGTGTGGGATGGTTTTCGGCATTTTTAACTAAAACTATGGGGGTCATTGCAACATTGGCGGTAAAAGGCACATACCGCCGTGCAGAAGACCGCCAATACACTGCCGTGGCCGTGGAATCCCGCCACAGAGATTATGACCCACATCACGAAATCCGCCGAAATTCAGACACCCACATAACACCGCCACACCAAAGGTCAGTGATAAAGTGGCGAAAACAAAATCTCCACCTCCACGCCAACAGAAACACGCCCATGCTATTACGACCCACGAATCCACGCATCGGTCTTTCAACCGCAGTATTCCATTGGCGGTACACATCGCCGCGCTCAAAATACACACACATCTCCAAAACACCGCCACATTGGACAATTCCAAATACACACCTGACCCACTCCACTCCCACACACCCAACACAATATAAAACACACACCCACAAACCCCTACGACCACAAATTAGAGACGAAGGCCAGAGGGACTGCACAGCCAAGACAACACCACCATACAGAGGCACACAACACCATCACCCAACCCACATCCACGCACAAAACACCACACACCACTACACATCACCACACACATCAACACTCACACCGCCCCACACATCACACACACCACACCATGTCACGCCAAAGACACCCCCGCTTCTCCGAGGAGGAGCTCAGGGTCATGGTGGAGGAAATCCTACGGGTAGAGCCACTGCTATTTGGCTCACAGGTACAGCACACATCAATAGCCAGGAAGATGGAGCTATGGCGAAGAATCGTGGACAGGGTCAACGCAGTGGGACAGCACCCAAGAAATAGGGAGGACATCAGGAAGAGGTGGAACGACCTACGGGGGAAGGTGTGTTCAACGGTCTCCAGGCACAACATCACGGTTCAGCGGACTGGCGGCGGACCCCCACCTCCTCCCCCACAACTAACAACATGGGAGGAGCAAGTCTTGACCATCATGCATCCTGAGGGCCTCACAGGAGTCGGTGGAGGATGGGACACTGGTAAGTCAAATCTTAACTATCATATCCCCCACCCTACCTGCATGCTATCACACACCCCCACCCTCACACTCTCCCCTATCACCCCCAATCCTCAATAATGTACTAATAACACAAACCACACATCCCAACACCAAGCCCTGCATGACACAACTATGCATGGACACCCAGCACTAAAGCATGCCCACTGCACACACCTATACAACCCCCTAAACCACCATCACCCAAGCTCCCACACAGGAATGCTTGCACTGGGGTACACGCTCACCCACCCATTGCACACCATTAAACACACACATGCAATAATCATGCTCTTATGCCCCTGCAGGAACCCGAAGGACCGTCACCACACCAGAGGGTCCAGACAACACCACTCCAGCCCCAGAAGAGGCACACAGTGACGATAGCAGCTCTGCCCTACTGGATCCTGATGACCAGCCCGGACCATCGTGGGCCTCAGGACAGTTGGTTCCCCTTGCACAGGCCCAGCCCAACACCGACCTTCCACCCTCTGGTAACACCAGCACAGCACCCACCCAGCGGGCCCAAACCTCCCTACCAAGGACAGATCAATCAGCGGTGTGTCCACCACTACAGGGAACCCAGGCTAACCCACCACCCCAACAACAACAGGGACCTGGGGGCAGTGGTAGTGGGCACACAGTCCAGGGGACGGAGGCACAGGCACACAGGGGAACTGGGAGGGCTGCTGTGCGACAGGGGGCGGACAGGCCAAGGGAACCCACTCTCCACGAGGCCCTATCCTCCATCACACACCCAGGAGACGATGGCGACGGTCCTCGACAAGTCGCAGGAGACCCTGCGCCTGCAGGAGGAACAGTATTTGGGGTTCAGGGAGGAGCTCAGGACCATCAGCTCCGCCCTGGGCACCATCGTAGGGGTGCTGAAGGACATGCAGCAGACCTTGAGGGACACCGAGGCACTCCAAGGGGCCCCTGACACTAGCCAGGACGATGAACTGCCCACCACCTCCACCGGCGCTAGTGGACAGGACCACCACACCAGCACCCCACCCCTTGCAGACGGACAACCACCACGCAAGCGGTCCCTGAGATCCAGGAACAGGACAGAGCAAGATGGCAAGACCCCCGCCAGGAAATGAGACCACCCTGTTTGTCATCCCACTGTCCCACCTTGTTACCCTGTCCATACTTAAGCTGCCCCAGCTCCACTTCCTATGCCCAGATGGGCAGTGCACCTGTGAGACTAATAGACTGGACTCTGCCATGGACATTCCTCCACCATCACCCATCACCATTTTACCACCCCCTCCAATAATTAGCACTTCAATAAACACCCTTGAAACACAAAACAATCTGGAGTCAGTCTGTGATTTAGTAAATATGTATTATCAATGACAGTGTGATAATGCGTTTCCTATTGTAAAGCTGACATACCTATGTCACACATCACAAGTACTTGAAGGATGCAAGCAGATGACACGTTAGTAACCACACCTGTGAAACAGTAATTGAAAGGTACAACTCAGTTACCAAATAGTGGTTGAAACCGACAGACAGGATAGAGGTAGACCTGTGAATGTTAATGTAATGTCAAACATGAAAATTTTCTCACCTGAGTGTCACTGGAAATATTGCTTTATGACTGACTCCCTGTTGTCGTTGTCTTCTTCCTCAGCTTCCTCCTCATCACTGTCCACAGGCTCCACAGCTGCTACAACACCGTCATCTGGATCATCCTCCTGCAGAAAAGGCACCTGGCGTCGCAAAGCCAGATTATGAAGCATGGAGCAGGCGATGATGATCTCGCACACCTTCTTCGTGAGTAGAATAGGGATCCACCTGTCATATGGAGGCACCTGAACCTGGCCTTGAGGAGACCGAAAGTGCGTTCGATCACCCTCCTAGTCCGCCCATGGGCCTCATTGTACTGTTCCTCTGCCCTGGTCCTGGGATTCCTCACTGGGGTCAGTAGCCATGACAGGTTGGGGTAACCAGAGTCCCCTAATAGCCATACACAGTGCCTCTGGAGTTGACCCATCATATCAGGGATGCTGCTATTCCGCAGGATGTAGGCGTCATGCACTGAGCCAGGGAACATAGCATTTACCTGCAAGATGTACTGGTCTGCCAAACATACCATCTGGACATTCATTGAATGATAACTCTTCCTGTTCCTGTACACCTGTTCACTCCTGTGGGGGGGACCAGAGCTACATGGGTCCCATCAATGGCACCTATGACGTTGGGGATATGTCCAAGGGCATAGAAGTCACCTTTCACTGTAGGCAAATCTGCCACCTCAGGGAAAATGATGTATCTCCTTACGTGTTTCAGCAGGGCAGACAGCACTCTGGACAACACGTTGGAAAACATAGGCTGGGACATCCTGATGCCATGGCCACTGTTGTCTGAAAAGATCCTCTTGCAAGGAAATGGAGCACTGACAGCACCTGCACGTCAGGGGGGATTCCAGTCGGATGGCGGATTGGTGACATCAGGTCTGGCTCCAACTGGGTACATAGTTCCTGGATTGTGGCACGGTCAAACCGGTAGGTGACGATGACATGTCGTTTTTCCATTGTCAACAGGTCCACCAGCGGTCGGTACACCGGAGGATTCCGCCATCTTCTCAACTGTCCCAGCTGACGGTGCCTACGAAGGACAACAGCGACGAATCAGTCATTATTCCTCCAGGTATGTACCCACAGTTACACACAAGCCTACACCACTCACAAAACCCTTCCTGTATGTGTGTTGAGTGTAGGCCTAGCTATGTGTGACGCAGAGGTAAATTAAGCCATGTGGGCCTCTGAAATGGTGGCTGCCTGACCTCTAAACTGGGACAATGCGACTGTGGGGTAACTGCGCTGGCGTTGCACACCGTCGCGGTAGGCGGTCATAGACCACGGCGCAATGCTGCATTGGTTAACATTGGACCCTATGGGTCCCAGGAGCCAATGAACAGGTGCGCCGGCGGTGATGATGCGCACCGCCGCAGACATCACCGCCATTTTCTATCTGTTCAATCCCTAGATCCCTGACCTTCGACAGGAGAGGACCTACACTGCAAGTGCTGCTGTGACCTCGGTCTGGAAGCGACGATGGCTGCTGCGTCTGGGGAAAGGGCCCCTGCCTTCACTGCACAGGAGTTGGAGAAACTGGTAGACGGGGTCCTCCCCCAGTACACGCTACTCTACGGTCCTCCAGACCAACAGGTTAGTACACAGGGAGCACGTTGTATGGGCTAGGCCTGGGTGGAGAGGGCTGGTTGGAAGAGGGAAGGGGGCAGAGTTCATAGAACATTAATGCATGGGAATGAATGAGCCACATGGCCAGAGTAGGGAGGGGGCCACTCACAACGACGGTGCAGTTGGTAATGACTGTTCCTCTTTCCTTGTGCATGTCATGTAGGTCGGCGCCCACCAGAAGAGGGACATTTGGCGTGCCATCGCCAAGGAGGTCCGGACCCTGGGGGCCCACCCACTGCCGTAAGAGATGGGAGGACATTCGCCACTGCAGCAAGAAGACGGCGGAGGCTCAGCTGGGGATGGCCTCCCAACGTGGGAGGGGTGCCCGTCGCACCATGACCCCCCTGTTGTTCTGGAACCTGGCGGTGGCCTACCCGGAGTTGGATGGGCGCTTGAGGGCATCACAGCAGACACTAGGGGGTGAGTACACTCTAATTCTGCGGACTTTGCGTGCAGTGGAGTTGTCTGGGTGGGGGAGGTGGGCTGTGGGTGTCCCTAGGCCAGGGCGAGTTCGGTAGGCAAGGCCCCTCCGTAATGTAGGCCATGTGGCACTCTACCCCACCTCTGCAGAGTGCCAAGTCGAGGTATAGTTTCCCCTGTGGCATCCATGTGCGCAGATGTCCACCATTGCCATGTAGGCCATATCCCAGAAATTGCATGTGCAGAGGGCAGGAGCATGGCGTAATGCAGGGGGCTGCTCTGTCTCGGACTCGTTCGCCGATGGGGGCTCCCTTGTGGTGGCGGCACCATCTGTGCGCCCCACTTCTACAGGTACAGCCGCCACCTCCCCTACCAGCACCGCCCTCTCAGCAGCCCCTCAGCATCTGCCCCGTGCCCGCTCACCCAGGAGGGTGGGCATCACCTTCGCCCCAGGCACCTCAGGCCCTGCTCCAGTCACCCCTGCTGCCCTCAGTGAGGAGGCCATTGACCTCCTCAGGTCACTCACTGTTGGGCAGTCTACCATTGTGAATGCCAACCAGGGTGTAGAACGAGAGTTGCAACACAGTAATGCATTCCTGGAGGGCATTCATTCTGGTCAGGCTGTCCTTCAGCGAACCCTGCAATCTCTGGCCTCAGCACTGATGGCAGCCATTGTCCCTGTGTCTAGCCTCCCCCCTCCAAACTCCTCCACCCAGACCCAATCTCCTGTACCCCAGCCCATCCCAAGCACACCTACAGACCAGCATGCACACAAGTCAGCACACACAGGTAGCTCAATCAAACATAGGCACCACACAACCCACAGGCAGTCACGCAAGCCTCACCTACGTACAGTCACAGCAACATCCACTGCCTCCACTGTGTCCCCCTCCTCCTCTTCTCCCTCCTCCCTCCCAGTCTCGTCTACACACACACCTGCATGCACCACATCTACAGGCACCATGAATCGCACAAGGAGACCCAGCACCACAAGCCGCTCACCTGCACTCACCACCTCCACTCCCATTTACACGTCCCCTGTGTCCTCTCCCAGTGTGTCTGTGATGCCCCCTCCCAAAGTACACAAACGTCGGCAATCACTCACCCAACATCCATCCACCTCACGACAGCCTCCAGTACCTGCACCTGCACCCAAAACACCTAAAGTGACAACTCCGACAACCACCTCCTCTTCCTCCACTCCCGGGCCCCCTCCAACTACCCATCCCAGTGTTCATCAGAAACTGTCCCTCTGTAAAGTTGACCTTTTTGCCCCCCCCCTCCAATTCATCAGTCCCGTCGTAGCGCCTCAGCCAAAAAGCCTTCAATACCAGTGGTGCCTGTTCAAGGTTTGTGGAGTGCACCGGCCACCAGGGCAGGCAGTGTGACCCGGAGCCAAGGCACTGGCAGCCCACCCCCTGTAAAGGCTTTAAAATTGGAGAGTGGACGACGGGACCGTGTGAAGACTCCTGGTGGGAAAACAACTCACATGGGTTCCAAGGGGATTGGAGAGTCAGCTGTGACTCCACCAAAGGTGGGGAAGGGCCAGAGGAATTCTGCCCAGCCTGTTGTGAGTGTCACGGCGGAGAAGTGCGCCATTATTTCCGGCGGTCGAGACACAACTGCCAGCACCGTCGTCACTGGTCCAGAGACCACCGCCAGAGTCATTGCCCAGGAGGGCCCAAGTATCGTCACTGGTCAGGAGACCACAGCCGGAGTCACAGCCCAGGAGGGCCCAAGTATCGTCACTGGTCCGGAGACCACCGCCAGAGTCATTGCCCAGGAGGGCCCAAGTATCGTCACTGGTCAGGAGACCACCGCCACCGCCGGAGTCAGTGCCCAGGAGGGCACAAGTATCGTCACTGGTCAGGAGACCACCGCCAGAGTCATTGCCCAGGAGGGCCCAAGTATCGTCACTGGTCAGGAGACCACCGCCGGAGTCATTGCCCAGGAGGGCTCAAGTATCGTCACTGGTCCAGAGACCACCGCCACTGCCAGAGTCAGTGCCCAGGAGGGCCCAAGTATCGTCACTGGTCAGGAGACCACCACCACCACCGGAGTCAGTGCCCAGAAGGGCACAAGTATCGTCACTGGTCCGGAGACCACTGCCAGAGTAATTGCCCAGGAGGGCCCAAGTATCGTCACTGGTCAGGAGACCACCGCCGGAGTCATTGCCCAGGAGGGCTCAAGTATCGTCACTGGTTCAGAGACCACCGCCACCGCCGGAGTCAGTGCCCAGGAGGGCCCAAGTATCATCACTGGTCAGGAGACCACTGCCGGAGTCACAGCCCAGGAGGGCCCAAGTATCGTCACTGGTCCAGAGACCACCGCCGGAGTCAGTGCCCAGGAGGGCCCAAGTATCATCACTGGTCAGGAGACCACTGCCGGGGTCACAGCCCAGGAGGGCCCAAGTATTGTCACTGGTCCAGAGACCACCGCCACCGCCAGAGTCAGTGCCGAGGAGGGCCCAAGTATCGTCACTGGTCAGGAGACTACCACCACCGCCGGAGTCAGTGCCCAGGAGGGCACAAGTATCGTCACTGGTCCGGAGACCACTGCCAGAGTAATTGCCCAGGAGGGCCCAAGTATCGTCACTGGTCCAGAGACCACCGCCAGAGTCATTGCCCAGGAGGGCCCAAGTATCGTCACTGGTCAGGAGACCACAGCCGGAGTCACAGCCCAGGAGGGCCCAAGTATCGTCACTGTTCCGGAGACCACCGCCAGAGTCATTGCCCAGGAGGGCCCAAGTATCGTCACTGGTCAGGAGACCACCGCCACCGCCGGAGTCAGTGCCCAGGAGGGCACAAGTATCGTCACTGGTCAGGAGACCACCGCCAGAGTCATTGCCCAGGAGGGCCCAAGTATCGTCACTGGTCAGGAGACCACCGCCGGAGTCATTGCCCAGGAGGGCTCAAGTATCGTCACTGGTCCAGAGACCACCGCCACCGCCAGAGTCAGTGCCGAGGAGGGCCCAAGTATCGTCACTGGTCAGGAGACTACCACCACCGCCGGAGTCAGTGCCCAGGAGGGCACAAGTATCGTCACTGGTCCGGAGACCACTGCCAGAGTAATTGCCCAGGAGGGCCCAAGTATCGTCACTGGTCAGGAGACCACCGCCGGAGTCATTGCCCAGGACGGCCCAAGTATCGTCACTGGTTCAGAGACCACCGCCACCGCCGGAGTCAGTGCCCAGGAGGGCCCAAGTATCATCACTGGTCAGGAGACCACTGCCGGAGTCACAGCCCAGGAGGGCCCAAGTATCGTCACTGGTCCAGAGACCACCGCCGGAGTCAGTGCCCAGGAGGGCCCAAGTATCGTCACTGGTCAGGAGACCACTGCCGGGGTCACAGCCCAGGAGGGCCCAAGTATCGTCACTGGTCCAGAGACCACTGCAACCGCCAGAGTCAGTGCCCAGGAGGGCCCAAGTATCGTCACTGGTCAGGAGACTACCAGCACCGCCGGAGTCAGTGCCCAGGAGGGCACAAGTATCGTCACTGGTCCGGAGACCACTGCCAGAGTAATTGCCCAGGAGGGCCCAAGTATCGTCACTGGTCAGGAGACCACCGCCGGAGTCATTGCCCAGGACGGCCCAAGTATCGTCACTGGTTCAGAGACCACCGCCACCGCCGGAGTCAGTGCCCAGGAGGGCCCAAGTATCGTCACTGGTCAGGAGACCACTGCCGGAGTCACAGCCCAGGAGGGCCCAAGTATCGTCACTGGTCTAGAGACCACCGCCGGAGTCAGTGCCCAGGAGGGCCCAAGTATCGTCACTGGTCAGGAGACCACTGCCGGAGTCACAGCCCAGGAGGGCCCAAGTATCGTCACTGGTCCAGAGACCACCGCCTGAGTCAGTGCCCAGGAGGGCCCAAGTATCGTCACTGGTCAGGAGACCACCGCCGGACTCAGTGCCCAGGAGGGCCCCGGATGCCACAGCCCAGGTGGGCTATGATGGAACGTCATGCCACACACCAATGCCCAGTGTAGGGAACGTCATGCCACACACCAATGCCCAGTGTAGGGAACGTCATGCCACACACCAATGTCCGTACCAGAACCGCCATGTCAAAGCACCGCTGAACAGGGCAAAGACCGCCATGGTGAAGACCGCTAAACAGGGCAAAGACCGCCATGGCAAAACACCGCTGAACAGTCCTGAACCGCCATGGCAAAGCACCGCTGCACAGTCCAGAACCGCCATGTCAACGCACCGCTGAACAGGGCAAAGACCGCCATGGCAAAGCACCGCTGAACAGTCCAGAACCGCCATGTCAAAGCACCGCTGAACAGGGCAAAGACCGCCATGGTGAAGACCGCTGAACAGGGCATAGACCGCCATGGTGAAGACTGCTGAACAGGACAAAGACCGCAATGGTGAAGACCGCTGAACAGGGCAAAGACCGCCATGGCAAAGCACCGCTAAACAGTCCAGAACCACCATGTCAAAGCACTGCTGAACAGGGCAAAGACCGCCATGGTGAAGACCGCTGAACAGGGCATAGACCGCCATTGTGAAGACCGCTGAACAGGGCAAAGACCGCCATGGTGAAGACTGCTGAACAGGGCAAAGACAGCCATGGGAAAGCACCGCTGAACAGTCCAGAACCGCCATGTCAAAGCACCGCTGAACAGGGCAAAGACCGCCATGGTGAAGACCGCTTAACAGGGCAAGCACTGAGTAGGAATGAATAGACCGCCACATCAGGCATCCTTATCCCATGGGCAGCTGGGACAGTGACAGGACAGGAACTTTCACGGGGAGACTCATCCAGTCTGGGCACCAGTCCCCCTCCAGAACCAGTGGAGACCTGCATCCCCTCTGTCTGTCCTGCACAGGATGAAGCACTCTGGGCACCAGTCCCCCCCAGTACCAGTGGAGACCTGCATCTACTTGAGAGACTGTGGCTTTGCACTCCCCAGGATGGCACGGTGGGCACCCCACCCACTGTAGAGACTTGAGAGACTGTGGCTTTGCACTCCCCAGGATGGCACGGTGGGCACCCCACTCACTGTAGAGACTTGAAAGACTGTGGCTTTGCACTCCCCAGGATGGCACAGTGGGCAAGCCACCCACTGTAGAGACTTGAGAGACTGTGGCTTTGCACTCCCCAGGATGGCACGGTGGGCACCCCACCCACTGTAGTGACTTGAAGGACTGTTGCTTTGCACTCCCCAGGATGGCACAGTGGGCAAGCCACCCACTTGTGAGACTTGAGAGACTGTGGCTTTGCACTCCCCAGGATACATCAATGGGCATGGAGCCCCGTTGTGGATCTGGCTTTGCAGTCATCCGGCTGAGGTGCCCCCCCTTCCCTTCCCCCTGAGGTGCCTGTAGTATTTCTATCTGATGCCCCGGCAGTGTTCTCTCTGATTGTGGTCAGGTATCCTTTGTGGGCCGCGCCCATGCATTTTTGGACTGTTGGTGCAGGGACATTGTTATGTACATATCTGCACTACTTCTCGTAATGTATATAATTATTACTGATTTTGATATATATCTGTATATTTTTGTATGACATGTATTTTGCCACATTACAATGTTTGACCGAATTTCGCTTTGTCTTTTCATTCTTCCGGTGGGATTGTGGGTTGTTACTGTGATTTTTGTGAATGCATTGGTGTGTATGTTGTATTATGCGAGGTTGGGGATGGGGGTGTTTGGTGGGTGTCCCCCTAACTTTTGCCTCCCACCTCCCCCATGTCGTAGGTGCAGTACTCACCGTTGTCTTTGGCGCCTAAGTAGATGTTGGTCGTAGAGGAGCAGAAACACAAGGGCAGGGAGTATTTGGAGTTCCGGGTCCATGGAGTCCTCGTTCCTCGTGGGATGTGTTCAGGTGAGCGTTTTCCCATTGCAAAAGCTGTTTCCGCCATGTTTTTATCCACGGTGAATCCGCCCCGGAAAAGGTGGCGGATTGGCGGGTTGTAATACTATGGGCGGTACATTGTGTTCCGCCTGTCTGTTGGCGGTGACCACCGCGCTGCTTGTCTGTACCACCGTGGCGGGCGGTGTGTTAAAGTGGCTGTCTTTTTTGGCGGTTTCCGCCAGGGTCATAATGCCATTTTGTTATCCGCCGCACTGTTTGCGGTATTACCGCAGCTTTAACACCGTCCGCCAGGGTTGTAATGACCCCCTATGTGTTTAACTGAAGATTTTATAACATGATAAAATAAATTTGCATAACAGAAATATACATTTATTTCATATCATTCTGATGTTTTAATTTGTGCTTACCTTTTATAATTTCATTATTTTAGAATGGCAAAATTTAAGTTAGAATTTTATTATTTTCAAAATATTTTATTAAAGAGGAACTATTATTGGTTTAATAACATTGTTTTGTTTGATTTTTCTATGTGCTCTATGGAAAGACAGCAAGAAAAAACTCAAGTCGAAGCCAATGCTGCTGCACTGTTTCTGCCTGTTAGCCAAGCAGAAACATTGTAAAATGACGTTGTCGCCGGTCAGCCTGGGAGAAACATGTAATACGACGTGGTGAGGACCCCGGCTTGACGGACTCTTTCCCACCACTGTATTGGAGTTTGGGAGGTTTAACCGCCGAACTCGTAATGTGGCCCATAGTGTCCATGAACACAAAAACTGTGTTTTTTGTAGAAAGCAGTCAGGTGAGTCCTTTAGGCAGCCAGGCAGTTCTTCTTGGCAGGATGCAGGTTCTGGTTCAGGTTTTTTCTCCAGCAAGTGTCTGATGAGGTAGGGCAGAGGCCCTGTTTTATACCCAAATGTGCCTTTGAAGTGGGGGAGACTTCAAAGAGTGGCTAAGAAGTGCACCAGGTCCCCTTTCAGTTCAATCCTGTCTGCCAGGGTCCCAGTAGGGGGTGTGGCAGTCCTTTGTGTAAGAGTAGGCCCTCCACCCTCACATCCCAGGAAGACCCATTCAAAATGCAGATGTATGCAAGTGAGGCTGAGTACCCTGTGTTTGGGGTGTGTCTGAGTGAATGCACAAGGAGCTGTCAACTAAGCCCAGCCAGACGTGGATTGTAAGGCACAGAAAGATTTAAGTGCAAAGAAATGCTCACTTTCTAAAAGTGGCATTTCTAGAATAGTAATATTAAATCCAACTTCACCAGTCAGCAGGACTTTATATTACCATTCTGGCCATACTAAATAGGACCTTCCTACTCCTTTCAGATCAGCAGCTACCACTTCAATACTGTATGAGGGCAGCCCCAATGTTAGCCTATGAAGGGAGCAGGCCTCACATTAGTGCAAAAACGAATTTAGGAGTTTTACACTACCAGGACATGTAAACTACACAGGTACATGTCCTGCCTTTCACCCACGCAGCACCCTGCTCTAGGGGTTGCCTAGGGCACACATTAGAGGTGACTTATATGTGGAGAAAGGGGAGGTTTAGGCTTGGCAAGCACTTTTAAATGCCAAGTCGAGGTGACAGTGAAACTGCACACACAGGCCTTGCAATGGCAGGCCTGAGACAAGGAAAAGGGGCTACTTAAGTGGGTGGCACAACCAGTGCTGCAGGCCCACTAGTAGCATTTAATCTACCGGCCCTATGCACATAGAGTGCACATTACTAGGGACTTATAAGTAAATTAATAGTCCAATCAGGTATGATTCAAGGTTACCATGTTTTAATTGAGAGAGCATATGCACTTTAGCACTGGTTAGCAGTGGTAAAGTGCGCAGAGTCTAAAAGCCAGCAAAAACAGTGTCCAAAAAGTGAAGGGAGGCAGGCAAAAAGTTAGGGGTGACCACCCTAAGGCTGTCAGGTCTAACAGGCGCCAATTAGTGGTCGCCAGGGGTCGCAGTTGCCATCCCTGTCTTCCACTTGGAGGCCACTGGCCTTAGAGGTCGCAATTTCAGTGCCAGAAACTCAGTAGCAGCTCTTCTTTATGGACGTTGGTTGGAACTCCACTCTGTTTTCTCTAAGCAATTTTATTACACTAATAGTGAATACAGTTTCATTAGTCATTGTAAGTCTATTAGAAAATGGAGTACAATTAGCTGGAATATAGCTTCCCTGGCAGCTGAGGTAAGTTCAAAAAAGTGCTTTTAAATGTTTAAATATATGTTGTGTGCATTCTTGCGGGTTATTGTTTGAGAGAGAGTATGTGTCTGAAGTTGAAGGGCAAAGGTCGTGTGATGTCACTTCAGCTAACCCTAGCATTTTGGTGAATCGACGTTGATGAGATCAAGGATAGAAAAAGCAGTACTACGAGTACTAAAGGCAAGCCAGAGGCAATCTGCTCTGTCCTGGTAATTCCTTATTGATGTACAGAAGGCTTTCATTACGCAAATGATGCCCCTTTCACTTCGAGAATGTAACCATGCTGGTTAAATTTTAAATATCTGTACCAACAATTAACTCTCGAACGTCAGGGATTATTTTCTCTTCTCAAAGCTATGAAACCCTAGCCTCTCACTGCATGCTGTGCAAAAAACCAAATTACCGTACCATATTAAACAAAGTAAAGTCGTAGTTCTCAAGTCAGCCGCCTCTTCATTAAATTAGATTCGACATTTCTGACTTTGACCTTTCGTCCTGAGGGGGGCACACTGCCAGTCACAGCAATTGTAAAATATGTTCTTTGAGATTCTCAAAATCAATATGAGCTACACAATTAAACTGTTTCTCAATCAGTCATGTAAACAGAATTTTAATAAAGTGACAGCTAAGTGAATCACAACAATTCGCACATCAGCACTGACTCATTCAAGCAGAAGAGCCGCCTTCTTTGTCAAAGGTATCAAACTTGATAGTGCATCGTTTCCTCAAGGTATCAATCATTCAATCAACCTATGGCAAGCATTTACATAGCACCCAATTTAGGGCAATACCAAGCACAGTTAATTTAGTAGAATCAAATATTTATTATGACACACAAAGGTCATGTTAAGCAATACAAAAGAAGTGGGCCAAACGTATATCATCGAGTGTGGCAAGAGGAAGTCAAAGTACGTGTTAATGGTGTGTGAGATTTTATTCGGTCCAACGTGTTGGAGAAATATGTGGCATGAACACACATTAGAAAATTAATCTCCCAAGTGTACAATACCACTTCAAGCAACACTATATACAACATTGTCTAACAACCTATAACACTATCTAATATCATTACTCATCCATCACCACACATCCAACAACCCACTTATAACATGCTAGACCACAATTCTCTACCTATTGATCACTCCTTACGGCCCAGTACCATCATATACTAACTACATCATAACTTGTTGAATAACATACCGTACCTTAAATGTGCTCTGATGCTAAACACGAAAATATATTTAAAGAACACTACGCCATCAGACATCACATCACATTGCAGTTTGCCCCATAAGAAAATTCACCAACTGATCCATCAGACCTTCACATCATAATCAAACATCTCAGAGACACTCCATTCCACAACACTTCACTACTAGCCTACATCATATTGCACTACAAATAGTGTACAGTACCATACATAATGCCACACTGCGAGGAACCAGATCTTTTTGCAGTGTCCCCCCACTTTTTGCTCTCATTTGACCCCTAAATGCTGTTTTTCTGACTCTGAGGGTGCCCTTGGCTCTGCTAACCAGACCCAGGCACTGTGCTAAAAGTGTATGCAAATTAGGCACAATTGTAATTGGTATGACAACCTACTAGTAAGCCCCTAGAATATACTAGGGCATGGAGAATTAAAGGCCTAATGGATTTAATGCACTTAGGTGTGCACTGTTGTGGTGCCTGTTGTCATTTTAAATGCAGCCCTTTGCATGCCGCTTTTAAAAGTCAATTATATGCAAATTGGACTTTGGAATTAAAGTTACTTCCAAAGTCTCAAACTACCCTATTTTTACCTATGTCACCTTTAAGGTCCCCCCTTGGTGCCCCTGGGTGTCAGGCCTTCAAATCTGTGCGTGCTCCAGTAAAGAACTCTTAAGTCAATCATCTGCCTTTGCAGGGACTAATGTTTGTTGTAGCACCATAAAAATGTTTTACAGATACCAATGTTTGTTTACAAAGACCAGTGCTTGTTGGAACCAACTTGTTTAGGACACGTGTTGCTGAAGCCTCCAGCATCCCTATGACTCAGACTGATTGTGGCTGGATGCAGCAGGTATTTAAACCACACCGCCCTGAATGAATTGCTGGTTTTCCTAGCGGTTTTTGGCGCACATGTTAGGGAATTTGCAACACAAAACCCAGGTATTTTTACAGTGTTTGGATGCTTTTCAGCCCACGCTTTCGGCTCAATCACCTCTTTTAGGTAAATCTGTGTTATTTGGAGCAAGCCCTCAACCGTTTCCAGTGGGTGCAGCTTAAGAACAATCACCGATTAATAACTCAGTAATTTAGGCCACTACACCATTTCCGGTACCCGTGGCCCCCCCAGAGCGCTAAGTAGGGGATCCTGCTAAGGTTGCTATATTTTTTTAATCATGCCGGCATCTATAACTCATGGTCTATTCCTTTAGAAGAACAGGATAATCCATTATTATATGATTATCAGGCCTTTAAAACAGAAATTAAAAAATTGTTCGACAACCATACATTTGGGCAGGAAGTACACTCGGAACTGCTTAGTCGAAAGCAAAAAAATAGGGATTTTATGACAAATATAAATGCTATAATAGACTGGTGGCAGAGTCAGATGGACTGCTAGAAAAGAGGGAGCCCTTGTTTTACAGAGGGTTAAAAGATGAACTTAAGGATATTTTAATGCAAGTAGTTAATCCTCCCATTCTCGTGAAGAGCTAATTGATTTAGTGGTCAAATTAGATCATCGTTTATCGGAAAGACGGAGTGACAAAGGTCACACCAACCACAAACTGTTAGTGATCAAAGATAAGAAACAAGACACAAATAAAGGTGAACCCCTGCAAATCAGTACTGTTAAAGGCCTGATTACCAAGGAAGAACAACAACGAAGACATGACCAAAGATTGTGTTTGCATCGCAGAGACAAGGGTCATTTTTGAAGGATTGTACAGTTAAGCTTAAACCCAGTCCAGAGGTAGCTAAAATTATCAATGGAAACCCTTTGTCCTCGGGCCTAGTCACCAAAACTACTTGTGAGTTTGAAATGTGCTTATACTCTAATCATTGCAACATCATACAATTTGATCTTGTATGTGCCCCCCAATTCAAAGTTATATTAGGAATACCATCGCTGCAAAAGCATAATCCCACTATAAACTGTGCTACACAAAATGTTACCTTGCAATCTAAACTCTGTAAAGATCACTATTGAGAAAATCCAAAGAAAGAAGAACCTGAGTTACCTTCAATATACCAAACTTTTGCAGATGTCTTCGACAAGGGGAAGGCCACCACAGTACCACTGCATCGCCCTTTTGACTGTCAAATAGATTTACAGCCAGGCTTGCAAATTCATTGCAGTAGAATTTACCCTCTAACAGAAAGGGAGAATTCACATTTGCGACAACACTTAGATGACATGCTGGCCATAGGATTTTTAAGACCTTCTACTATTTTTCTTCCTGAGAAAGAAGGGGAACTCAGGTCTTGCATTGATTATAGAGCCCTAAACAAGATTACAATCAAAATAGATATCCATTACCCTTAATCTCCACCCCAATAGATCAGGTTAAAAATGCACGTGTATAAATAAAATTGGATTTGCTAGGAGCGTACCATCTTGCGGGAGTCCAGGAGGGCGACGAGTGGAAAACAGCCTTCTGGCCCAAATTTGTACCTCGTCATGTCTTTCAGACTCTGAAATGCCCCTGCTGCCTTTCAATATTTAATCAACCAGGCACTACATGATTTTATTGATCAGTGTGCTGTTGTCTATATTGATGATAGTTTGATCTATTCCAACACTTATGAAGAACATGCAGCAATGTCAAAGCCATTCTACAAGCCTTACAACAACATCACCTCTTCCAGAAGATTGAAAAGTGTAGTTTCCATGTTCAACAAGTGGAGTTCCTCAGGTACATCCTAACTACAAATGGGGTACAAAATGGACCCTAGAAAAGTTGAAGCTATTGTTTAGTGGAAAGCTCCATAAAGCGTCAAAGAAGTACAAAGTTTGCCAATTTATATAGATGTTTTATTGATCACTTTTCCACCATTGTAGATCCCATCACAAAGTTACTTCGTAAAGGAATGAAGTTTCAGTTGGGAGAAGAGGCAGATAAGGCCTTTCACCAATTGAAAGACAAGTTTAGTACTGCCCCCATTTTATGACACCTGGATACTACACAACCATTTGTGGTAGAGCTGGATGCCCCTCAAGTAGCAGTAGGAGAGGTCTGGTGTCGATGTGATCCGGGAACCAGTGAGCTTCATCCAGTGACTTAATTTTCCCACAAATTGAATCCAGCCGAAACCACTATCCAGTATAAGATCGGGAATTACTAGCAATAAAACAGGCCATTGAGGAATGGAGGCATTGGCCCTCATTCTGACCCTGGCGGTTTGTAACCGCCAAGGCAGAGGGCAGCGGAAGCACCGCCAACAGGCTGGCGGTGCTTCCGGGGCAATTTTGACCGCGGCGGTAAAGCTGCGGTCAGAAAAGGGGAACCGGCGGTTTCCCACCGGTTTTCCCCTGCCCCAGGGAATCCTCCATGGCGGCGCTGCTTGCAGCGCCGCCATGGGGATTCCGACCCCCTTCCCGCCAGCCTGGTTCTGGCGGTTTACACCGCCAGAAACAGGATGGCGGGAACGGGTGTCGTGGGGCCCCAGGGGGCCCGTGCACTGCCCATGCCACTGGCAGTGCAGGGGCCCCCTAACAGGGCCCCATGAAGATTTTCAGTGTCTGCCTAGCAGACACTGAAAATCGCGACGGGTGCCACTGCACCCGTCGCACACCAGCAACTCCGCCGGCTCCATTCGGAGCCAGCTTCATCGTTGCTGGGGCTTTCCTGCTGGGCGGGCGGGCGGCCTTTTGGCGGTCGCCCGCCCGCCCAGTGGGAAAGTCAGAATGACCGCCGCGGTCATTTGACCGCGGTGCGGTCTTCTGGCGGTCTCCGCCCCCCCCATAGCTACCCCCCACCAGGTCAGAGTTTACCCTCTGAACCTGGTCATCCAACCCAGGGTCACCACCCTGCGGTTGAACCACTGCCTGGCGCACCAGGACTTCCTTGGGAGCACACTTACCCCCCATCAGGTCAGAGTTTACCCCCTGAACCTGATCATTCAACCCAGAGTCACCACCCTGCAGTTGAACCACTGCCTGGCACACCAGGACTTCCAGGGGGGCACACTTACCCCCCTCAAGGGACACACTGTCCCCAAGGGCCACACAAGAGTCTGGCTGGCGCAGGTCTCCTGACCTCTGCCCATCTGACAGAGTCTGGATTCCCCCCAACCCAGAAATGGTCTTACCAAGGTCATTCCTGGGGGGCTCTGCTCTCAGAGCTGACCCTCCAGGTTCTCCACTGGGGTCCGCAACCCCCTCTCAACCCTCTGTCTGGACTTCTGCACCCCCTCACTAGGAGTGGTACTGCCAGACACCAGAACTGGTGGGACGCTGGCTACAGCCGCCCCCCCCAAGTTCTCCTGACACTGTGGGGTCTCCCTCAACAGATGGCCCTATGGTACAGGCTAGGCTCCCCTCCTGGTGTTCCCTCATGGAACCCTCCAGGACCTGGGACCGGATCTCGGGCACCTTGGACCTCAGCCCATCCCCATTCCCTCTCCTCAGAGACTGGACATGGGGTCCCTCACCCATCCCACTACACTGGGACCTACCTGAGACACTACAATCCTTCCCTACCTCACCTGGTTGGGAAATACCTAGACCACTCCTCTCAGGAGCACCCCCAAATGCCTCTTCAGACTCTCTGGTACTCACCAAGAGGTCTGCCTCCATTGTAAGCTCCCTGGGGTCAGAGAACTCACTCTCCACCTGGTGTTGGCATAGCTCTGGAAAATAAGGACTAGACATATGCTCTCCAGCAATTACATCACTCAGCCCCTCACATGAATTAACCAAAGTACCCTTCACCCAACCATCCAGTGACTCTGCTTTGAAAAAGCACCCCACATCAACCTCCTGAGACTGGTGAGACAGTACCTGACTGTCCCTGACACTCAACCCACACTCTTCTGGGATGTCTTCACACTCCATAACCAGGACTTCTACCTGGGGGGAACCCCTCTCCCTGTCACTCTCACCTAGAGTAAGTAGAGTGTCCTTCCCACCAGTAGGAATATGAATCCCCATGCCAGTTCCCCAATCCATCTCAGGGACCCTGTGCATCACTGGAGCTACCTCATACCCCTGAACCTCCTGGTGTGTGTTAACTCCCTCCTTCAAGTAGGGCACCACATCTCTGGGCATGTGCATTTCTTCAGCAGCACTAGATATAAAATTGTTGCTGCCACCATTCCAGCTGGATTCAGCCCTCATGACTTCCAGCGGTTTCAATTTAAGCTTGTAAGCATAAATCATCCTTTGTATCTCGAAGTCCCTTTCCCACTTGTCATACTCCCTTTGCATCCTCAACTTTTCTGCCTCCAACCGACGAACCCTTTCTGCCTGTCTGTCCTGCACATCTTTAGGAGTCAGACCCTTAGACGACACCCTGATACCCCTCCTGGGGACCCTCCCCCCAGGCGTAACAGGTACCTCCACTACACCACTGTGTATCCTCTGCACTTCCCCACCCACATTCTCCTTCTCTGTGTGCCCTCCAGCCTTCTTGATTGTCACCCCGGCCCTCTGTGCCTTTTGCAGCTCCCCCTCCCTGGTGGAGCTCTTAGTGGGACAGTCAAGATCTTTAAGGAACTGTTTCAATTGAGCAACTGAGTACTCCTTCAGTTTCTCCATTTCAAACACAGCTCCAGCTGTTGCATCTCCAGATTGAGACATGATGGTCACAAGTGCAAAGTTCCAAAGGCAGAAAATAAGTTCCCAATGAAGTAAAAAGAATCAGTCAAGGGATCAGCAAAATCATGGAAGTAGAACAAAAAGGAGTCCTTAAGAGAAAAAGCGAAAGATCACCAAACAAGTAGTATGTGGTCACGTAGTGGTCTGAGATCAAAACAGTAGTGTACACTCAATCACTGTATGTCAGTCACAAATACAAGTCCAAATCCCGACCGCTGATCACCAATGTTAGAAATGGGGTCCTTGGTTGACAGTCAGGTTACCCCCTGTTCAAGCAAAGACCCTCACTCTAGTCAGGGTAAAAGAGAATCACCCTCAGCTAACCCCTGCTTACCCCCTTGGTAGCTTGGCAGAGCAGTAGGCTTAACCTCAGAGTGCTAGGCGTAAAGTATTTGTACCAACACACACAGTAACTCAATGAAAACACTACAAAATGACACAACACAGGTTTAGAAAAATAGGAAATATTTATCTAAACAAAACAAGACCAAAACGACAAAAATCCACCATACACAAGTCAAGTTATTAATTAAAAATCAAAAAGAGTCTTTAAGTAGTTTTAAAAACACACTAGCGCTGCTAGAGTGAAAATGTACCTGGTGTGCGTCAAAAATAACCCCGCACGGGCGGGTGTGCATCAAAAATAACTCTGCACGGCGGTACTCGAGTCAAAAATCCAGCCGCACGATGAGTTGACGATCCAGCCGCGCAGGTTGCGATCTCCCAGCCTCCGTCAGCGATGCTGCGCGTCGTTTCTCCTGCTCCGTGCGTCGATTCTTCGGTCGCGTTTCCTGCGAGCGTCGTTTCTCAGCTGCGGAGCGGGCGGCGCGTCGTTTTTCAGCCGCAGATCGGATTCGCGTCGATCTTCCCCGCAAGGCGCTCTGTGCGTGGATTTTCTTGTCTTTAGGCTGCCAGCTTCTCCTTTCAGGGTCCCAGGAAATTATCTCCTAGGGAGTTTACATACCTGTTGGACTTTTGCTTATGCAGGGTCATCCCCAGTCTTTTTGCCTCCTGCCTCCTATTTTTTTCTGACCTGTCGCTGTTGGCTTTTGAACTCTGAGCACTTTCCCACTGCTAACCAGTGCTAAAGTGCATATGCTCTCTGTGTGAAATTGTATGTGATTGGTTTATCCATGATTGGCATATTTGATTTACTAGTAAGTCCCTAGTAAAGTGCACTAGAGGTGCCCAGGGCCTGTAAATCAAATGCTACTAGTGGGCCTGCAGCACTGGTTGTGCCACCCACATAAGTAGCTCTGTAATCATGTCTCAGACCTGCCACTGCAGTGTCTGTGTGTGTATTTTTACACTGTAAATTCGACTTGGCAAGTGTACCCACTTGCCAGGCCTAAACCTTCCCTTTTTTTACATGTAAGGCACCCCTAAGGTAGGCCCTAGGAAGCCCCAAGGGCAGGGTGCAGTGTATGGATAAGGTAGGACATATAGTAATGTGGTTTAAATGTCCTGACAGTGAAATACTGCTAAATTCGTTTTTCACTGTTGCAAGGACTGTCTCTCTCATAGGATAATATGGGGGCTACCTTTAAATATGATTAAAGCGTAGATTCCCCTAGAGAGTAGATGGACATGTGGAGTTTGGGGTCCCTGAGCTCACAATTTAAAAATACATCTTTTAGTAAAGTTGATTTTAAGATTGTGCGTTTGAAAATGCCACTTTTAGAAAGTGAGCATTTTCTTGCTTAAACCATTCTGTGACTCTGCCTTGTTTGTGGATTCCCTGTCTGGGTCAGTTTGACAGTTGGGTTGTTTTTCACCTCACACCAGACAGTGACACAAAGGGAGCTGGGGTGTAACCTGCATTTCCTGATTAGCCATCTCTGCTAGGAGGGAGGGGTGGAGTGGTCACTCTCATCTGAAAGGACTGTGCCTGCCTCTCACAATGCCGGCTCCAACCCCCTGGTGTGTGTCTGAGGCCTTGCCTGGGCAAGGCAGGATTTCACAAGTAGGTGTGAGTCCCCTTTGAAGAAAGGTGACTTCAAAGACTAAAATGGGTATAAGAACGGCACCCAAATCTACAGACTTGAGAAACACTTCTGGAATCAAGAGGAACCTCTGCCTGGAGAAGAGCTGTTAGCTGAGGAGGAAGTGCTGCCCTGCCTGTGACTGTGCTTTGTGGAGCTTTCCTGCAGTGCTGCTTCTGCCAGAGTAAGAGGGCAAAGACTGGACTTTGTGTGCCTTCCATCTTGAGAAGAAATCTCCAAGGGCTTGATCTAGAGCTTGCCTCCTGTTGTTTGAAGTCTCAGGGTCAGCAAAGACTTCTCTCTGCCAGCACCTGGAGTCTCTGGAGAGACTCCTACTCTGCCCTGTGGTGCCCATCCAGTTCCTGGGACCCTGAAAGGAGAAGCTGGCAGCCTAAAGACAAGAAAATCCACGCACAGAGCGCCTTGCGGGGAAAAGATCGACGCGAATCCGATCTGCGGCTGAAAAACGACGCGCCGCCCGCTCCGCAGCTGAGAAACGACGCTCGCAGGAAATGCGACCGAAGAATCGACGCACGGAGCAGGAGAAACGACGCGCAGCATCGCTGACGGAGGCTGGGAGATCGCAACCTGCGCGGCTGGATCGTCAACTCATCGTGCGGCTGGATTTTTGACTCGAGTACCGCCGTGCGGAGTTATTTTTGACGCACGCCCGCCCGTGCGGGGTTATTTTTGACGCACACCAGGTACATTTTCACTCTAGCAGCGCTAGTGTGTTTTTAAAACTACTTAAAGACTCTTTTTGATTTTTAATTAATAACTTGACTTGTGTATGGTGGATTTTTGTTGTTTTGGTCTTGTTTTGTTTAGATAAATATTTCCTATTTTTCTAAACCTGTGTTGTGTCATTTTGTAGTGTTTTCATTGAGTTACTGTGTGTGTTGGTACAAATACTTTACGCCTAGCACTCTGAGGTTAAGCCTACTGCTCTGCCAAGCTACCAAGGGGGTAAGCAGGGGTTAGCTGAGGGTGATTCTCTTTTACCCTGACTAGAGTGAGGGTCTTTGCTTGAACAGGGGGTAACCTGACTGTCAACCAAGGACTCCCTTTCTAACAATACCGTTATCATTTTAGCAGATCATAGGAACTTGAAGTTCCTCAAGTCCGCACACGCTTTGTCTACATGACAGTTGAGGTGATCCCAATTCTTTAATGATTATGACTTTATTACCACTTCCAACCAGGTCGCAAGAATGGAAAAGTGGACACACTGTCTAGGTTAGCTCACACCATTGCTGAAAAAAATGGAAGAACCACGTCTTATTATTTCGTCAGACAAGATAGTTGGGGCCACTACCTTTGATTTGGATTTGAGGTGCAATGAGAGCAGGAAAGTACCATAGCCATAGAAACTCTGCAACACCACACTACTGACATTATTACTCATGGGGGGGGTTGAAGTATGAAGCACAAAAGTTATACTTACCCACAAAAATTCTAAAAGATAAAGTGGTGCCATGCTAGTAAACTTGCTGGTCACCCAGGGGAGAAAAAAGACCCTAGAAATCCTTCAGCTACACTTTTGGTGGCCATCCATACTGAAAGACAAAAAGGCCTTTGTAGCAAATTGTATAACCTGCGCACAAGGGAAGAGTTCACATCAACCCCTCGCTGGTCTTTTACAACCCTTGCCTACACCACCTGTGCCTTGGCACACCATATCTTTAGACCTCGTGGTAGAATTACCAAAATATCCGGCTGGATTCACCACCATTTTAGTAGTGGTAGATCATTTGACCCAAAATGGCACATTTTATCTATCTAAAAGCTTTACTCTCAGCTATACAATTAGCCCATGTAATCCTACAATCAATATTCCTTCTACATGGGCTTCCTTCAGTAGTTCTGTCTGACCGGAGAACGCAGTTTGTGTCCACAAGTTGGAAATGCCTTTGTCAGGAATTGGTTATGGAGATCTACTTGTCATCAAGTCACCACCCACAATCAGATGGGCAAACTGAAAGAATAAACCAGTGTATGGAGCAATATTTGCGTTGTTATCTCCTAAAGTCAGAAGTGGTTTGGGCTGAGTGCTTGTGGGCATCCGAATTTTGGTACAACAATGTAATTAATGTATCCACTGAATATTCACCATTTTTTTGCAATTAGGGGTATCATCCTCGAATGTTGGAATTGAGTGTAGTACCTCAGTTACCCACTCCCTCTGTACAAGACTTTTTACAACAATTCAGCAACATTCAAAAAAAATTGCAACACAACTTAAAATTATCAAAACAGACATCTAAAACATATGCAGACAAAAAAAGACATCAGGGACCAAATTATGAAGCTGGACAAAAGCTTTGGTTATCAATTAAACACTTCAATTTGAAGGGAGCACGAACGTTTCATCCAAGATTTGTGGGTACTTTTACCATCATCAAAAAGATTAGCGAGGTGGCAATGAAGCTAGAACTTCCTACTTCTCTACCAATTCACCCTGTGTTCTATGTCTCCTTATTAAAACCGGTAGCAGACTCTATGCACTGCCCAAAAAGATCACTTCTAATCTTAGTGGATAATCAACTAGAGTATGAGGTTAAGGCCGTCTTAGACTCTAAACGAGTACATAATAAACTTTAATACTTGCTGGACTGGATAGGTTATGGGCCGGAGGATCGTTCATGGGAACCGGCAGAACATGTGCATGCTCCCCAATTGGTTCCTCAGTTATACCATTGATATCCCAACAAACCAAAACTAATTGGAAGGGCTTTGGGAGGAGTGTACTATCGGGCCTGCACATCGTATGTGCTCAAGTAAAGAACTCTTAAGCCAATCATCTGCCTTTGCAGGGACCAATGTTTGTTGCAAACCCATAAGAATGTTTTACAATTACCAATGCTTTTTTATAAAGACCAATGCTTGTTGGAACCAATGCTTGTTTAAGACCAATGCTTGTTTAGGATACGTGTTGCTCAAGCCTCCAGTATCCCTATGACTGAGGCCGGGTGTGGTTTAAATACATGCTGTATCAAGCCTCACCCAGTCTGAGTCATAGGGAGCCACATCCCAGACTGGGGATGTGGCTCCCTATGACTCAGACTGGGTGAGGATTGATGCAGCATGTATTTAAACCACACCTGGCCTCAGTGAATTGCTTGCTGTAAAGGTCACTGGCTGCACAGAAGGAGTCTCTGCTTCTCCACATTTGAACTTCATGTTCAATCCTGTATCTTGGATGCCGCTTCTGGGGAGACAAAGAGATCGAGAGAATTGACTACTAAAAAGGCAGTAACGTGCTGCACACGCTCAAAAGGCATTTCTTTGTGAAAACCTGACACTTGCTGACTTGATATTCAACAGTCGGATGTTTTGGAGCACGATGCACCTAAGAAGACACATGATTAACTTTAAAGGTCACTGGGATGCACAACGCTAGTTGCATAGTAACGGTTATCGTTGTTGCTTGCTATTGTCGAAAGGAAATTCTTTCGCTATTGTTAAGTTTAATATTACATTTGCATAATTGATGATGGGGTTATGGAACATTCTGTGTCTGGTCTGACATTTTCATTGCTATGCTCAACTTACGCTGTGATGTAACAGTGATAAAACCGATTGCTTGTGTTATTGATATTAACCCTATGTTCCCAGAGTGATGCAAACATTGCACTGTGATCTTTTGATATTAACCCTATGTTCCCAGAGTGATACAAACATTGCACTGTGAGCTTTTGATATTAACCCCATGTTCTCAGAGTGGTGCAAACATTACATTGTGATCTTTTGATAGTAACCCTATGTTTTCAGTGTGATCAAAAAGCACAAATTGAGTTCCTTGAAATTCTAAGTATAGTGTGTTTATTAACCCAGGAGTGTCCGCAAACCCGAATTGTCTGAGAACTTCTTGTCTTTATTTGTTATCTATTTAAATGTCTACGGAGTTGAGTGAGTCAGCACCTTAGGAAATCTCAGCAAGTTGATCAAGCAAGATATCCATGGAACATCAACTACATTTAGGTAGGCATTAATTTAGGTGAGTGTGACCAATCCAGGATCACAGTGGGAGAAGTCATAGATGTTATAGGAGGGTCAAAGTTCTTATTTAATTACAGGTAATCTACATAATTTCCTGAAAACCACTAGAGAGCGGGAGATCCATCTAAGGAAGTAAAGGGGAACCTGACATGTACACCTAGCTTGCACATAATAGTTAGAGACTAGTATATACATGGGTTATGAGTAATGAGCTGTTTGACAGATATATAATTTATCATAGGAAGTCCCAACTCTTCGTGGTCCACCAGTAGTGTTTGGGGTCTCGACCTGCGGCTCCGGTGTCTCTCTCTCTCTCATTCACCCATCCCTTTTCCCTAGCGCGTTCCGATGCTGATAATGTTTATATAAGTGAGAGGCATGAAACATCTAGGAGGAACTGGGAACAAGCACCTTGGTCAACATTGTGTCTCCCTGGGACAAACAAGTTGGTGCTTGACACTGGGGAAGAGTGCCTTGTATCTATAAGCAGGGAAAATATGTTTTATATGCCCTGGTGAGGGAAAAGCTTGCAATTTTGTTTTCCCCCATTGTTGTACAGTAGCTCCACAGCCTAACATAGGAAAACTTTATTATAATATAACTATCGCTAGGAAAGAGCTACAATTTTCATTCTTGGACTTAAAATGTAACTAGGATAAATCCAACAATTTGCCATGTTTAGATTTCTTATAACTATCACAGAAAAAATTTATAGAACTTGCTTTTCTGATGAGCCCAAATCCAGCTCTCCAGCTACTCATCTGCATGGCCAGTGTTGACAGGCTGAGCTAAGCTGCCATAATGAGGTTTGAAGTGGACTGCATGCAGACAAAGGGACATCTGGTGGGTAGAGATCTGCAAAGCGCAGAGAAAAAGGCAGGAAAGGGGCTGGGTTGCCAAAGTGGTCTTTAAAGAGGGAATGGCAGTTAGGGCAGGACCCAGACTCACCCCCGCATCCTGCCACTCCAGCCAGATGGGAGCCCCATTAATTAGATTAGCAGATGGGCTGGAGGGGGAGTGTCAGGAAAATGAGGCCATGCCAGTAGGATGGCTTAGTCAGATCCTATCACCAAGAAAGGATTTTCTTTATCTTGGATTTTAAAAGAATAGTGCTTCCTGGGATTGATTTTTGCCACACTTCACAAGAAGTGGGCACCCACAGAGGGTGGCACACTGCACTCCATTGGTCAGCGGTACCCTCCTGCTTGCCTGTCCAGGAACACTGAATAAAAATGTGAGAGGTGCCCAGCAACTCAGATCACTGCTTGAAACTACAAGGAGAAGATGGACTGCCATGCTGGAACACTGGTCTGCACCCCAAAGGAGAGCACTCTGCATGACTGCACCTGGCGCACACTGGTGAACAACAGCTCTAAGGACTTTGCCTTGCTTCAAGAAGTGAAGGAGTATACTCTCTGACTTTAACAGGTTTCAGCAGCACCATCTCCATTAAGAAGACTCCAGCTGGACAGCCTCCACTGGCCTTTGAAAGAACTTGCCATGTCCATTCTGCGAAACATAATCCCAATACCCCAAGAACCATTGCAGAGCTTCTAGATCCTTGAATTAGTGTTGTGGAAGCCCACAGACCCCTGCCTGGAAACATTAAGAAGAAGAAGGACTGCCCTGCAGAACCCCTGGTCTGCACTAATAAGGACTGCACCCACAGGGACTGCACCGGCTGCATACTCTGGGCTCCACAACAGAGAACTTTAGCTGGTTTCTAAAGGATTCAGGAGTGGACTCTCTGTAATCGATAGGTATAAAGGAGCTACCAAGAGTCATCTGCATCAACTCCTGTCAGAAGAGCCCAGCTGGACAGCATTCAGTGGACTTTTAAGAATTTGGCCAGGTGCATTTTGGGAATTGTAGTCCCAACGTGAAACTCAGAGGCTCTGGAACCTTGGATTGGTGATGTGGACCTCTTCCCTACATCAAAAAGCAGTACTGGAAGTAAGTGTAAAACTGTTACATTTTAGGTGGCCAGAACTCTTGACTTTGTCCCGGTCCAGCACAACCTTTCATAACCCTTTGAGCACTCTTTGCTTCTAAGTGCTAGTTTTACTTTTATTTTTTTTTAAATCATATCTCTGGTTCCCTACATTTGATTTAAGTCATTTTGGTGTCATTTTACTCATAAAAATAATTCTTACTTTCATGGATTGGTGTGTGTTGGGTCTTGCTTATCTAATGTCTTGGTGTTTTTAAATGCTTTATACACCTGTCTCCTAAGTTAAGCCTGCCTGCTCGTCTCCATCTACCATGGGTTGATCTAGGGATTCATTATTGATACCTTGCCTGGACATTATATTGTGATTGTGGCCTTATTACTAATGGTGGGTACCTACCAACCCCTAATAAACCACCTTCCAACACACACTACTTGATCAAACATTTCATCATATCACAAAACACTACAATCATCAATACTGTACGAAAACACACTGCATACTTTTTAATAACAGTTTTATTTGCATTTAACCACAAAGTAGACACGACATCATCTTCAGACAGTGATGTAGAATATAATAATCATAGATCTTAATCACACATTGCCCAGTTTGATCCACAGGACAGTAGTTTGAACAAGCTCTATTCTCCTGACGTTTACATGACAAGTAGTAAAGAGACAGGATAATTTCCCAATTCAAACAAAGCTTCCAATTTAGAATTTTGTGGAGGGGGTTGCTCCATCACAAACCTGACAGATCTCCTGTCTGCCGATTATGATCCCAGTATAGCATATGGAAATTGTAATACGGCGGACGTGACATGACTGAGTAACCCATCCGCCAAACTGTAAATCAGGCCTAGAGTCTGTATATTTTTTCCATTCAAAACCAATTTGCTGGTGTTTGGTAGGACAGCCCCATGGTCTATAGACTTCGTCACACCTGTCCTTACCTCTACGCCATTCATTAATAGAATGCAGTCTAGTGTTCTTCCAGCTTTTCTCAGTGTTGTGTTTTGCTATCCGATAAATGGCAACCACCCTTCCAACCATCTATAAATCCCAAAGTGGCATTTGTCGGGGCTAACGGAGACACAAAACCCACAACTCCCTCCAAGTTTGCCACCAGTATTGGGTGATACTCAGGCACACCCAAACGACATGGATATATGAGCCCTCAATGTCATTGCAGTGCCAACAAGTAAACGAAGGGGACTGACCCATCCAGTAAAGCCTGGCAAGATGGCAATACACCATATGCACTTGAAGATGATAGGAAATTACCAGTAATTTGGCTGCTATTTTTGCTTTGATCCATTCCTCATCGACCAAAACTCCAACATTGCCAACCCATCTCTCCAGGGGGTTCAAGAATGGAATCCGGGGAATTAGTAATATTGAGAGACTGTATAGTTGTGAGAAACCTTTTTTCTATATTAACTCCATTGTTGGTTTTGCCTCTATTAAGTGGTAGCCTGGAACCAGCTCCGGGTCATCTATATGTTTTTCTTGGGTATGCTAAAGCTGGACTTATCTCTAGAATTGACTCTTCTTGAGGGTGAGTCAATAGTCAATTGTTTGAACATTTTTATATGCCTGTCACCCACACAGTTCCAAACATGGAAACCCCAGAGCCCCACCACCTGCCTAAGCAAAGTTCTATGCCACAAATGTTTTTTTTGTTCATCATTCACCCCTGCTAGTGTTTAATTGCAGCTTTCCGGCATTTAAGTGGAATTGTGGTGACTGGGGGGAGTGTGTGTGGATAGGGGATCCATGTAACCAGGTAAGGAAGTCAAAAGGTTCAAGAACATATAATTAGAGGTCTCCTTTGTCGTTAAAGATACAATTGTTCAGTGGGATTAGGTGGGATGCCCAGTATTATAACTGGAGGTTAGGGAGCACTTGTATATTTTTGGCAAAAGAGACACGTGGGGCCCGTCCACCTAGAGAAAACAGACTAGTGAGGCTTGTATTAAGTGTAATAACTGCTGAGGGAGTAAAAACTGCTAATTTTGGATTATATACGGGGTGAGCGATCATTTTAAAAAGAGACCCTCGTCCCAAAATAGCGAGTGGTAGCTTAGCCCTCCCCCTCCATTTGGTCATATGTACTAACAGAACAATATTCAGATTCCAGCCCAACTTGGGATCGAGTGTGATAATCATACCTAGCTATTTGAAATGTGTTGTTGCTTTTTTTTAACTGTGAATTATACATGAGCTGAGGAGGTTCTCACGCTATTGGCATATAAGTTGATCTCTCCTAAATCACCTACAGGCCAGAAGCATCTCCATAGATCTGCAGTATGTGGAAGACCCTGGCCATAGAACTGTTGGATCATTGTATGCATAGGAGAAAAACATCTGACTATGATGATAACCTGTGTTCCAAACATCCTGGCCATTGGAACCCCAATAATCATGCACCCCAACTCAGCCCCTCTGTGGGGTGTTTGTCCTTCATGGCGATCAAAAGGAGGAACAGTGGACATCCCTGGTGCACGCCTGACCTATGAAAAGCACCGCCAACATGGTGCTGTTCCTGAGGCCTGAGCCCATGGAGAGGAGTAACCTGTTAAACACCCACCAAATGTGCCATTCAGCATACTTGTTAATGTCTTACTTTTGATGCATTTTCAGGTATTTTTTTTTTTTTGTTGGGTTACAGGGTGGGATTTCACATTAGTTTTTTTTCTGATCTGAAGCATGTCCTTAATTGAAGTTAGAATTAATATGAATCTATGTTTGCTGTCATGATCACCGACCAACGGCAAATTGGAAAGGAGGTTTCATACAAACCCTAACACGCGAAGAAAGCATGAGTCTTGTCTATGAGCAAGCCTCATTATGTGGAACCAAACAGCAAAGAAAGAGCAATATCAGTAGGAAGAGCAGTGAAGCATCGGGGAGATCAGGTAGAAAAGGATGGGATAGGTGGCACACAGCAATTGGATTAACAAGAGTAGTGAAGAGTAACCATTCTATTGGTTCAGTTAATCATTTGTTTTGCCCAAGTGTGAATGGTTGGTCAGCTTTTGCAAGCATTTCTCTCTTTGTATATGAGAACAAAAGATCCTAAAAAGGCATATTGTGGTGCAGTTCCCACTATATGAAGTGTGATTTGCAAAAGTATGTTGAAGACGACTGATAAAAATAATGATGAAGTTATAAATAGATGTACTATGCTAACATTTACTGAAGAAATAAGGAAGAACACATCTCTTTCATTTGGGTGAATTGACATGGTTATTACTGAACTTACAATAACAATAAACGCAGCCCTTTGTTGCCAACTGCTTTTCAAATGAGGTACCCGTTGTTACTTATTTCAACAAACCAAGAAGGACTAGTTATGCTGGTCACTCTACGGAAGCTGATGTTATACTGGAGGCCCCTACGTATATAGGCTGAGTGCAGCATTTGTGTGGTACAACTTACAGTGCAACATATGGAGCCAAGTTGAACCTAGTAGCTGTCCTGGCAGTGAGAAGAGACTTGCCACAAAAAAACACCTAGAATTATTGCAACACTCATTTTATGCACAAGGAAGAAGCATATGTCAGAAACAGTTAAATTCGATTTACAAGACCCAGCATCAGTTGGAGAGCTTGAATAAAACAATTGATAGGATATATGAAGGAAGGGGATGCATATTTCCTGCTACTAATCCTCGCCCCCCAACATACCTCTGTAAAAACAGTGTTTTCCAGACATTTTCATTTTTGATTTATGTTTTTGTATCATTAGAGAAGTAACGTAGCTTGGATGGTGTGCAAAAATAGGGATGATTGCAGAGGCCCCTGACTTTTTGCCCCCATTTTTCACTTTCTGCTGTGTTTTCTTGACTCTGATGGTGCCCTGGGTACTGCTGACCAGTCCCAGGGCCTGCGCTGTGTGTAAAATCAGTATGCAGGTTAGGCTAATTATAATTGGGTATTTCAACCTATCATATAAGTCCCTATTACATTATAGGGCATGTAGGTTTAGGGACCCCAGCATAGGTAGTGCACCCATAGGTGCACTGCTGGGGTGCCCAGTGTCATTTTAAAGGCAGGTCTGCCTTGCTGGCTGCTTTTAAATTAAAGTTAGATGCAAATTCAACTCTGAATTTAAAAGTACTTCCAAAGTCTTAAACTACCTTAGTTTTACATATAAGTCACCCCTAAGGTGTGCCCTATATGCCCGTAGGGCTGGGTGCCATGTAACTATAAGTAGGGACCTTATAAAAATAGTTTTATAAGCCGTGGTGAGGTAAAACAGCCAAATGTGTTTTTCCCTCATTATAGTGAAAGGCCTCCATAGGCTAGAATGGGAAGACTATGGGGGTTATTCTAACTTTGGAGGAGGTGTTAATCCGTCCCAAAAGTGACGGAAAAGTGACGGATTTACCAACAGCCGTATTACGAGTCCATTATATCCTATGGAACTCGTAATACGGTTGGTGGTATATCCGTCACTTTACCGTCACTTTTGGGACGGATTAACACTCCTCCAAAGTTAGAATAACCCCCTTTATTTTAATTTATAAAGTCCCCTTTAGTATCAGATACCTAAAGTTTGGTTTCAAATTAATTGTTATGTTAAATCCCACAACTTACAGTTGTGGGATTTAATATAACTTGTTCAGGTAAAGAGTTTTAAACTCTACCTAAAAAGTTGCCAACTTCAGCCCCGTAGTGCTCTGCTCTGATTGGCCAGCCTCTGGCAGCCTGGCCAGGCGGCCTTGATGAGGTGTGAAGTAACCTGGGCTGAACAACACAAAGGAATTTTCCTGTGGGAGGAGATCTTCCCTCAGCAGATAGAGAAGCAGGAAGTGGGAGGGATGCCAAACTAGTTAGCCTTCAAAGGCAGGAAAGGGCATTTAGAGCAACCCAGTATCCCCCCTCACAACCTGCAAACCCAGACAATTAGGTGCCCCCTGATTAGATTAGGAGAGGGCAGGAGAAAAGTGTGTTTAAGATTTGTAGCCACACCAGTGGGTGGGCTCTGTCAGATGTAACCTCCAAAAATCAGTTTCAGCTATGATGGATTTTTGAAGAATGTTGCTCCCTGGGATTGATTTTTGCCACACTTCCCAGGAAGTGATCATCAAAGGGGGATGGACCCTGTACCTGATTGGAGAACCAGGACCCAACTTTTTTTCACCCGGAAGCAAGGATAAATTTGGCAGTGCTGCACCCACACCTCCGTTCCCTACCAGATCCCAACAAGAAAGAATGTCAGAAGAAAAAGGACTGACCTGCTGGACCCCTCACCTACACCTGGACACTACACTCTGAAGGACTGCACCTGCTCCACACGTGGGCTTCACCACCAAAAGCACTTTGCCTGTCTTCTACTGCTTCAAGAAGGGACTGTTTGCTACAGGTACAAAGGGGCTGCCCAGAGTACCCTGCATCAAGTCCTGCAAGCAGAGCCCAGCTGACCAGCGTCCAGTGGCCATTTGAGGATTCTGACCAGGTGCTTTCTGGGAATTGTAGTCCCAACTCCCAAGGAGCAACTTAGAGCTTCTGGAACTTTGGTTCAAGTTGTGGACACTTCAAGGACCCAAAAAGGACCTCTGGAAGAAGATCCAGAACTTTGGAGATGTTTGGAGCAACTCCATAGGTTGAAGAGGTGCATTGTGGGAGTTGTAGTCCCAGACCCCAGGAGGCAAACCAGAGCCTCTGAACCCTTGGCTAGTGCTGTGGACCACTTTCCTGAATCAAGAAACACTTTTGAAAGTAAGTGTGACAGTGTTACCTCGTGGATGGCCTGAACTCTGGACTTTGGGGGTCATTCTGACCCTGGCGGTCCATGACCGCCATGGCGGAGGGCGGCCGAAGCACCGCCAACAGGCTGGCGGTGCTTCCTGGGCGATTCTGACCGCGGCGGTAAAACCACGGTCAGAAAAGGGGAGCCGGCGGTTTCCCGCCGGTTTCCCGCTGGCCCAGTGTATCCGCCATGGCGGCGCTGCTTGCAGCACCGCCATGGGGATTCTGACCGCCTTCCCGCCAGCCTGTTTCTGGCGGTGTCCACCGCCAGAACCAGGATGGCGGGAACGGGTGCCGTGGGGCCCCTGGGGGCCCCTGCACTGCCCATGCACTGGCAGGGCAGTGCAGGGGCCCCCTAACAGGGCCCCACAAAGATTTTCACTGTCTGCTTTGCAGACAGTGAAAATCGCGACGGGTGCCACTGCACCCGTCGCACCCCTGCAACTCCGCCGGCTTCATTCCGAGCCGGCTTCATTGTTGAAGGGGCTTTCCCGCTGGGCCGGCCGGCGGTCTTCTGGCGGTCGCCTGCCGGCCCAGCGGGAAAGCCAGAATGGCCGCCGCGGTCTTTTGACCGCGGAGTGGTCTTTCGGCGGGAACCGCTTGGCGGGCGGCGACCGCCGACCACTGCGGTCAGAATGACCACCTTTGTTCCTTTACAGTGTGACCTTTTTTTAAACCTCTGAGCACTAGTTGCTTCTATGCTCTAAAAAGCATTAATTCTTTAAAAATTCATATCTCCGGTTCCCCTTATCTGATTTTAATAGTTTTGGTGTTGTGTTAAAGATTTAAATATAACCTATGTTTGTAAATTGGTGTTGGATTTTATTGTGTTTTGTGTTTTACTTATTTACTGTTTTGTGATTTTTAAATGCTTTAAACATTTGTCTCCTAAGTTAATCCTTGTCGCTCGTTGCCAAGCTACCAATGGTTGAGCTGAGTTTAATTTATTGCGACCTAACTGGACCTAAGTGGAGGGTAGTGGCCTATTGCTAAGTGTAGGTACTTACCTGCCCTTACCAATAATGCATTTTCCTACAGGTGGACATTGCCAATCCGTGCCGATTTGTTCTGAACAACATTTTTAAAAATGGCAAATGTGTTGAAGTGATGATGTAACATATCAGGAACCATGAGACCTATATACTTACATAGGTTTAGGGGTGCAAGTAGTCTGATAGAGAAAGAAAACTCCTCAGAGGAACCCTTCCGCCCTTTTCCATAATGGCGACTATAGTAGAGGAAGAATTAACATATACAGAAATGAAACAAGTAATAATGTTTTTTTATCCTTTTATGTATACGAAAAAAATAATGCTTATCACTCCTGTTTTAGACAAATTTTCGTAGTTCACTTTATTTATTTGTTTTAGCAATCAGTCATGCTACATTTGCAGAATGTTGAACATTTGAGAAGAGCATATCGACAGGGACAGCTTTTTGTAGCACAGGTTTTGCAAGTAAATGTACATGTAACTTCTGTGGAAAGAGGCTTTAGAAATTTCTTAGGTGTTAGCATCCCACCAAGATCTTCCCAACCATATTCACACAGATCTTCCTCTATAAATGCATGAGCCAAAATATTTACACATATTCTGATAAAGTAGAATGATCTTTTAATGTGTTCATGCACAGAATATGACATCGTGGAAGGTCACTTAGCGGGACTAATCTCTTAAACTCACTGTACCAAAGATTGTCAAATGTGTGACAGTCAGAAATTGTTTTCCACACACTCACAGGGTATTTTTCTATGTCTTTAAAGTCACATTCTTCTTCTGTCTCAGCAAATCCTTTTAGAAACTTCACAGGTCCAGCAGTTAAAGCTCCAAGCTGTTCTCCAATTTTGCTCATGGTGTCCTCACCTGTAAGAATATGTGCCTTAATAAGAACCCTGGGCATCTCTGGGTCAAGTTTCTTGTGCAAAAGTTGAAGCTGGATTAAGTGTCTTTTCTCATCTGCTCCATAATGTATCCATAACTCTAACAATCCTTGACTTAGGAACATTGCAACAAATCAAAATAGCACAATAATAACATCTGTGTTATTTGACAGTAGAATGACTCAATTGGAATCATTTCGAACAGCCCATTCAACATGATGCACAACACAAAGGTCAGCTTCCTCCAATTTGCTGTTAGGTTCTTGAACGATATGTCCAGTACCGTTTGAATATATCTCTGCAGGCACGAACTCCTCATTGACAATCATTCCACTTGCGATAATTGGAAATTGAGTGTTCACTGAAGCATCAGCAATATTTTGGTGAGTTAACATCTCAAAGTTCACCTTGATCGATGTTGATGACCTGAATTTATCAAGTTGCATAGGTATCAAATTTGTGATGCATGCAAGGTCAATTGTTCCACTTGTAGACATTCATCTGATTCTCTCACATTCTTTGACAGATAGTTCACGATAACTGTCAATGACAATGCGCAGTTCTTGCAAAGTGCTTACTGGCTTTGATATCTGTAGAACAGTCTGAACGGCCTCTCAGAAATTTTGCATGGATGAAGTACTGACCATCCGCAATTGTGACATATAGTCCACAACAACAGCAGTTTTTAATGAGTACACTTTTTCAAACTGAAATTCTTCAGGTGAAAGTTTTTTCGGAGCTCTTGTACGAGTTTATGCTTTGCTGGTTTGGTTGAAGCATCTCCATCAAATAATGCGTTTGAAGATCATGCAACAGAAAGTAGCTGTCACTGAGCAACATATTCACTCTTACGTGTCTGATCAACAATTCCCTTGGAGCTTTTATGTGGTATTTGGATTATATGTTCCAGTGTTATATCTGGAGCCACAGCTTTGAATCTTCCCTCTCTGTCTTTCACCACAAAATGCCTTTGGATGAATTTTCTGTAGAGGTATGTTTTTTCCACTTCTAGCTTCTTCACTCTTTCCAAATACCAGGACCCCTATTTCAGGTAGTTTATGCAATTGAATTCATGAAACACAGTAATCAGTGACTCCACAGTTTTCCGATCAGCTCCCAATCACCTTCCTGTTCAGCATTTACCGAGTTTTTCACTACAGCTATCATGTGTAAATCATTTCCCCAGTACTTGAAAAGTTTAGATTTTTCTTCACTTTCTTTAACAAACTCGACAAACTTGGTTTTCAGGTTTTCTGATTTTGAACTAGGTGTATTGAGGCTTTGAATTATGTCTTTTGAATGAAGTGCACCCTGTGCCTTGTTCACTTCTGAGATAAGATATTCAAATCTAATTTGTCATTCTTGTTCCGGAAAGAATTCCAAAGCAATGTTTCTATAGCCTCAGATATGATGAGCATACCTTTCAATGAATGAACATAATGGGTTCCGCTCAATATTAACTGGACAGTTTTGCTTCCAAAGATTTCAGCCTCAATAAGTGCATCGTCCATGCCATACCGACTCGAGCACATGTTTGTCATGTGGAAAACACGTTCATTGGATAAAGATCTTCAAATAATACTGAATTGCTCACAAACATGTCAGCTACAATATGGAAAACACCTTCATCACAGAAAATTGACAGGATAGCCTGGTCTTGAAGCTGAGCACGCACAATTTGGACATTTTTTATTGATGGATATACAGTTGCATAAGTTGTGACCGGTGATGGTATTACTTGTAAAAACCCACCCTTCTTCAGTGGGATGGTATTCTGGAAGATCCGAACATGAATTCCAGCCTACGAAGGATCTGGCTTATCTTCATCCTTCAGCCCGCACTGAGTAAGCAATATGATACATTCAGTTAAATCAGCTTTGCGGACTGCAGCATCTGGTAGAAGATCCATGTCCTCAGCCACTTTGAAACTTCCTGGTAGAATGGGATGTGTTGATGGCTTATAGTAATTTTGCACTCATTGGCAAGGTAATTGGGTTATAAGTTTGAAGCTTCATTTGTTTATGCCTACAGCTGACATAGCCTTTTTTCCAAAATTACTTCATTGGTACATTCTTGAAAAAGCTTCATAGCAGTATCATGTGTGCTGGGTGTTCCAGACAAAGAAGACTGTCTTCAAAATCAAAATTGTCAGGAGCAGCAATTGTAAATCCGTTCCTGGTAAAGTGACTTGGAAGTGGTGTGCTGTTGGATTCACAAGATTTTACAGCATGAGCTGCTAAGAAGTTCCTGGTCCGTACCATGTAATTATAAATTGTTGATACACCAATACCATTCAAAGAAGTAATTTGTTCTCTACTTTTGCACATGTCATGATTGAGTGGGCAGTCATCATGTGTAGCAGAGTTTTCTTTTTGCTGTGACATAGTTCATAAAACATGATTTGGAAAAGACAGTACATTTGCACATCATAAGACTGTCAGTTTATGGGAACTGTCTTCCACTTCATCGCTTATATCTTCAAAGCCATCATCAATTTTGTCATCTTCTGTTCCGAACTCGAGAATTTTAGCTTGTAACAGTTTTGCTTTGCTGATATTAAACAATGATGTAACAAAATGTTAAGACAACATCAGGCATTCTTGTTGACTCCCATGATTTGCGGAGCTCTGGGGCATCACAAATTTGTCACTGGTTCCAAAATCCAAATATTGCATGATGTTTCTTAAAATGGTTCTTGCTGATTTTACTGCATCCTGTGATCTTATTTTGGCAGCAAGAACTTCAGGAGTCAAACTGTATTTATTTATTTTTAAGTTTTATAATGTGTGCAACTATCCCAAAAGGTTTCCTGATGCAAACGGGTGCAGGTAGGATGAAATAAACCGATTAGATTAGAGCAACCAGGTCTTCAAACTTTTACGGAAGGTCAGTAAAGAGTTGCAGTTTCTTATCACTTTGGGAAGAAAGTTCCAAAGTTTGGGGCCTAATTAGGAGAAAGAGTGGCCTCTCATAGGAGTGATATGGAATCTCAATACCACAAACAAGGATTGAGAAGGAAATCTTAACAAGTGTGTGGATTGGTAAGGACTCACTGAATTTTGAATATAGGTTGGTCCTATACCCTGTTTGGCCTTAAATAAATAGCAGGGAACCTTGAATTTGATCTGTTTAGTGACCCTGAGCCAATGCAATTCTTGTAGTAAACAAGAAACAGAGGCCGATTTTAGTAAATGGAAGAGCATCCTGGCAACAGCATATTGAGCTATCTGCAATCAATGGATCATTGTCTTTTCAGAGCCTAAATAAAGCATGTTTCCGTAGTCTACTCTAGATATAACTAGAGCTTGGATAACTGTCCTTTGTGCTGCAGGGGGAATGAGCCAGGTGATCTTTCTTAGCCATATGAGGACTTTCAAGCAGGTGGCAGTTACATTGGTCGCTTGGAGTTTCATAGAGAGGTTGTCATCAACAAGAAATCCCAGGTTTGTTCCCCTTTGAAGATGGAATAGGTGGAGTCCCTAGAAAGTCCGGTCAAAGTCTCTGGTGCCAGAGAGACACATTCTTGCCCAGAACCAAGACCTCTGTTTTATCACCATTGAGCTTGAGAGAATTTTAATTCATCCATCTCTAAATTCTACTGAGGCCCAGATTCACCATCAAAGGGTCCTAGTTCTGAGCCGATGAGAAAGAAAAGATGATCTGTGCATCTGAAAAAAGGGTAAGCCTGCAACTCTCTACTGGGTCTGCCAACATAGATGTTAAAAAGCAGAGGGCTCAGGACAGAGCCTCGAGGAACTCCTGAAGTCAGGGCATGTGTGTTTGATTTCACATCAGCTAAAAAAACGTAAAACACACAGGGGGTCATTCCGACCCCGGCGGGCGGAGACCGCCAGAAGACCGCACTGCGGTCAAATGACCGCGGCGGTCATTCTGACTTTCCCGCTGGGCGGGCGGGCGACCGCCAAAAGGCCGCCCGCCCGCCCAGCGGGAAAGCCCCAGCAACGATGAAGCCGGCTCCGAATGGAGCCGGCGGAGTTGCTGGTGTGCGACCGGTGCAGTGGCACCCGTCGCGATTTTCAGTATCTGCTAGGCAGACACTGAAAATCATTATGGGGCCCTGTTAGGGGGCCCCTGCACTGCCCATGCCTGTGGCATGGGCAGTGCAGGGGCCCCCAGGGGCCCCACGACACCCGTTCCCGCCATCCTGTTCCTGGCGGTTTTTACCGCCAGGTCCAGGATGGCGGGAAGGGGGTCGGAATCCCCATGGCGGTGCTGCAAGCAGCGCCGCCATGGAGGATTCTTTGGGGCAGGGGTAAACCGGCGGGAAACCGCCGGTTGCCCTTTTCTGACCGCGGCTTTACCGCCGCGGTCAGAATTGCCCATGAAGCACCGCCAGCCTGTTGGCGGTGCTTCCGCTGCACTCTGCCCTGGCGGTTTTCAACCGCCAGGGTCAGAATGACCGCCACAGCCTGATAAGAAGGAAACAAGCCATCGTAGTGCAGTACCTTCCAGACCCAGATTATTTAATCTTTCCAACGAACTAGAGTGGGATGCCGTGTCAAAGGCTGCATTCAAGTCTAGCAGGATGAGCACAGCAGTGCCTTCATCATCCAAATGTTTTCTGAGATGTTCAGTTGCCCACAGCATGGTAGACACAGTGCAAAATCAGACTGGGAAGAATGCAAAAAGTTGCAGGCTTGTAAAATGAGCCTTAAAATGCTTTTCCAGAACTTTGGAAAAGATGGATAACAAAGAAGTAGGATGAAAATTCAACAGGTTGGAGGGATCCAGATTAGTTTTTGTTTTCTAAATAAAGAAAGAATCATAGCATGTTTCCACCTCCTATGTACAGATCTGTCCTTCAAAGATGAATTATGAAGTTGCAATAACAAACTTAAACAAGTTGTATCCAGTGATTTAAACTTGTTGGGGGTAGAGGGTCAAGTGGGAAGATTCATTTAATAGATTGGAGGATGGCTAGGAAAGATGCAAAATCAAGAAGGGGCCATTCACTCAATTTAGTTTCAAAATCCGACTGAGCTGATGGAACATTACCGTGTACATGATGTGCTTTATTATTATTAAAAGAAACTGGCTAAGATAAGGCAAAAAATACAAGGCACTGTGGGAAGATGAACCTGCCTCGGAATCTATTTCTGAACCTGTTGATACTGAGAACCAGCAGACCCTGCCCCAGTTAAACCCATAATTAAAAAACAGTCCCCAGTGATAAGTGTTAATGTTGTGCTGTACTGCTGCATGCAATAACAATATATAGGCAGAGTAATTTGGGCAATTTCAGGAATTTTCTGTTGTGACTTCCAGTTCCAGGCATGTGGCCAATTCCCCACTTTGCATAATTTAGCACCATTCTAAGTAAAAAATTATTGCGAAACACACCTCACACGCACGCGAGCAGAACAAGGGGCAGCTGTTGGTTGCAGAGCTTCGTTTAAATGCATCCTCGTGCCGAAAATTGACGTGAGCACACCTTTCATTTTAAAATATAACACAAAATTATAGATTTGGACTTTGCGTAATTATATGTAATTTCATACAACTTTGCCAACATTTTGCGCCATTATTTGAAAGAAAATTATGTAGATTTTTCAAGCTCCCAATAATAAGTGTTTTCTGTAGTTTAAAACCTGACAGCTACCTGGGAGCCATCTTTCAGATAGCCTAGTTTAATGTCACATTGACTACAGAGTTCTCTGAAAGATACCTTGGCATTGCTCTATATAATTGATATGTTAGCATGTTATTACATGATAATACCTCTCAGGCTTAAATCTCAAGACATTGCATTCAGGACAGTTGATGTGGCATCCCTTTCCATCACTAGAAATGGATTCCAGTGTTCTCGGGGCCCAGACTTCTGAAGTGTTAGCTCTAAATTCTGAATATTGTAAGTGTTCGTGCGGGATGACGAAATTAGCCTGCCTAAATCTCCATCTTGAGATGGTTTGGCAGCAGCAGTAGCACTCAATTTATAATTTGCTTCTTTAAATTGAGGTTCTAGAACACTCTGCCTCCTTCACTTTATTGACCAATCATTATTTGGAAGCATGGACATTAAGAAGTTAAAAATTATGAGTCTGAAAACATCGTTCTTTTGCGTTTAGCCTATTTCAGCTATTATTAGCGCCTTCTGGCATGACCTAAATATCGGTTTACATTTTTCCCAGATGTTCTGTCATTTGACAAGCCCAGCCAGTCCTGCTGTTCAGCCAACAGCACATCGTATTTCGCCACTGCACGGCCACAAAGATACTAACGAGGAAATTCAAAGAAAACAAAGTGTGCAGGCTAAGTTGTCAGGGCTCACCCCAAATGATTAGACTGAGAGTGGGACTTAAGTCTGCAGAGTATGGGAGAAAAAGGAAGAGGTGATGGAAAACATGAAATAAATGAAGAGACCATGTCAAGTGAGAGTTTGTATTCCTCCTCCCCCAACTGAGTGAACCGCCTCCATAGTTTATTGTATCTTGTATCTTTAAGGAGTAATAGTGAATGAGAAGTCAGGATGTGGGTATGAACCGGGTGTCAGTGAGTGCTATGAGATAAAAATCTTCATCATGAGTGAGTGCTAAGACAACTCTCATTTCCCTATTTCATTTCCCAGCATTCAGGATCCCAGGAGGCGGTGCTTGCACTAGCTGTCCCTGATCTTTACAGCACTATATAGCGAAAGCAACACTCCTGCAGCTCAGGGACTTCAGGCATTCACAGCGGCAAGGGGGACTTAACTTCCCAGCATTCAGGACCCCAGGAGGCAGATCCTGCGCCAGTTGTCACTCTTCTCGACAGCGCTACATAGTGCGAGCAGCACTCCTTCAGTGCAGGTACTACAGGCAAAACAGCAGTAGGGGAAACTTCATTTCCCAGCATTCAGGGCTCCGGGAGGCGGTGCCTGCACCAGCTGTCCCTCATCTCTACAGTGCTATATAGTAGAAGCAGCACTTCCATAGCGCAGGACGCACATGGGCTACGTCTGGGTCAAGCTCGGGCCACAGGCTGGCCCGTCCTGCGCCAATCAATTTTTTTACCCCAATGGATTGCCTTTTGTAGACTCAAGTGGTAAACCCATGCTTTTCTCTGGATTTTGCGGTGACATGCGTACTAGCCTATTATCCTTGCTATATATGTAACTCATGGGCCATACATTGTATACTTTGCTTTGAAGGTGGACAAACCTTGGGAACTAACCTCTTCATCCATAATCAAAACAGGTTTAAGGCGAGAGCTGGCTGAGTCGATACTGCCTTCCCCCGCCTATGGTTGTAACAGTCATTATTAGACCCTAAAACACCAGTTTGACCTAATATTCCGAAATCTTGTTGCGCAGCATTCATAGGCATCCTGGGACGATTTATCTCTTCCTTTTTGAGTCTCCTTTTCATGTCTTGACTCTACGGTGCCACAGCTCGTGTTTTTTCCCTATGCTGTATATTTTATTGTAAGGGCTGTGGGACTGCAAACAGAAGTGCTGTGTTAGTAATTAGCAGAAAGCTGACAACATGAAAATGGGCGAAAGGAAGGCCACTGAAACCGTGCAGGCAAGGGGAAAATGCCAAAAATAAGGAAAAGAGCGAGGGAGGATTGCACTTTAGCTGCGACCAATGACTTAATTTAGCGTACTAAGGGGAAAGCGGCTAACACGCACCCTAGCAAAGTTGCAGCTTGTTACAAGAAGAACAGAGGTGCACATCACCCAGACAGTGCCGAGTCCAGCACTCCCGTAGACACTATACATCAAGTCACAGGATCCCCAGAATTAGCAACTAGTTTGAGTGAAACTGAGGGAAGAGAACTGTCCAGCTGTACCAATGTAGACACCATCTCTGAGACTGAGGGGGAGGTGAGGTGGGAGGGAAAGATATTGCGATACTTTGCTTAAACAGATTGCATCACTAGCCTCATTGGAAGAACCCCAAGATAGTTCAGTGCAAACCCTAGCAATAAGCTAGAATACAATTGTACACATCTATGACCAGCCTACCGCCCAATTCTTAGTGAGTTCTAGCCCACCTCATGATCCCTCAGGGTGATCTAGCCAAGCACAAAGTAACCCTAGTAAAAAAAAGGTGGTTGGTCTCCATTTAATACTCAACGTTCTGATAAAAAAGGTTGCTGACTTAAAAGGACTCATAGGAGATTAGTAGCTCAAATACACAATGAAGGCGGTAGCCAGGGAAGCGAAGCACATAAGCAAAGCATTGGGCAAATTGAGAATACACAAGGCCTAAAAACAGGCAACAAGATGACACAACCATCTCTGCACCCCACAAGGCCGGTGCCCTGAAATGCAGATAGCTTTTCTTGCATCCTGGACTGTTGAAAAGTCAGTAGAGAGGAGAGCAAGTGGAATCAGTGTGTAGGAGCCAGGACAGTGAGAACTCCTCAACTATTGAAAGGGTGGGAAGTAGTGGGGAGGCAAAACAATTGTACGGCGTGTCCCATAAATCCACACTCTGGCAATTTTCATTATGGAGTGACCACGGGGAAAATTCAGACGCAAAGTCAAGATAGATGGGAGCTCCCAAACACCCAGGTGTGCAAAAATGGTGGTCAACGATAACTTTACCTAAAGTTTGACTCAGTAGTCAGTTCTAATAAGTAGCCTCAGACGTCTGGGCATTATTATAAAGTATACATGATCAACGTTCCCAAGTTAAAACAAGAGGATTGGGAAGATGAAGACTCTCTTATAAGCAAGGTGAAGCCTGGATTAGGTATGAGTGGTGGTGTCTGTCAATAGTACCTGCTGACATAATCAAGGTCAAACACTCACCATTGAAAATGGAAGCTTGGACTGTATTACCCTGTCGTTAAGATGTAAGACCTTAGTCAATAGTTTGATTGCTCTAGACGGGAAACGTCCTTTATGCCGAAGTTTTAATAACGAAGTCGTGGTTAACGAAAGCGGAACAACGCCTTCTTTAACCACGACTCCGTTATTTTGTGCATTAACTAGGCATGTTCTGAACAACGAACATACGTGGTTAAGGTACAAAGAAGGGAGTTGGCTAAGGAGGACGACGCAGGTGATGAGGGAACGACTAAGGTAAGTGGGGGGTTTTAGGTGTTGGGGAGGGGGTGGGGGTTCAGGGGGTTTTAGGTGTTGGGGAGGGGGTGGGGGTTCAGGGGGTTTTAGGTTTTGGGGTGGGGTTGGGGGGTTGGGGCGTTTTAGGATTTGGGGTGGGGGTCAGGGGGTTTTAGGTTTTGGGGTGGGGTTGGGGGGTGGGGCGTTTTAGGTTTAGGTTTTGGGGAGGGGGTGAGGGGTCAGGGGGTTTTAGGTTTTGGGGTGGGGTTGGGGGGGTGGGGCGTTTTAGGTTTTGGGGAGAGGGTGGGTGGTCAGGGGGTTTTAGGTTTTGGGGTGGGGTTGGGGGTGTGGGGCGTTTTAGGTTTTGGGGTGGGGGTCAGGGGGTTTTAGGTTTTGGGGTGGGGTTGGGGGGTGGGGCGTTTTAGGTTTAGGTTTTGGGGAGGGGGTGGGGGGTCAGGGGGTTTTAGGTTTTGGGGTGGGGTTGGGGGGGTGAAGCGTTTTAGGTTTTGGGGAGGGGAGTCAGGCGGTTTTAGGTTTTGGGGTGGGGTTGGGGGGGTGGGGCGTTTTAGGTTTTGGGGAGGGGGTGGGGGGGTCAGGGGGTTTTAGGTTTTAGGGCGGGGTTGGGGGTGGGGCGTTTTTGGGGAGGGGGTGGGAGGTCAGGGGGTTTTAGGTTTTGGGGTTGGGGCGTTTTTGGTTTTGGGGAGGGGGTGGGGGGTCGGGGGGTTTTAGGTTTTGGGGCGGGGTTGGGGGGTTGGGGCGTTTTTGGTTTTGGGGAGGGGGTGGGGGATCAGGGGGTTTTAGGTTTTGGGGCGGAGTTGGGGGGTGGGGCGTTTTTGGTTTTGGGGAGGTGGTGGGGGGTCAGGGGGTTTTAGGTTTTGGGGCAGGGTTGGGGGGGTGGGGCGTTTTGGGTTTTGCGGAGGGGGTGGGGGGTCAGGGGGTTTTAGGTTTTGGGGTGGGGTTGGGGGGTGGGGCGTTTTTAGTTTTGGGGAGGGGGTGGGGGTCAGGGGGTTTTAGGTTTTGGGGTGGGGTTGGGGGGGTGGGGCGTTTTTGGTTTTGGGGAGGGGGTGGGGGGTCAGGGGGTTTTAGGTTTTGGGGTGGGGTTGGGGGGTTGGGGTGAGGGATGCAGGAACTATGGTGCCTATTACTAATGCTTTTATCAGGAATGCCTTTACAACGAAATACCATGAAACTTGGCAGACTGAGCCACCACACAAGCTGAGTTACAGGACAGTTAGTGCCAATGCAGTCCCCTCATTAAGAGTTAGGCCTTCATGGGGACTGGTTGTATGGGTTAATAGTTCTCTGAATGTGACAACATAAGTACTGAGTGTTCCTTCAGCAGATATACTTGGATTAAAGATAAGAAGCACAAATTGAGTCAAAATATATCTGTTTAAGGTCGATTTGAGACCTAGAGTGGCCAGTTTTGAGTCTCCAGCAGTGGAGATACTAGAAGGTGTGGTTTACTCCATAAATCCTGAAGCTATAGCCTCCATAGGTGGAAATGTTAATTGTAAGTCCAAGCCTTTAGTTGGCCTGGAGTCGATTTTTGAGGAAGAGGACAGGGCAAGAGTAATCCCTTCACTGGATGCAGGCACTACCGTTCCATGCACAGTGGCTGCTGTGCAACTTGCCCATTTTGTGGCAGAACATGGGGTGCGTGTCTGTAATGTCCGATTGCCATCTGACAGACCGAGCGCATTTACCTTTAAACAAGGCGAAAGTGAATCTAGAATTGACTGTGATTTGGCAAATGACACAATATGGAGTAGTTTGATAGACTTTAAGTTGGAAAATAGAGAAGATAGTGACCCTAAACCAATATGTATAGTACTGTCAAGGTTGTTATTTAAGTTGTAGTTGTTGAACGTATCTGTTCAGTGCGAGCTGCTCACCTGAATTCCAGGGGTTCCGATGGGGCAATGACAATTCCCTAATCCCGGTTTGGACTAATGTGACCATGAAGAGTATATTGTCTTCTTGCTAGTCCTCAAGGGGAAGTGGGTTTGGGAAGGGAAAACAGAAAATACTAGCTTCTGCTCTGTGGACTGCAGAATCGGACTGCTGGCCCCTGGACTGCATGTCGTGTTAGAGGTCAAGACTTCTGATTTCTCAAAATGCTGGGAACTTGGTTTTTAGGATTCTGGGCTGCAAACAAATTACTTTATTAATACATTGATCCTGCATAAACTATTGCAAAATTATTCATGGCATAATGTCAGTTACTTTGACACATAGTGCGTTCTTTACATATGTTTCTATAAGACTGAACAAGTCTCTTACTCTTTTTACTATACTTTCACAGAGTCTCTATAGCAATGTCCAAACTCAAAAACAATCAAAGGTCTTCTTTGTGTTCTAGCATAATCTCTTGCCAATAATAAGTTTGATAAACTTGCTCTATTTCTGATCTCCTAATTCCCAGGGGAGCGCTTGTTACAAGAAATACATCTTTCCTTAATGTCTGTATAGCAGTACCTTGGATTCACACCCAAACGATAAATCACACTAGCACTTATTGTCATAAATTGTTATGTAAAAGACAGAGTTCTGTTTTATTTAATTGATTTTAGTGCAGCTCACGTTGAGCGATTAATATTTATTTTCCTTGAAGTGAAGTTACTTGCTTGAAAACTTCCGAAGAACTCAAACTGGGTTTTTTCACCTTTCTTATTTTCTCTCTTTTACAGGAAATACAGGGTTGTCTGCAGAAGATGGAAGAGGAGATCCGGGACTCAGAAGGAAGGCTGTTCAGAGGATGAGAAATGCTGGAACTTGACTGGAAGCTGGTCGGAGAACGAGGAACAGTAGAACTCGACTGGAGGCAGGCTGGAGGACAAGGTACTTGACTTGCACTAGAACTCGACTGGAGGCAGGAACCTGACTTGACTAGAGACAGGTGAGCGGAGCAATAGGTATGAAGCCAATTCTCAGACTCACAAGCATCCTTAAATACTCAAATGTGCACTTGTGCCTTTTGGAAGTTGATTGCTTGATAATGAAATGAACAATTATCCTCCTAATCATGGCACATGTTCAAGACAGATCACATTGTGAAGAGCACATTCTTTGGCAGTTACAGTTGGAGCAGGTGGAAAGGTAGTTGGTTGCTTGTTAAGGAAATTAGCAATTATCCTCCTGATTGTGGCACATGTTCAATAGAGATCACGTTGTGAAGACCACATGTTTTGGCAGTTACAGTTGGTACGAGTTTAGCAGGTGGGTTACAATATGCATAATCAACAAGCAGTGCTTATAATAAATGAGCCATTTAACAAGCATTGATTATTGCAAACTTGATATTCAAGGATGTAATGAATATATCCAAATAAGTCTGAATGTTGCAAGCAATAGCACTTTACTGTAATTGAGCTCTTGGATGTGCTAGTGTACCCACAACAACATCAGATAACTCTATGCAGTCTATTATTAGTAATAACCTCAGGTCAGTCAAATATTCACATATGGTGAACAACCTCAACACCTTGACTGGGATCCATAACACGCAATGTTTCACTACCCTTTGTAGATAATCTGCCCTCAAGTATTCCTATATTAACTATCCACCACACCTTGGTTGAGAAAATTAAACCATATCTGACTAAGCCTAACTCAAAACATTGTAACACTGGCACATCTAGGCACACCTAGGCATGCACTAAACAATCCCTGGTACTTGAAGGACTGTCGAGTAGCTAAGAGGCAATTACTAATTGCACTGAGGCCCAAAAATATGGAGTTAGTGAGCAAAGCAAGAGCGGAATATAGGAAAGTGCTAGCTCCAGCAGAACAAAATTTGAGAGAGGCCAACATGAATGATCTGATCGTAGCAGCCCAAAAAAAGATAGTGATGTATTTTGGAAAATAATCACTCACAGTAACAAAGAAGGTTTTACCAGCATAGATCACTGATTGGACCACATTACTTGGAGCAGACACTTCACCCAAGTATATTCTGATATACCGGGACCTTTGCAATCATTACCCGGTCTGGCCTCCATTGAACGGAATCAAGTCATAACATATATTCCCACTTTAGTCTAGATGAGAATAGAGAACTGATACGTGCGATTAAGCCAGGAAATGCTCCAGGGCCTGACAAAATTCCCGATGTCCTTTTGAAGCACAATAGGGCAGTGTGGGTCCCATACATACATTTTGTATGCAATGCAGTGACTTATGCTGCTCCTGTGCCAGATACCTGACATATTCCTATTTTTAAAAAAGGTAACAAGCAAGATCCAGTGATCTATATACTTATCAGTCTAATAGATATTCTACAAAAAGTCTATGCTAAACAAATTTGAAATAAACTCAGCAATTGGATAGAAGAGAAAGACACACTCTTTGCATACCAAGCACGTTTCAGACCAAGAGTTAGTACAACCGATCAGGTCTCTAGGTTTTTATTTATAGCATGAAAATACACCAAATTGAACGGAAGGAATCTCTACATAGCCTTAGTGGACTTGAAAGCAGCTTTTTACCTGGTCCCAAAGGGGTTAATATGGGATTCATTGCTAAAGCAATGCGTTCCCAATGAGCTTTTGGGACAGATGGTCAGATTACATCACAACACTTATGCTAAAGTCAGCTGGGGACCGGAGGTGAACTTACAGAGGCTATGCCAATTAAGATGTTAGACATGGAGGCATGTTGGCACCCATCCTTTTTTTCACTGTATGTTAATGAAGCAGTACAGCATCTGCTGAAATGCAATCACAATTCTCCAAAATTAGGTGGGGTTCCAACTCCACCTGATGTTTGTGATGCAGAAGGGGTTGCAAAGATTATTAGACAGCTTTCATGATTACTGTGTCTTAAAGGATTTAGAAATTAATTTAAATAAAATAAAATACATGGCCATAAGTTTGCACAAGTCCTTTAGGAAAAACATCACTGTCCACAAACAAAAATTGGAGCATGTGACCAACTTTAACTACCTTGTTATCACAATAGATACAAAATTATCATGGCGATTCCAAATATTAAATTCTAAAACAACCCTGTCACAGACTTCTATGGCGATTATTAAAAAGCACCAAGCTGCCAAATCCAAGGCTGTCACCAGTACTGGAGGTTTACAAACACAAGGTCCAAACTGCAGTGCTTTATGAAGCAAAACTGGGCGGGTTAAACTGGACTTGTGTATTGTAGGTGAAAATAAATTAGCAAGGAAGTTACTCTGACTTCTAAAGCACACCCATGTTGCCACTGTACCAAGATCTTGGCATTAGGAGATTTGAGCACTTAGCCATCTTGAGACCTTTACTATTTTGGGTAAGACTTTGGGTTACTCAGAAACTCACTTCCTACAGGGAGGGACTGAGGGAACTACTGGAGATAGACGGAAATAACACTTTCCCATGGTTTTGCCATGTACATCTCTGGTTTAACAAGTTAAGCTTGAGGCATATCTGAGATGAGCCAACTTCAATAATTGGTTCTGAAACAAACTTACTGGGTATATATATATCAAATAGTGCACACAATAATCCTAGTACTGGAAGGTTTTCCGCTCAATGTTTAAATACTAAACCTTCCCTAGGTTTTGAACTCTATCTAAACACTGTGCAACCACAATTATCAAAAATGCTTTTTATGAAGTTTCATTTTGGTAGTTTACGGATCAAGGCAAATATGGTGAGATGGTCGCCCGTTTCTACAGCAGAGGTGGAAGTTAACTGCATTCTATGCACTTTAAATACTGAAGAAAATCTTACACATGGTCTGTTTTTTGCCCAGCTTACACTAATGCTACAAAGAATTGGATCACACCTTTGTGCTGTAACTTCGGGACAAGGAAATATATAGAGGCTTTGCATATTTTAAAGTCAGATTTAACAGAGCTTACTGGTTTGGTCTCAGTAGATATCTTTTTGCTGTTAACTTAGTATGGCAGAAGGAGGATTTAAAATTTTAACTTGGATTGAAGTCGATTTTATTTTTCATTATTTGGTTTATCTACTATTTGCATTAAGATTTGTACTATTGCAAATACGTTTATCGTTAGAAGATACTGGGCCTGATTACCACTTTGGAGGAGGTGTTAATCTGTCCCAAAAGTGACAGTAAAGTGACGGATTTACCACCAGCCGTATTACGAGTCCATTATATCCTATGGAACTCGTAATACGGCTGGTGGTATATCCGTCACATTTGGGACGGATTAACACCTCCTCCAAAGTTGTAATCAGGCCCACTGTTTTTTATGTATTGTATGTACTACATTGCATGATGTCTGTGCTTTTTATGGTTTTTAACCAAAATAAAAGCTAGTGAATGAGACAACTATGAGGTCCTGCATTGCTTATCAGCATTTTTGTAAAGCAAGTCGGTGCTCACTAGGGGTTTTGTGTTGTGAGTTGGTTTCATGAATTTTAGGTTATTGATGCAAGGTTATCTGTGTTAGATGCAATAGTGTTTGTATGGTTTATTATTCTTTAGAGACTGGAAAATTAGTATAATTTGAATGTGGTTTATCAGTGTTTGAAAGAAAGATAAGTCCTTTAAGCAAGGGCATGGCTGAATCTTTGTGGATGCGGCTTGTTTCTTAAGCAGGAGATTGCGGCTAGATATCTGCAAAGTGAGGGAGTATTATCTGTGGGATGAGGATGTTTGTATTAGTTTGTCACAGGGGTGAGCTCATTTTTTAGGTGGAGGCAGAAACCCCAGGAACCATGGTAGAGGTTTTGACATCTGTCTCATTAACAGGAGAGAATGATGGATGGTGATATGTTTTCAGAGAACCTAGGGCCTCGGTTATGGTTTGACAAGCAGGAGTCTACCTGATAACTTGGAAACCTCCTGCGTCAGCATACAAAGCTGCAGTTTCCTCATCTCTTTTAGAAGAATTGTGATGTTGCAGACAAAACAGTCTCAGATGACTTTTCTACTCGAAAACTTTGAGTGGTGCCCCTCTGCCACCAGGCCACTGGGTCACAGTTGTCCATGACCACCTTATTTAAGCCAAATCTTTTAACACAGATTTTCCTACATGCTTGGCCCCCGGGCAAGAAAATAGAAAAATGTCAGGAATCTCTTTTCTGGGCATCAGAGGTTTTTTTCTTTAGAATAAATAAACCATGCTTTGGGGTTTATATCTCAAAAAGAAAAAAGTGAATGTTGAGGTCGCTGGAGCATATCAGTCAGCTCAGCATTCGAGTTTGTAGAAGGGACATATGTTGCACTGATGGATGGACGTTTGGGAAAGATATGTCTTCCAATGATGCAGGGGAGGTCTAACTAGTGTACGCTGTTCTCTGCTGGGAGTGGGAAAAGTAAGGGCCTCTGCAGATTTGGTAGGTGAGCCAGCTGCTGTGTTCTAAAGGAATCCCCTCATTCTTTTGTTGATCTTATTTTATAGTGCCTAATATAGTTGTGACAATTGGGTTGTTGATGTCAGACAGCTGGACAATAACATTACAATTGTCATAAACATTCCAATGTGTCCTTCCAGGGTGGGCCAGTGGACAAGGCGGGTAGGTAGGCAATTGGAAGGCTGTCTGTGTTTAAGCAGGTCTTTACTATAGTAGGCTATTATGGACCTAATAGAGATGACCCTTCACCTTTGTTGGACCTATTTCGTCATGTGTTGCAGTATCCCGACCCCATGATATGGGTGGGGGACTTTAATGTAGTACTGAATTATAATTTAGATAGGTCCTCAGGTAATAGAGCGAAAAATAACAAAAAGATGCAGTCTAAAGTATTAGCAATGATGTCTCAGTTAGGGTTCCATGATGTTTGGAGAGAGAGGATGGGTAAAAAACTTGGGTATACATATCACAATAAAAAATACAGACATCAGTCTAGGATAGACTATGCTTTAGTAGATGGAAGTCAGAGGGACCAGGTCAAGGAGGTAGTACATGTTGCGTCTCATATGTCAGACTATTCGGCAGTAAGCGTAGATAATTTTTTGCACAAGAGGGTCTGTCAGAGTAAGTGGACGTTAGATAGGAGTCTATTATTGGATGATAACTTAGTAGCAAATTTAAGAACTGAGGTGGATGAGTTTTTTAATATAAACTCTGGTTCAGCATCTCCGGCCATATTCTGGAATACCTTCAAGGCCTTCCTGAGAGGAAGGCTGGTAAGAGCTTCTTCTATTAAAAGGAAGGCCTACAAAGAAGAGATTACGTGTTTAGAACAGCGGTTACATCTTGCAGAGCTAGAGTTGATTGCCATGGATTTTAAAGGAGAGAAAGCTGAAGAACTAAAGAGGCGGTGTCGAGATCTAAAGCAGGAGTTGCTAGCTATAGTTGATAATAGGATAAAAGCAAGATTTGAAGCTAGTAAGCTTGCACAATTTGAACATGAAGAAAACTGTGGGAAATTACTGGCTTGGAAAATAAGGACGAATCAGGCTAGGAATAGGGTGGGAGAGATCTATGGTAGGAGACCAGGCAAGGTCTGCAGTATTACTAGGGAGATCGGGGAGGTTATCCGGGACTATTACAAGGAGCTTTATTCGGAGAACTTGATAATATCACCGTCAGTGAGGTGTTGACTAAAGGACCTTGACTTGCCGGCCTTTGAGGAGGAGAATAGTAAGGGTTTAAACGATCAGATATGCAAGGTTCAAATAGAGCAAGTTATGCAGTCAGGTAGGTCAGGGAAGACCCCTGGCCCAGACGGCCTACCTTTCGAAGTATACAGAGCACTAGGGGATAGTATCCTTAGGTATCTGGTGGAATTTTGTAACAATATTCTGGAGTAGGGGGGGTCCATTATCTCCCTCCTGGAAGGAGGCTATTATTACTTTAATCCTAAAGCCAGGGAAAGACCCTAGAAGTTGTGATTCATACCGATTTCTTTGTTAAATTGTGATTATAAAATCTTTACAAAACTCCTGGCAGAAAGTCTGGGGAGAGTCTTAGGTAAGCTTATCCAGGGTGATCAATCTTTTTTTTTTTTATAATAGGTATCTGCACGAATTGACTCATCGCGTAATGGCATCAGCAGATTTAGCTCAAGTTGGTAAGAAGCCATTAGCTCTCATTACAATCGACGCTACCAAGGCCTTTGATAGGGTTAACTGGGTGTATCTGGATACTCTTTGTCAAACTTTTAACTTGGGAGAAAGGTTTACAAGGATATTGCAGAGGATTTACCAAGACCCGGTTGCTAAAGTCCTGGTTAATGGTTCATTAACACGCCCTTTTAAAATTGAAAGAGGAACTAGGCAGGGCTGTCCATTGTCTCCGTTGTTATTTAATTTGTACATAGAACCCCTTGCCTGTATTATCAGAAGAGATCAGAGGATATTGCCTTTCATTTGTGGAGGATGGGGCAGGAAGGTAGCTTTGCACGCAAATGATTTGATGATATATACTACAAATTTGCAACAAACACTACCAATCTTAGAGGAACAGACAAATGGGTTTGGGCGGATTGCGGGGTATGCAGTAAACAGGGAAAAAACTGAAATTATTGAGTGGAATATGCAGACGGAGAATATCCCAATTAAGAGTGAGATTAAATATTTAGGGGTCACAATAACTAAGGACATAGCAAAGTTTGCGGAAGTTAACTTTTGGAGAATTATGAGAGATTCATGTATGCTAATGAAAAGTTGGTCAAACCTCCCTCTTACAATTATAGGAAGGGCAAACTTGGTTAAAATGATTAAACTACCTAAACTCATGTTCATTTTTAATTCGATCCCTTTAAAGTTTAACAAAGAGTGGTTTAATAATTTGCAGGGTAAAATCAGCAGTTTTATCCGGGCTTCTAAAGGGGTACGCATTTAATGGAAGAAACTGAGGAGGAAGAAGGAGAAAGGGGGAATAGCGATCCAGGATCTTCATCTCTATGCCTGGGCATCCTTCATGAAAAATATGGCTGGGGTAATGAGTGGCACGGGGGCCACACAGTTGGTATTAATTTTGAGAGAAATGATAAAGTCTAATCATGGAATGTAGGGCAATTTTTTGTACAAATTTGGGGATCCCAAATATTTTAAGAAAGTTAGGTTTAAAATTGTGAAGGACGCCACAAAGCAGTGCTTTGCAATAAGGAAAGTCACTAATTGGCTATAATAGAGTCAACATGCTCCCCTCTGGGATTCCCCGGGCTCACAGTCCTGGACTAGGGATGTTTAGGCTAAGCCATTGAGAGAGGCAGGCTTAGGGTGTTGGGGGCAACTGTTCGAGGCCAGAAAGCTGATCCCGTTTGAAGATTTGGATGCAGTGGTGGAGGGCAAGTTATCTAGATTCAAGTATCTCCAGATAGCAAGCTGGGAAAACAGTGTGAAGGAGGGAATAGGCAACTTAAATAGGGCAGAAGAGTTACTTCACCAATCTAAACCTCGGAGGAAAGGTATGGCGAGATGGTATTGGACCTTGATGGAAGTCATAGATGGAGAGTTCAGTTTGCTAGAGGAGATTTGAAGAGAACATCTCCCAGGATCACAGACTAAAGAACTATGGCAAGTATCTACAACCCTTTTATACTCCACAGTTAAACCTGCCCATTTAAGAAGGAATCATCTGGTTTCAATTCACAGAGCCTTCTGGACCCCGGAGAAGCTATCCAAATGCATACAAAGCAGCCTGATGATGTGTAAGAAGTGTGGCTTGGCCTTAGCAGATGACGGGCATATGTTTTGGGTGTGCCCTCAGCTCTTTCGATTTTGGAGAGAGGTGGGGGAAACAATCAATAGTACCCTATTGCTCTTGTGTCAGGTAAGCCTTTCAGTGGTTATTTTTTAATGTCTCCCTGACTCAGAACGTTTGAATAAGAACCACGCTAAATTACTCTTTTTCATGTTGCTGCTGGCCAGGAGGGAGATATGTAGTAAGTGGGTTAGCACCATCCCCCTACGCATATGGAGTGGTTTGAAGCCTTGATGTATAATATGTTTTTGGACTTAGGCACTACAAAGAAAGAAAGTAAGAAAATTGAGTTTTGGGCTCCATTAAAGAGGTGGCAGGAAAGAAATAATCGGTGAGGTTCTATGATTATACCACCGGCTGGTTTCAAAGGCTCTTGAGGAGACCCGTCAAAGGCAAAGAGCTACACACTTGGTTGTCTCCAGAGGGGTGCCTGAAGTGGAAATCTTGCTTCGAGGCTGGTGGATCTCGATGAAATGCCCCCTAGGAGGATACCTGGTAAGCCAGAGGCTAGATAAGGACAAAAAAAACCAACAACAAAAAAACATTGTCATAAACATTTCTATTTAATTCACATGATTGATGAGATTTTCTTTCAGTATGTAGTTTTTAAGTTTTTAGTTATAGTAAATAGAGGATTGAAAGGTGTTTTTCTAAACACATATCATTTGTGAAGATTGGGAAATGCCTATGAATTTCATTATATTCGATTTGTGGCATTTATCAGCAGAGTTAAATCAATCAATTTTGATTCTTAGCAGCATTTATAGCTAGTCTGGTGGAGTCAGATAGCTGAAAAGGATTATCCTATAACTCTACAATGGAAAAGATAAAAACGTAAGAAAAAAAAGAAGCAAGAAGGCAGGAAGAGGAGAAAAACAAGAGGACAGAGAAGTAGAGAAAAATAACCAGAATTAAAGTAGATTTTCATTGATTTGGACTGTGACAACAAGTAATACAATAATAATAGCAGTTGTTCTTTTTTGATTTAAGAACACCAAGCCAAGCATGCACCTTGGATCTTCTAGAATATCAAAAATCTTTATTTTTCTCTGTATTAAATATGACATGTATAGGATCAGCAACCATGCAATGTTTGTCAACCAATCTGGATTAACAGATACTATTTTAATGGATTTAGGGAACATTAAGCACAGAATAAAGACAGATATAAAACGATTACCTACAACCTGGACCCTAAGCTAGGGCCCGTACACAATTAGGAAACTGACCCAAAGGCCTTCAAAAAATGTGTCAATTGCACGCAATAGAAATAGAGAGCTTTCTCCCTTTCTTTTTCTCGTCAGTTTTTAATTTTAAAATGATGCGTACAAGTAAAATTTTTTGTGGAAGACCGAGATTTTTTCCAATTAGTTTTTCACTGAAGTATGTCTTTTTTTTATATTTTATTAAATGTATTGTATTTCAACTCTACAGCATTTGAAATGACATTTAGTTTTGTTGTGTAAAACAGTGATTCAGCAAACATCGGCTAAAAGCAATGAAAAGGAAAAGATCCACTGTTTAAACTCCCAGCCACTGTAGATTTGAGATATCCAATATAGACCTGCAAAAAGAATTGATTAGATGGGGCACTATTTACCTTGCTATAGATACTTAACTTGATGTGAGTCATAGTCAGTCTGTAAACCAGTCTAGGTGTACAAGAGCTTACATCCTGAAGCAGAGAGGATAGTTGCACAGCTTTCTGGTGGTCAGGGCTCTGACCTAGCCACTACTGGTGGTGTTTTGCTATAGTAAACTTTAATTCCTCTTCTACTTAATGCCAAAGATGTCCACAGTAACTTAGTAAGGCACTGTTAGACTTGCCATCCCTAGGGTGGTCTTCCACCAAACTTTTCACCTGCTTGCCTCATATTTTTGCTTATTCGTTTTGCTGCCCTTAGGACTCTGAGCACTTTACCATTACTGAATAGTGCTAAAGTACATGTGCTGCTCCCCTATGCATGGTAACATTGGTGTATACACAATTGGCACATTGAGTTTACTTGTAAGTCCCTTGTAAAGTGGTATAACACGTACCCAGGGCCTGCAAATTAAATGCTACTAGTGGGCTTGCAGCACTGATAGCCCTTTAAACGTGTCTCAGGCCTGCCACTTCAGAGCCTATGTGTGCCACTTCGACTTGGCATTTAAAACCACTTGCCAAGCCTAAAACTCCCCTTTTATTACATCTGTCACCCTGAAGGTAGGCCCCAAGCAGCGCATAGGGCAGGGTGCTATGTAACTAAAAGGTAGGGCATGTACTTTTAGTTTTTATATGTTCCGGTAGTGAAAAAACCCCAAAGTTGTTTTTTACTCTGGGAGACCTACTCCTCTCTTGGTTAATATTGGGAATTACTTAACACACATTTAAGATTAGAAGGGGGTTTCTGTGTCATGTTGCATATCTTTGGAATGGTAATGCTAAATCTTATTTACTGGTAAAGTCAGACTTAATATTACTATTATAGAAATGCCACTTGTAGAAAGTGGTCATTTCTCTGCTCTTACAGCTATGTGTGCCTTCAGCCTTTCTCAAATCCATGTCTGGGGTGGGTGACAGATACACTTTGTGCATTCCCCCTAGATAGCTACAATCACAGGAAGATTTGGTGAGTCTTAGTAAGGGAGTCTTAGTGGTCATCTGCATTCATCTGTATTCTGAGGGCTTTCACTGGCCAGGAATGGCGGAACAGGATGACACACCTGAATAGGCAGTGTCTGTCCCCACACAAAGGACTGATTAGCCCCTAATGATAGTCTGGAGCTAGGGTTGAGGAAGAAAGGACCTTGTGCACTTCAAAGACCCTTCTTTCAAGTCATCACCACTTCGAAGGCACATTTGGTACAAGTACTGGGATTCTGACCCCTCTAAATAAGACACTTCTGGGCCTAGAACTGGACGGTCAGAAAAACTGCTGTGCTGCTCTTCTGCCTGCTGATTCCTGACCTTGCTAAGGGAGAGCTGGACTTTTCCTTGCACCCCAAGTGATCTCCAAGGGCTTGTTGGCTTGCCTCCTGTTGCCAGAGACTCAGCCATATCAAAGTCTCTACCCCTGCTCCTATGCCTGGTTCACTGGAAGTGGACTCAGATACTTCAATCCACAAAATTGATACATCTCCTGCCTGCTGGAAGTGGGAACCGATGTATCGACCCTGTAGCAGGAGTAGGACTGGCACATAACATTCAGATCCAGTGTTTTACCATCGCCGCATTGGAAACACCATATCGCTGCCACCACTGAAGGAAGATCAGTGCATCCCTTCACTGCATGGAGAAACCCAGTGCATCGACTTCAAAACCAATGCATCAACATGGCATCTGAACCACCAAACTGTCACCACTCCTGTTAGCGTCCTCCCCAGCATGGGTACCCGCAAGTGACTATGCCACATACAGAGCTGTAAATCACACATCTTTTTTCTTCTGCATGTACCTGTGAACGCAAACATTTTAAAGTAAGCTTTCATTACATTCTATTCTAGTGATTATGCCACATGGTTACTGACTCTGTTTGGAGCCAAAAAGGTTTAGTCATAAAACTTGCAAGACACTGCATCTCCCCCTCTTTTAAATGAAAAATGTAAATTTCTACAAAATCAGTAGACATTCACATATATACATATAGAGAGAGAGATACATGTACAATCATATCTCTTCGATCATTCTCATTGGTGCTTTGATCATTCAACCCATTCTGGTTACTGTAACCTGTAAGCTGTCATCTTCAGTGTCAGAGATTGCTAAGGATGGTGAAGAGGTAGCAGCAGCCACTACATTTTCAGGGTTAGTCTTTCTTACACCATTTTGTGTTGAAGACCAAAAAAATCACAGGCCTAAAGTGATAAGAGTCTCTGGCAACAGGCTTTGCAGAGCGCTGGGCAGTCACCGTGTGTCCCTTGGAAGACACCACTTGAAAAGGTTCAGCATCATATGAAGCATCAGATTTTCTTTTGCGCATCTGTCAGGTGATCACCATATCACCACTTGTAAACGTGATGCAAACACTTTGCCTCTTGCCTGCATAAGCTTTCATTTTCTGCTTTTTAACCGAGTCCCTTGCACAAATCATGTTCTCGCTTTGTCTCTCTGGTGGTCCATTGAGGTAATTTGTATGTCATTGCTGTCCTAAACATCAAAGTCACAAGACTTTAGCCTGTGGTTGAGTGGGTTGTTGAACGATAAGCTCTTAGAGTAGAACTTAGTACTGTTTTTAAACTGAGCTTCTCAAGAGTTGCACAAGTGTACTGCTTTCTTTAGGGTACTCCTAAAATGCTCAACAAGCCCACCAGACGCAAAGGTGTACTCTTTCGATGCTTTATGTTCAGATGCTCCAGGAATTCTTTGAATAAAGGCGGGTCATTATAAATCTTCACAATGGCTGGAATGCTCAGGTCACAAAATGCCATCAAGTTTTTCAATGACTCGCTCGTGAGTCATAGATAAGGCCTCCAGATTTCCCTTTTTCTGATTTTTACAGATAAGTACTGACATAAAACAATTGTGAAACACTCTCCATGCTGTCTTTCATGAATTCCAGGCAAAATCTGAGCAGATAGACAGATAGGCAGTTACAAAGCAGGATCAGATTTCCTTAGGTACAGGCATATGTTAACATATATTTGGAGCATAAAGCTAATGTGCACCTAGGGGTCTAGTGTTTTGTTATATATGGCTGCTTAATTTGCCAAAACGCAAAAAAGAGTTAAATAAATGTGGAAATATACCATTTTACAACTTCATTTATTCTCAAAACATAAAATAAATATGAAAAAATACCAATAAGATGGCCCAAAAATAAATATGGATGAATACATATGGAAATGTTAATAATATATATACCATAAAACCAAAAGTCCTAGTCATAGATGAGAGATCTTCAACCAAAGGAAAACATGAGTACTCATCCACAATCACCATCAGGTGATGTCCTTTATCAAGTAAACAAAGAGGTTGATGGCTATTCTCTCCCATGCATGCTTAGGGAGTTCAGACTTGTCCGGAATAGGGTGAATAACATTGGTAGAAAGGCAGTTGCATTTATAACAGGCAATGAGTTCCTTTTCAAATCTGTCATCTAAGTATGGAACCCAAACTCGTTCTCAGATATCTCTTTTTGTGGCAAAGATACCACAATGTCCTTCGTGAGCCACTTCAGCATGGACCTCATTTAGAGGTCACCATGGGTCGCAGGTCAGCATTTTCTTTATAACTTCTTTCACATCATTACCAGCAAGATTTTTGACATACTTGATAATCTTTCTTTTATCTGTCTCTTCAAGTGTGTCAATGAAATCCTCAAATGTCTGTATCCAAGCAGTCCATCTACATTCAATATTTTGCTTTTTAGTGGTACCAAAAGGTAGTGGTGGTTTCAGAAAGGTTGCAGCATTGCAACTGTTCATGACAGTGGCTGGCATTGAGGGTGGAGCTCTTTCAGATGCTCTTGGCTGTCTATTAAAATCTACATAAACACTGAGGCCCAGCAATAGATCGGCATCTGGGTCATCCAGGACCATGTTTGGGATTTTGACCTTCTGGTCTCCATCGGAACCCCATCACTTGTGGACACCTCTGGAGGTATTCTGAGCTGCCACCTGGCAGTTTCGGTGGTATGCTGCTTCAGGTATTGGACAGCTCAGTAAGCACAACCCACTGCTTTTTCTTGGATCTCCCCACCCGGTGCTGAGGTTGTAATGCTCCACTTATCAAGATCCTGGAAAGTGTAAGGACAGTATGCTTCTTTATTCCTTGTTCTGTCAGCCAGCACTTCTGTATATTTCATGAATGTTTGACAGTAGCAAAGTTTTAGCACTTCTCTTCGCAGTGTTCTTTGGCAAATTATGATTATCTTTGTAAATCTGGTTGTATCTGCCGTTAGCTTTAGTGCTCCTCACAATGTATAACTTTATTTTGTGTGTCAGTGCGCTACATTTTAGTATGGCCTTGGTCATAGTTTCTTGACCAATGATGTGTGGACTTTTCAATTAAGCTTTCTTTAAATTCAACTGCTTCACACTGGCTAGAGTTGCACTTTGACTCCACATACGCCAACCGTCGACTTGGCACTTCGCAATGGCACACACAAGCAGTTTGCTTGGACCATGGCAAACTCTCTGGGAGAGCACTGTCTTTCATCAGGTTACTTATTCATATCTCGTCTCCAGTTGTAGTGTCCTCCCCAGCCAGGGTACCCGCCCATGACTGTGCTGTACACAGAGCTGTAAATCACATGTTTATTCTTCTGCGTGTGCATGTAAACTCCAACATTCTAAACCAAGCATTCATTCTATTCTATTCTAGTGATTATGTCACACGGTTACGGAATCTGTTTGGGGTCAAAAAGATGCTGCCATAAAACTTGCAAGACACTGCATCCTGAAGGAAGACTGATTATTCTTATTTCAATTAATCCATTACCATCCAACCCTTACGATGCAGATAAGGCGCTCCGGATGACCCCTTGAGTCCAAATCAGCCCTTAAAGCTACTGGACCATCTTTTTTTAACCCCATTCCCCGAACTCTTAGCAGGCCTGGAGCGTTAAAAATATTGAGCCCGCTGCGTCACGAGGATTGGCTAACCCGTTGTGATCCAATCTCCCAAATGCCTGCCAATCCTCCAAATTAAGGCATATAAATCCAACTCCAGTGAGGTAAAGCACTCGCCTCTCTGTCTATTTCCCCAACATTGCAACCCTTATGTGCATCCCCCCAGCTGAGCGATAGACTTTGATAGAAAACACAAATATAAAAAACAGCGCCACAGGATACTCATCCATGCACTCCCACCATCACTAATCACCATTAAGCACTGTTTTGTGGCAGCAATAAATCTCCATTCCAGTAAGGAAACACTGCGAGGAAAACTAGTGCAAGACTATCCTATGGGCTCTATATACCAATGATATGTGATATGCAGAAGTAATGTTCACGCCAGACTCTCTGCCTGCAGTGAACCAACATCTCTCTAATCTTTGGCATCTCTGAAGCATGCTGCACTAGTGTGGGGCCAATGAGAGGGCTTTGTTCGGTCATCCATGACCACGTATGCCTAGGCTCACCCAGGCTATCCCAAGGTCTGTGCACACTAGTGTGGCCTCCTGCCACCTCCATTTGGGATCGTGCATGGGGGCACAATAGCTATAACTTGCACCACTGCATGATTGCGCTCACCTGTGCAAGTTCAACATAATAGTTTGCACGAATGAAGACCAAGTTAAATAAAGCCCTTACTACAAATACTACTCCTTCCTGCATGGCGCTAAAGCTGGGCTCACTGTGTAATTCTAATATCGCTGCCTTCTGGAATGTGCATGTAGGTTCTATCTGCTACTACATTGTACTGCACTCATTTTCTCCGTGAAGTCACTGGGCTTGTGATCTGGGGCTGTGATCTGATGTGATCTGATATGAGCCAATGAGATCTGCTACATTCTACATGCCACAATGTCATTCTGGGCCTGTGATCTGATTTGATCAGTTGCATTCTGAGATGACGCGGTAGCCTTGCTGTCAGTTCTGAAGTGCATATACCGTTCCTGTCAATTCTTTAGTGCATATATATAGGGGAGCGCCCCCCCCCCACACCAAAGTCAGCACCAGACCAATTCTGGGCCTACTACCATATCCAAGCTCCTGTGCTCACCACAAAACCCACCATGTAACTCCACATGTAACCCCACATGCAGCAATGTCATTCAGGCCACGATACACCTGACTCCAACCTGCAAGACTAGCCATAATCTGATGAGCTAACTTCTACCGGAAGGCACATTGTCACTCCCTCATGGCACAGAAGGTATAGAAGGTACACAAGCCCATACGATATTTAAAAGTGCCTGGAAAAAAGGTGCAACACAGTAGAAAACTGTGAAACTTGAATCAATAAGGTGCAAAGTGTAAATTATCAAAGTTGTAGAGGATAACATTGGGCTCAGGATTACCACACCACAGCAGGTTATATAGCCAAAACTCCTACAGGGTAGTGAGCTAATTTATCTCCAGAGCATCCTATCTCTTGATTACAAGACTTGATTTCCAAACACTATACTTAAGTGGTGAGACTTGAGACCCCAATCAAAGGGCTTGCTGCAACACGGTCTGCTCCTATCAAAGCAAATATACTCATATCCAGAAAGGCTGCTAAAAAATATTCCAAAGACAGGTATGTGAAGGACCATAAGGATGGGAAAGAACAAAAAGCCTCCCTCAAAAGGGCCAAACAATCCTTACCTGCAATTGAATCACCTGTCAAATCGAAACAAGCACCAGATGCCAACAACAAAATGGACCTAATGCTACCCAAACACTCTTCTCTACCAGAATTAGCGCAATACACCAAAGTGAACACAGACCTCCTACAAATCAAGATCTCCGGGCTGTGGAGTGACTTTAAATCCTGATCCACATGCATAGGGGAAGCAGAATCCAGAATCAGTGTGAGAGTAGACGAAAACCTCACGGACAAAACGATTTCGCAGGGCACCATCAAGCAGGTAAACATACACTCCAGAACAATAATGGATTTAGAGGACAGAAACAGAAGAGGAAACCTCATAATATTTGGACTGCCTGAAGGATCCGAAAAGTAAGCCTCCTCATGTGTCTCCTTCCTCTAACAATGGATCCCACAAACCTTTGGAATTAAATTTAAGAGACCATTTGAAATTGAAAGGGCACATAGAGTGCCACCCTGACCAATCTCAGATTCCAAAAACCCTCATTCTCTCATCTTCAGACCTCTCAGATTACAGCAATCAGAGGCTATCTTGACCTACATGAGGAAATCAAAATTTCTAAGCAGGAATAGGGGCAAGAACGGAATATACCAAGATTATGCAAAAGAGATGGTGTTTGACAGTAAAGGTTTCCTAGCTCTAGGGACCCCCATGACAGTGCTGAACACCACCTACTCCTTCATCGGCCCTGACAAATTTAAAATTACCCACATGGGAAAAACCTTGATCTTTGATGAACCCACATAACTTCAATCCTATATTGAAAATCAACAGCAACAAGAAATGATCTCCTGATTTGATTGCTCCATATATCACGGGTGGTCGTTCATGACTGCTCTCCATTCCTATAAATGATGGTGCCCATATGTTGTTTGAAATGTGTATATAAGGTCTAAAAGGTTTATATGATATTCAAAATGTGGGTAAATGCAAACATGCATTACCAACTTCATATGCATACCCTCAGGCGCCTTAGCCTTGGTCTCTGCAAGCCACTTTCTTCACATCCATTTATGTCTCTACATTAGCTCGTCTTCAATCTCCTATGTGCTCTTCCAAAATATCAGATGCTTTACCTATCTTCTCATATCCACACATACACCTTCCCACCCTCACTCAAACCCCCACTTACAACCTCTCAAACTCATCCTACACCATTATTGTACACTATATTTACACACACATTCATACGTATGTACTCATTTGCATACATGACCTCACACACACATGCCCTCCCACTCACACTAGGGCCAATTCATTGACTACTTTAGGACAAAGAGAATGGCTGGATCAAACCTCAACTCAACATATTCTCTGACACAATCTTAATCTCATCACACATAAATCAGTCCTTCCCTTGTCTAAATCAATAGATGTTTTTGTACATTTAAAGTTGCTCTTCATGTTTATAACCTAGCTTTTACAATGCTGAACTTGCCACAGATACTTCATTTGTCCTCATCAGAAGGCTTACCACTTGTAATAATGGCAAACTTCCTATGAGGTTCTATGAGAACTCCGTAACAGCATGCCATGAATGTTAAGTTATACTCACACCAGTTGTACTCTAAGATCCCTGTACATGGGTGGCTCTTTAATCAATCAGGCCTGTAATGAATTATCGGAAATTATATACTCTGTTTTAATATGATTTTTGATTGTGCATCAATGCTATCACCCCAGATGCACACACATGCTCCCTGGCAGATTATAAGCTCAAGGGCAACCAAAACTGCTCCTATGCTTGTCAACTAACCTCAGTTTTATCTGTATTGTGAGTTAGCCTACCAACTCTTGACTATCCATTGTTCCCTGCCCATCAATCACCTAATCACCAAACCTCCCCCCAACTGTCTTAATCTCCTTACCACCTCCTCTTCTTGTAGCTCTCAAAGGTAAGGTCCGGATCCGTCACTACCCCACTTTCTGTCATTGGATGAGAAACTAGGTTTTCTATTTTTTCTCTTCTGTTGGTATTTTTCTTACTTTCCTGTTCCTGGCTTTCTTTCGGCCCTGTCTCCATCCGCTCCTTCCTCCCATCTTGGGATATCCCAAGCCTAATCTGGCAAGTCCATTCTGCCCCACACCCCACATGATGTGCTGCAACCTAAATTACATCCCGCACATTTCAGATCAGCTCATATTATTCTGACATCCTAATAACTTATATTATGCCCATCAGCACTCTTAAGGTCCTCTAGTGGCTTAACCACCATGTCAAAAGGAGGAAGATCATTGAATACTGCCATAAATTAAAAGGGAATATTCTCTTACTCCAAGAGACTAGAATAGATAGAGATATCGCTAGCAAACCTGTAAAAAACTGGTATTCTAATTTTGAATGCTCTCCTGACTCTGACAAAAACACCAGTGTTGACACTGTCTTTGCGAGACCGACATGCATCAAAGTAATTAAGAATATATGCGATACATAAAGGAGATAGGTCATCTCATAAATGGCCAAACACAACCTTTTTTTATTATTGTAAATATTTAGGTGCCTACTTCCAATTGCCCCTTATTCAGGATCAACCTAAATCTAAGACTAAATGAAATTCCTAATGGCTCTAATATTCTACTAGGAGGAGACTGTAATGTCCGCATGGACCTATTGTTAGACAGACTTTCCAAATGCAAACTGAGGCCAGGAAAATCCTAGAAACAAATTAAAAACTTATACTCAGCACACAACCTAGCTGACATATCAAGGCTATACCAACCCCACAGGCAGCGAGTTCACCTTCTGCTCACACCCACATAGCTCCCACTCACTGATCGATTACATCCTGACTAACAGGAAACTCACTCCTTTCTGCTCTAACCCCAGGGTTGAACCCATTATTATCTTGGACCATGCATATATCTCATTAGACATTTCAATTTACAATGCCCAAAACCCAGATAGTTTATGGTGTCTCAACAGGTTGTATGACGGAACAATGCATTCCGCTGCAATGCATGCCTTTACCACACATGTGTTAGAATGTGAGTGCCATTACTCCGCATTACCTTAACCATGCATATCAAACATGAATATACATTTATCACTCATGCTTTTACAACACATTCCATTGTAAAAGCATGTATGTTAAATACATATATGTGGTTTTCCCTGGCCCCTTCCTTAAAAACAAAAAACGGACCTCTGCCCCCCTCACTGCCCTGAACCTTAAAACTGCCCCAAGTCGTAAAGCCGAACTCTCCTCACCCTGAGCCCTAAAACCTGATCCCAGCTTGAACCCCTCCCTAACCCCAACCTTTTAAAAAAAATATCCACCCCTCACTGAGCCCTAACACCGCCACCCCACCCCGCCCCAACACTAAACCTATACCCCAAGCCTGAAAACCTGACCCCCCCAGCGTGACCTTTATCCCTACCACCAACCCTTTACAAAATGGTCCTAACACTGCCCCCACCCCAAGCCCTGAAACCATCCCCCACCGCCCGACACCAACCCTTTCTTAAAAAAAATACACGCACCCTGCCCTGAGGTCTAACAACCCTCTGCCCCAACACTAAACCATTACTCCCACCTCAAGCTCTAAAACCTGTCCTCCAGTGTGACCACACCCACTTGACCCCCAAGCCTTTAAAAAAAAAAACTACCCGCCCCCACCCTGAACCACAACACTGCCCCGGCCCATGCCCTATAGCCTGACCCCCTAAGCCCTAAATCCACACCCCCACCATTCACCTTCCCCATACCTCACTCTCTACACAAGGCAGTTCTCCAGATGGGCAGGCAGGTAATAGAAAGGTCTTTCTGTTTCATCTAACAACGCTGATAGCCTTTTCCATACCTTTACAACACACTTGCCCTAGCCCCACAACCACACAAAATACGTGGTACAACTGTGTGGTAATGGCTAATTCCCATCTCAACAAGACACTACTAAGTGACCCAACCAGCAGAGAAGAAATATATGCTGCAATTGCTAACTACTTTAATGATAACAACTTTTTGTTTATTTATACCATTTATAAAGTGCAACTGTGACCATAACTGGTATCCCGGCGCTATAGCGACTAGTTGAAGAACAAAGGAGAGAATAAGGAGGAGTATCAGTCCCAGATCTAAACCACAAAAACCAATTAGGGAACAGCCAAGTCTTCAGAGCTTTTCTGAATTTCAGCAGCTCCAATATCAAAGTAGACAGAAATGCGTTCCACTGTTGAGCAGCTTTAAAAGAAAAAGCTCGTCCTCCCAGATGAGCTCTTCGAAATCTAGAAGGTTGCCCAAAATTGGCCGTAGCTTAGCAGAAAGTTCTAACTGTAGCATATCTTTGCAGTTTACTTTTAAGGAGTACTGGACCCTTCCCCTGTGATGCCTTAACCCCTTGCCTCAGGTGCCAGACCTTTTTTTAGCTATATGGGCAGTTCGCGCTTAGGCCCTCATAACATTTTGTTCACATAAGCTACCCACGCCAAGTTTGCATCTTTTTTTCCCAACATCCTAGGGATTCCAGAGGTACCCAGAATTTGTGGGGTCCCCTGAAGGAGACCAAGAACTTAGCCAAAATACAGTGAAAATTTCGGTTTTAAAAACAAAATGGGAAAAAGGGCTTCAGAAGTCTTGTGTTTTTTTTTCCTGAAAACGGCATCAACAAAGGGTTTGAGGTGCTACAATCACCATCTTTCCAGCTTTAAGGAACACATGGACTTGAATCAGAAAAACACATTTTTCTACACAATTTTGACATTTTACTGGGACATACCCCATTTTTACTATTTTTTGTGCTTTTAGCCTCCTTTCAGTTAGTGACAGAAATGGTTGTGAAACCAATGCTGGATCACAGAAAGCTAAACATTTCTGAAAAGTAGACATAATTCTGAATTGACCAAGGGGTCATTTGTGTAGATCCTACAAGATTTTCCTACAGAAAATACCAACTGAAATAAAAAAATATTGAAATAAAGGTGAAAAAAACGCCTTTTTTCTCCATGTTTTACTTTGTAACTTTTTCCTGCTATGTCAGATTTTTAAAGCAATATACCGTTACGTCTGCTGGACTTGTCTGGTTGCGGGTATATATAGGGCTTGTAGGTTCATCAAGAACCCTGGGTACCTAGAGCCAGTAAATGAGCTGCACCTTGCAATGGGTTTTCATGTATATATAAAGACTGAAAAAGGAAACCTTTGTATTTCCACACTGGGCACCAGATAAGGTGTTGAGAAGCAATGGTAATTTTCACATCTCTGAATTCCGAGGTCCCCATACTAGCATGTGAATTACAGGGTATTTCTCAAATAGATGTCTTTTTTACACACTGTATTACATTTGGAAGTTAAAAATGCAGAGAAAGACAAGGGGCAATAACACTTGTTCTGCTATTCTGTGTTTCCCCAAGTCTCCCAGTAAAAATGGTACCTCACTTGCGTAGGTAGACCTAATGCCTGCAACAGGAAACACAACATGGACACATCACATTTTTACATTGAAAACTGCTGTGTTTTTTGGAAAGTTCCTAGCTGTGGATTTTGATCTCTAGCTCAGCCGGCACCTAAGAAAACCTACCAAACCTGTGCATTTTATTAAACTAGACACCTAGGGGAATCCAAGATGGGGTGACTTGTGGGGCTCTCCCAAGTTCTGTTACCCAGAATCCTTTGAAAACCTAAAAAAAAACACTTTTTCCTCACATATCGGTGACAGAAAGTTATGGAATCTGAGAGGAACCACAAATTTCCTTGCACCCAGCGTTCCCCCAAGTCTCCTAATAAAAATGGTACCTAACTTGTGTGGGTAGGGCTAGGTCCTGCGACAGGAAATGCCCCAAAACACAATGTGGACATGTCCAATTTTCCCAAAGAAAACAGAGCTGTTTTTTGCAAAGTGCCTAGCTGTGGATTTTGTCCTCTAGCTCAGCCGGCACCTAGGGAAACCTACCAAACCTGTGCATTTTATAAAACTAGACACTTAGGGGAATCCAAGATGGGTTGATGTGTGTTGTTTTCATGAGGTTCTGTTACCCAGAATCCTTTGCAAATCTCAAAATTTGGCAAAACAAACACTTTTACCTCATATTTCGGTGACAGAAAGTTCTGGAATCTGAGAGGAACCACAAATTTCCTTCCACCCAGCGCTCCCCCAAGTCTCCTGATACAAATGGTACCTCCCTTTTGTGGGTAGGCCTAGTGCCTGTGAAAGGAAATGCCCCAAAACAATATGAGGACACATCAAAATTATCAACTACAAACCTGTCTGTTTTTGCCGGGGCACCTGCGTTTTTGGTCCTGGGCTCAGCAGCCATGTAGGGAAGCCTACCAAACCCAAACAATTATGAAAACTAGACACCCAAGGGAGTCCAGGGAGGTGTGACTTGCGTGGATCTCCCAGTGCTTTCTTACCTAGAATCCTGAGCAAACCTCAAAATGTTGCCAAAAAAACACTTTTTTCTCACATTTCGATGATAGAAAGTTCTGGAACCTGAGAGGAGCCACAAATTTTCTTCTACCCAGCATTCCCCCAAGCCTCCTGATAAAAATGATACCTCACTTTTGTGGGCGGCCGAGGTGCCTGCACACAGAAAAAGGCCAATAACCTATAGAGATTGAGGGGAAAGCTGAGCGAGTTGATAAGCACATATTTTTCTTTTATACATCTTTAGGCTAACTCTGCTTTAGGGACCTACACAAGTAAGGTATAATTTTACTTGGAAGACTGAGGGGAATGCTGGGTGGTAGGAAATTTGTGCTGGAGCAGTGATCCTACAAAGAAAAGTTGGAAAAATATGCTTTTTTAAGCCAATTGTGAGGTTTGCAGGGGAGTCTGGGTAAGAAACTTTTGGGGGATCCATGCAAGCCGCACCACCCTGGACTCCTTGGGGTATTTAGTTTTAAAAAGTGTCTGGGTTTGGTAGGTTTCCCTAGACGAAGGCGACACACGGGACCAAAATCATAGGTGCCCCACCAAAACAGGTAGTTTTGTAATAGATCATTTTGATGTGTCCACGTACTTCTGTGATGTTCCAAACACTACAATTGTGAAAAGAAACGCACTTATGTTATGTTAAAAAGACCCCTCGCCCACCAAGCAAGTTGGTGGCATGCTTAATCTTCGGGGTTCTACCCGAGACATCTAGCGTGTCACAGGTGTGCTGTGACGCCTGATTACAGTGGAGTAGGTTTGTCATTTTTACCAGACATACTGGTTGGATTTGGCACGAGGGTGAGTGATGGTTCAGTAGATCAAATTTTATTAACAAGAGATTTCACAAAACTTAAATGCACTGTTAATAACTGAAAGGCCAAAACCCTGAACCAATGACTCACAACTCGTGAGCTGTAAAGCCACGACAAGGCACCAACCGCTTTACAGTCCATTCACACACCTTTCATACATGACATGCACAAGATCATTCACGACGCCAGCCACGGGCCCCAGCACATTACAACACTCGCATTGACAGACAGCGCCACTCAAGAGCCCATCACTTACATACACCCTGATACAGCAACCACGCCAGCTGATGGGAGTGCGTGGACTGGCGTTTGGCTGCTACCGTTAGCCAAGCGCCACTCCACGCACACTGCCAGCCAAGCGCCACTCCACGCACACCGCCAGCCAAGTGCCACTTCACCCACACCGCCAGCTAAGCACCCTTCCACACACACCGCCAGCCAAGCGCCACCCCATGCACACTACCAGCCAAGCACCACTCCACACACACCGCAGCCAAGCGCCGCTCCACACACACACCACCAGCCAAGTGCCACTCCATGCACACTGCCAGCTAAGCGCCACTCCATGCACACCGCCATCCCTTTGTTTTGTTTTAAAACAACAAAGAAACCACTAATTATAAATAAGTACAAAACTACAAACACTAAGGCTCTAACTGAATACATGACAGAAATGCCAATCGTGAAAATGAACATATGAAAATATAAAACAGCAAGTTTACGCTCACTGTATTTCCCAGAATTTATTTTGGGTGTGGTAACTCCTGAAACAGCCGGCCACACACAGCCCAGGCTTTGAAGTGCAATCGGGGCAGTACATCCGGCCCTCCCTCCGGATACCTCTTTGGGCACAGACTCTACATTTCTTAGTGGGCAAGTCTTTTTTAGGAGTGGGAGGAATGTGATCAGGCGAACAATCCTTGAACATAATAAAAGCATTAAAAGTTGCCAAATGAAACAAACGTAAGACTTACGAAGAGCAGTGTAAGGTTCTAACCTCTGATCTACTCTATCAACCCCACCCATGTGCTTATTGTAGTCCAAAATTCATGCAGGTTTGAGCACTCTGGCCACCTGACCCCAAACAGTCGCAGGGGAAGTACTCTCATCATGGATGGTAGTTAGCATGTACACATACCTCCTGTCTGAAAATTTCAGAGCTAGCAGCTCATCATTCCACAAGGCACTTCACTGTCCCCTCTCAAGTTTTTTACCAACAAGCTCCCTTGGATAGCCTTTCCGGTTAGAACGGATTGTGCCACAAGCAACAGTGTCCACTCTGAAAAATTCCTTGAACAACTACACTCCAGTGTAGAAGTTATCTTTGTACAATGGTGACCTTTGTTAAACACTTTTCTACCAAGTCTCCACACAATTTTCTCACTAACTCCAAAAGTGGGCGGACAACCAGGGGGTTCAATACTGGAATCCCTACCAGTATAGACCAGGAAATTATACACATATCCAGTACTACTTTCAGACAGCATATACATTTTAATTTCATACCGTGCTCTTTTGCTGGGAACGTACTGCTTAAAAAACAAACGCCCCTTAAACATGACCAAAAACTCGGCCACACTTATTTCTTTGCCTGGAACATACACCTCTGAAAACTGATCCACAAAATGATCAAGGACAGGCCTAATCTTAAAAAGACAGTCACAATCAGGGTGATATTGTGGCAAGGCTAAAGCATTGCCAACAAAATGCAGCATCCGAAGAAGTAAATACCGATTTTGACTCATGGTTGCAGGGAAAAAAACGTTGCCATCAAGGGACTAGTAGACCAATAAGAAGCCAGTGACGGCTCCCTTATCAACCCCATCAAAAAAGTCAAACCCAAGAACTTTTTCATCTCTTCCAGATTGGTGGGACCCAACTGGGTAGCTCAAGACTGAGGCCTAAGTCTGTCAGTGTTGTCCCTCGAATACTTCTCCACATACAAATTAGTCTGCTCAACAATCTCTTTCAAAAATACATTGTCCATAAACAACTCAAAGAAATTGACAGGCAAAACGTTTTCCATATTTACTCTTTACCCTGGGAGACCAGTAAAGGCAGGCAAATGTGGCTGCTCCATGTTTGGGGCAACCCAGGTGTCAGGTCTTCCAATGGGAAACCTTTCAGCCCCAGGCTGCTGCATTATTGGGACATCAGTGTCCTCTGTCAAACAGGCCCTTCATCTGCACTCAGAGTGGCCTCCTCATCCGAAGATTCCTCTCGGACAGAAAACTCACTGCCAGAATCTCTCACATCCTCCTCTGCCTTAGAAGCAGAGTCAGTCTCATAATCATGGCAAGAAGATGACTCAAAAAGCATGCCAACAACCTGCTGAGTGGTCACTCCGTGGCTAGCCATGATCTTTTCTAACAACAAATGGATTGCCAACAACAAGGACTGTATAAAATAAGTAAAAAATAAATAAATGTGGCTTTATTACAAAGAGTTATGTACTAAAAAACGATACCAATCACTTGCCTGAAAAGGCTACTCACCAGCAACTACTCTGCACAAACACAGCAATCACCAATGATATCCCACAAAAAAAAAGAAAAGCAAATTAGACATAAGACAACACAAATATAATTGTGCACAAATCTAAGGACAATTTCACACACAATCCTGCATTGAGTACACCACCTACAAACATGTCATTCATGCATGTCAACAATACTCCTTTGGAGTAAATTGCTTACCTAAAACATGCAACCACAGGTCAACTACTGCCAAAACCGCAAGGATCCACAGCAAAGGAAGCAAAAGCTTTGAACTAGAACAGAAAGGAGAAATAAATTGTTATATTCACAAATACAAATACGTCACCAGTTGAAAAGCACCCTGCCACCAAGCATTTACAAATGTTCCCTGGTGCCTAAGTGGATTCTGCCCCCTTTGGGGGCAGATGGGCCTACAAATAATAGGCCGATCTGCCCCCAAGGAGTCAGAAATGGCTTTCAGTAATGTGTACCCTTTGGAGGGTGACCCTTTCCAAAGGGGCCGCCCCTACCCACTCAAAACATACACACACACACACAGGATCCCTGGTACCTAAGTGGATTCTGCGCCCCTTGGGGGCAGATGGGCCTAACAAATAGGCCGATCTGCCCCCGGGGGGGCAGAAATGGCATACAGTTCTGTGCTCCCTTTGTGTGGTGACCCTTGCCAAAGGGGGCGCCCCCTAGCAAAAAAAAACAAAGGGAACGAAACAAAATCTCTGACGTCTTGGTGGCTTCTGCACCCCTGTGGCCAACACTAATGCCCCCCCTTTGGGAGGGTGACCCTTGCCCCCCATGGCACAAAAAACACACACACATACAACACAATCCCTGGGGCCTAGTGGGTTTCTCTCCTCCCCCGGGAGCGAGATCGGCTGAAAACATGGCCGATATAGCCTCAGGGGGGGGCAAAACATATAAAGAAGTATTGCCCCCAGGGCAGCGACCCTTGCCTAAGGGGTCGTTGCCCTAAAACATTATTTCAAACATAGTCCCTGGTGTCTAGTGGGTTTTGACTCTGCCGGGGGCAGCTCGGCAAAAAAACGGCTGGTCTGCCCCCAGGGGGCCAAAACACAGAAATATTTATGCCCCCAGGGGAGCGACCCTTGCCCAAGGTGTCGCTCCCCAAAATAAACAAAAACAAAAAACAATCCCTGGTGTCTAGTGGAAGGAAAAACTCTTTCCTTTCCCCCTGTGTCTGTTTTCCCCCCTAAAACTCCCCCAGGAGGAGGACTCAGCTGAAAAGGGTGCTCTCCGATGGACGGGCTGGAAGCAAATGGCTTCCAGCGCGTCCCAGCAGATTGCTGAGGGGAGGGTCGGGGTGGAAGGAGAAGCCTGGGGGGTGTGGGAGGGAGGCCCAAGGGGGTAGCACAAGTGCACCCCCCGTAGGCCTAGTGCAGGATGAGCTGGTCTCGTCCCCAGCACACGGGAACCTATGTGAGGACAAGGCCACCTCGCCCCAGGCACCATAAGGGTTAAACACCATACACATTGCTTTAAAAATAATCATCTTTTCTATAGGGAGCCAATGCAATTCCTTAAAAGCACTGGTTGCAGAAGATCTACTGTGTCTGTTCAGTGCTAGATGACGGCAGCTGATCGAACTTTTTGAAGTCTCTTAATCAAAATATCTGGTGCCCCCAGAAGGATGGTGTTACAATAGTCTGAGTATAACACTTCTGATGGCACGTGTTGGTGATACCGTAAATATCTCTCGGAGACTCTGCACAAGGGCAAAACAGGTGCCTGTTACCTTGGTCACATGATTCCCTATTGAAAGATGGACATCAAACATAACCCCTAGATTTTGCACAGTATCCGAGGCATTCATCTCAATTTCCGTACGAAGGGGACAGAAGTTAGGGGGGAGAGATAGTGGACCCATTTGGTGCACAACAGAGAAATTCTGTTTTGTTCCTTTAACGGTCTCAAGGCACTGAGGGGGATTGGCCTTTGAGCTTCAGTCGAAGAGCCAGGTTTTAAGGTCTTTCCTGAATTGGGGTAGCAATGGTGACTGCCTTAGGTGCAGGGTATTCCAGCTCTTTGCCGCATGGTAGGCGAAGGATCTCCCACAAGCCGAGGTCGTCCGTATGCGGGATATGATGGCTAGTGCTTGTTGAGTGGAGAGGTCTGGTGGGGGAGTAGAAGTTGATGCAGTGGTTGAGTTAATTCTCTTCTCGATAGGGAGCTAGTGAAGAGGTTTCTTAGGTGATTGGAGAGTCTGGTGGAAGTGGTTTGGATGTGCTATAAATCCTTGAGATTCTTCTGGGTGGTACCGGCATAGAGGGCATTGCCATATTCTAGTCTGCTGGTAACCACGGCATGGGATACAGTTTTGTAGCAGTCCTTTGGGATCCATTTGTAGATCTTCCAGAGAAGTCAGAGTGTGTGAAAGAAGGAGGATGTGACTGAGTTGACTTGGCGAGTCATAGTGAGCAATGAGTCCAGGATGACGCCGAGGTAACCTGCGTGGTTTGTTGGGGTGGGGAGTGCCAAGGGTCAATGGCCACCAGGAGTCATCCCAGGCTGATGTGGATGGTCCTAGGGTGAGGTTCTTGGTCTTGTCAGAGTTGAGCTTGAGGCAGCTGTCCTTCATCCAGGTAGCAATGACTTCCATTCCGTGTGGAAATTCTTCTTGGCAATAGTGGGGTTCTTGGTCAGTGAGACGATCAGCTGGGTTTCGTCGACATAGGAGACAATGTTTAGTCCGTGGTCCCTGACAATGGATGCGAGAGAGGCCACGTAGACGTTGAAGATAGCGGGGCTCAGGGAGGAGCTCTGTGGAACTCCACAACTCTGTAGGTTCTGGCATGTAAGGCGGGAGTCTGACTCTCTGTGTTCGGCCAGATAGGAAGGATGAATTATCATCCATCCAGTCTGCTATATTAAGCATACAAGCTTGAAAGGAGGAGATCTCATCCTGTTGATTAAGGGACATGATCAATTGTGTATCATCAGCATAGTTTTTAACCGAGATGTAGCTTTTTATTAAAGTAATTAATGGCCTGAATAGAATTGGGCTAAGTGCTGACCCTTTTGGCACCCCTTGTTTAAGCCTTCTAGATTCGGATCAGTAAGGAGACAAGGTCACCACCTGACTCCAGTCCTGTAGGTAGGAGCACATCCATTTTAGTACTTTACAACCGAGGCCACAGGACTGTAGCCTTGTTAGGAGAGTTTTGTGAGGAACCATATCAAATTCCGCAGACAGGTCAAGCAGCACCAAAATTATGCCCTGACCGTTATCTGCTGTCCTGCATAACTCCTCCATTGCACACACTATGGCTGTCTCGGTCCTATGACCGGTTCTGAAGCTGAAGTGTTTGACCTCTAGTAGGAAGTGGTCTGCCAAATAACAAGGCAGAACCTTGCTTACATATCTCTCTAGAATCTTCACTGGATAAGAGAGGAGAGAAATAGGCCTGAAATTAGTCAATGGGTCAGTTCAGCAGAAAATGTTTTCAATAAAGGAGAGACCAGTGCCTTTTTCCATGTTCTAGGAACCTCTCCTGTACTCATTGAAAAACTGAAGAGAGCGCTCAAAGGAGGGAAAAGCTCATCCGCCCATTTCTTCCACTGCCTAACTGGTAATGGGTGTTAAGGGGATTCTGACAGAGTAGTCGTGGCAATGTTAAAAAGTGTCCTCTGCAATTGGCTCATAACAATCCATTTGACAGTCAGTTCTTGCTACAGTCTCATTCAATTGTTCTGGCCCTATATCATCAGCACAGGAGGAGATAAGCAAGGAAGAACCTCTCAAACCTAATAGATTTTCCTTACTAGATTTGGAGTCACTAGCCTCCATAATTCTTTTAATCATACTCTCATAAAAGTTGTTACATCACATCACATCACATAGCTTTTGTGAAGAAATAATATTATTATTCAGACATTGGGGGTTGGATAGTTCACAAAGGGTTTCAAACATCCTTTTTGTACTATTGGATGCTGATAATATATATTTAGTGTAATATTCTGCCTTCGCCTGGCTGATCTCCTTTTTATATTTACTTAGTATAGACTTTAGCACAAGCCTGTCCAACTCTGTATAATCTCTACACCATTTTCTCTCCATTCACCTACAGATCAGCTTGGCAGCCCTTACCGACTTATTGAACCATGAAGCAGTAGGTCGCTTCCTGGGTCTGCAGTGGACAAGGGTATACGATCATCCGACTTGGAAGTGATTTTGTCTTTAAATTTAATATAATTGATCTCAATAGGGTTGTTGGGGTCAATAATGTTTGACAAATCAAACACTGTTACCTGCTGAGGTTTTATCAACTTATGCCATGCTCGGTTGAAAGTAGCTAAACTGGATACATTCGACCGATACCATGGTTCACGTATGAACAGGTAGAATAAAATTAAAGCGTGATCAGTCCAAGATAATAGTGAAATATCATTCACCCCGACCAGACTCTCAGTTGCAAAAATGAGATCCAAAGTGCGGCTGCCTTGATGAGTAGGCCCATAAACAATTTGCATGAGGCAAGCAATCTCACATGTGGTCCACAGATCTTTCCCAACGATGGGCCATTCTTCATCAGCCAAAAGATTGAAATCACACAGTGCAACAAAGTTGGCATGTGCCAAGGCCATATGAGAGATAACTTCTACAAAGGTATGAAGATGCAAGATCGGCGAGTCTGGTGGCCTATAACATAGCACTCCTACCAAAGCACTATTGTAATTGTAATTGTATTTTTATAGTGCTTACTACCCCTGATGAGGCATCAAAGCACTTTTCAGTGAGTAGCATGCTTCTCCGAAACCCAAGAGGAATTAGTGGTGGATTAGTATAGAGAAATATGAATGCAGAATTAGTATTATTATGAGTTAATTTGAGCAGAGGATATGTAAGTTTGTTGGCTGGATTGACTAGAGTAATGAAGGGATAGAGGAGAGAAGAATCCAGAAGTGTTAATTGGGAGTTTATAGTAAACTAATGAGGCGTGGGATGAGTAAAGGAGAGATGGGGGATGGAAGAGTCTATGGAAAGGGGTTAGGGAGATCATAGTAGCAATATAGAAGTCACTCTTAGATCTAAGGGAAAAGCCAACAACTTCGATACTCTCTGTATTATCCACCATATTCACTTTGAAATCCCACATTTCTTGATAAATAATTCTACTCCACCTCCCTTTTTTGTAATACAAGGTTTATGTAGAGCTTAATACCCCGTCTGGCAGGCATTCCCTGCAACCACCCTGGATTCCATGGTGGCCCAAGTTTCTGTGAGGATCAAGGTATCTAATTCTACACACTCAAGTAGTAGGCATACTTCTGTGGAGGGTTTCAGCAAAGATGTAGCATTAATTAAACCACATATGAGAAAAACATGTTCACTGCAAACGGGGGTCTTGGGCAGTATGCAATCCATCTTTCAAAAACATTAATTTACCTGTCTTAACAGGATGAACCTTACTTTTATGATACAAAGGGGATTGCTCTTTATACATTTCTGCGAACTTCACCAGTACCATTAGCAAGCTTTTAATTTCATTTCTGTTTAAAGGAAGGGCGTGCCTGCTTTAATGCGGCATGCACTGCTAGAGGCCATAACATAATGTCACTAATGTCAAATAAAACCGGGTAGTTGCAAATAGTCCTCCCCACACTTACCAATTGATCCTTGGTATAAGTGATCAAGGTGTCTGAAGCATAACGGGCAGCATGGCTAGCACTGAGCGCCACCGGAGTGCAGATGGGTGCAGACAGATTACCCTTTGGTGCGTCCGCTGCATGGTCGCAGCAGCCCTGCTTTTTATATCCCCCAACAACTAGATTGACACCCAAAATGGTGGTCTCCCTCTAACAGGGGTAGACACAGCCAAAGTACTAAAACTACAAAGCGTAAGTGGGGTTATTGATAATGATCAAAATCAAATTTTTTTAATAGAAAAATCCCTGACAAATGCCAACACATTGCAAATCAGGGAAAACGTTTTCCTTACCTCCACCTCATCACCCTGCGCAGTCGTACCAGCCCTGCTTTTTATATCCCGAGCAACTAGACTGCCACCCAAAATGGTGGTCCCTCTCTAACAGGTGTGAACACAGCCAAATTACTAAAAATACAGAGCGTAAATGATGTTATTGATGAAAATAAAAATCAAATATTTAAAATAGGAAAGTCACTGACAAATGCCAACACAGTGTAAATCATCAAAAAAGCTCTCCTTACTTCCACCTCTTTGAGTTGAGCGGTCACACCAGCCCAGCTTCTTATATCCCCAACAACCCGACTGCTACCCAAAACTCCCTGGAGATCTCTCCAGAAGCACTCTGGGAAGCCATGAAAGTAACAATCAAGCACAGAATGATCAGTATTATGACCAACAAAAACAAGGTAGCCAACAAGAAGCTTCAAGAATTGAAAACTAAAGTAAAACAGGTTCAGCGCCTACTAGTCTCCGAACACTCCAACAAAACAATCAATAAACTGAAAACCCTAAAATATCAGTAAAACAAACTAATAAGCGAGAGAGCTCAAATATGGATGAATAGTACAAATAAGACAAAAAAACTATATGAATTCAACAAAGCTATGTAATTCCTAGCAAACTACCTAAAGGTTAAAAGCCAGAACTTCTTGATCCTTGCAGTTAAGAAAAAATAAGGGAAAACAGAAAAGGATACTAAACATATTGCCAGCTACTTTGTGTAACACTACAAAGAATTATATAATCCAGAATGGCAACCAGATATCTTGGATTGCATAACAATAATCTCTCCTCACTCAAAGAAGCAGACCAGATCACACTAAATAAACCTTTTGTAGTGCAAGAAATAGATAAAGCAATCAAATCACTTAAAATAAAGAAGGCACTAGGGTCGGCCAGCTTCAAAGGCAGCTTTTACAAAACATTCTAGCCACAACTCATGCCACACCTAAAATCCCTCTTTGATTCTTATTCATCTAATGGCAAAACAGGCCCGAACTTCTCAGAGGTTATGATAACAGTTATCCACAAAGACAACAAAGACCCACTAGAGACCAACAATTATAGGCTAATATAGATTGTAAAATCTATTAAAAAACCCTAGCTACAAGATTGGAACTACTAGTTCCCTCACTAATACACCCCTCCCAAACCAGTTTCGTAAAGGAAAGACTTGCCTAGGATAATATCAGATACTTTGCACATGTCCTAGAAAAAGGCCCTCTCCTCCACTCCCCAGTGATGGCTATTGGCCTAGATACTGAAAAGGCTTTTGACAAAGTATTTTGGCCTTACCTAAGACCTGTTATTCATACTATATGACAACCCATCAGCTAGAGTCAGAGTAAACAGTCCCATTTCTGAGAGGTTCAAACTATCCCAAGGCACCAGATAAGGATGCACCCTCTCACCTTTATTCTTTCTCCTAGCCATTGAGTCCATCCTAACTGAACTAAGGTACAACACCACCATGAAAGGTATCCCATTTGGCTCTAAAACCTACAAGGTGAGCATATGCAGATGAAGTCCTAATCTTCTTTGAAGATGCATATGCAGCCATACCTGAAACCCTAAACCCGATTATTGCCTGGAATGAAAACTTCGGGCTACACATTAAATAAAGAAAACCAGCCTTCCTCCTAAACCTGCTCTGCACTCCTACAATTTTCGGTTATAGTAATCTCAAATGGAAAAATCTTCACTTTAAATACTTGGACCTCCAACTATGTAAATCGCTGCCTGACTCTCGCAAACACATTGAAAATGACCTTCCAAAAAAAAATATAGGACCTTATCAAGATATGGTCTTCCAAATACATGACTAGGCGGGCAGACTAGATTGCACCAAAATACTAATAGCAGACCAATTACATCATATTTATTCAGCAAATCACGAGAAAGACAAATATCATACATTTTACATCAAGCATGAAAATATTTCCTCCATTCACTTAACTAAAAACGGCAGTAATATAATACAACACAAATATCGTCATGAAAAACATCTATTTTACAAATATCGATAACACAAATATCAGAAACACAAATATCATTGCTTCTTATTACATATAGAATATGACACAAATATCAAGCCCATAATATTGTACACCAAAATATAAAAATGACTGAAAAAAATACCAATTATACATCAAAATACCAGTTTTGCTTTAAAATATTAACTTTCATTAACATCTATAATTAAAATAAAAATGTTTAAACAAACATAAATGTATATATTCAGTACCAAACAAATGTAAACTTGATTAATGTGAAATAAATACAACAAAAACTAATAACTACAAACGAAACGGTAACACACAAACAACAATATATTTTAAAAATACAAATTAAGAAATATATATATTTATTTAAAATAAAACTATAAGGAAGTTAAACCAATACAGTTACACAAACAATTAACTAAACATTATAGAAGGCACACTAATTAAAGCAAAAGACTTCAAACACTGCAAGCAGAAGAAACTATCCAGAAACACCTATAAAAGAAATTCTAAATCTCTACAAATAAATATCCAAGTAAGTAAATAATATAGGTGGTCATTACAACCCTGGCGGACGGTGTTAAAGCTGCGGTAATACCGCAAACAGGCCGGCGGACAAAAAAATGGAATTACGACCCTGGCGGAAACCGCCAACAAAGACAGCCACTTTAACACATCGCCCGCCAGGGCAGTACAGACAAACAGCGCGGCGGTCACCGCCAACAGACAGGCGGAAGACAATGTACCACCCACACTATCACAACACACCAATCCGCCACCTTTTCCGGGGCGGATTCACCGTGGATAAAAACACGGCGGAAACAGCTTTTGCAATGGGAAAACGCTCACCTCAACACATCCCACAAGGAACGAGGACTCCATGGACCCAGAACTACAAATCTTACCTGCCCTTGCATTCCTGCTCATCTACGACCAACAGCGACGTAGGCGCAGAACATACCGGTGAGTACTGCACCTACGACACGGGGGAGGCAAAAGTTACGGGGACACCCACCAAACACCCCCACCCCCACCCTCGCATATTACAACATACACACCAATGCAGTCACAAAAATCACAGTAACAACCCACAACCCCCCCGGAAGAATGCAATGACAAAGCGAATAGCGCCCAAACTTTGTATTTAGCCAATATACAACTCATAAAAAAATATACGGATATATATCACGAAATCTGTCAAAAATGAATGTACAAAACAAGAAGTAGTGCAAATATGTACACAACAATGTCCGTGCACCAACAGTCCAAAAATGCATGGGCGACGCCCACAATAGATACCTGACCAAAATCCGAGAGAACACTGCCGGGGCATCAGATAGAAACACTACAGGCACCTCAGGGGGAAGGGAAGGGGGGCACCTCAGCCACATGAATGCAAAGCCAAATCCACGACGGGGCTCCATGCCCATTGATGTATCCTGGGGAGTGCAAAGCCACAGTCTCTCAAGTCTCTACAGTGGGTGGGTTGCCCACTGTGCCATCCTGGGGAGTGCAAAGCCACAGTCTCTCAAGTCACTACAGTGGGTGGTTTGCCCACTGTGCCATCCTGGGGAGTGCAAAGCCACAGTCTCTCAAGTGTCTACAGTGGGTGGGTTGCCCACTGTGCCATCCTGGGGAGTGCAAAGCCACAGTCTCTCAAGTCTCTACAGTGGGTGGATTGCCCACTGCCATATCCTGGGGAGTGCAAAGCCACAGTCTCTCAGGTAGATGCAGGTCTCCACTGGTTCTGGAGGGAGACTGGTGCCAAGACTGGATGAGTCTCCCCGTGAAAGTACCTGTCCTGTCACTGTCCCAGCTGCACATGGGAGAACGATGCCTGATGTGCCTGACTATTCATACCCACACGGTCTTTGCCCTGTTCAGTGATCTTCACCATGGCGGTCTTGGCCTTGTTCAGCGGTGCTTTGCCATGGCTGCCTATGGACTGTTCAGCTGTGCTTTGCCTTGGCGGTCTTTGCCCTGTTCAGCGGTCTTCACCATGGCGGTCTTGGCCTTGTTCAGCGGTGCTTTGCCATGGCAGCCTATGGACTGTTCAGCGATGCTTTGCCATGGCGGTCTTTGCCCTGTTCAGCGGTCTTCACCATGGCAGTCTTGGCCTTGTTCAGCGGTGCTTTGCCATGGCTGCCTATGAACTGTTCAGCGGTGCTTTGCCATTGCGGTCTTTGCCCTGTTCAGCGGTCTTCACCACGGCGGTCTTGGCCTTGTTCAGCGGTGCTTTGCCATGGCTGCCTATGGACTGTTCAGCGGTAGCCTAAGAAGGCGGTTCAGATACTGACATTGGTGTGTGGCATGACGTTCCATCAGGACCCTCCTAGGCTGTGACTCCGGCGGTTGCGGTGGTCTCCTGACCAGTAATGATACTTGAGCCCTCCTGGGCTATGACTCTGGCGGTGGTCTCCTGAACAGTAACGATACTTGAGCCCTCCTGGGCTATGACTCTGGCGGTGGTCTCCTGACCAGTAACGATACTTGAGCCCTCCTGGGCTATGACTCTGGCGGTGGTCTCCTGACCAGTAACGATACTTGAGCCCTCCTGGGTCTGGCGGTGGTCTCCTGACCAGTAACGAGGGTGCTGGCGGTTGTGTCTGGACCGCCGGAAATGATGGCGTACTTCTCCGCCGTGACACTCACAACAGGTTGGGGAGACTTCCTCGGGACCTTCCCCACCTTCTTTTGAGTTACAGATGACTCACCAATCGCCTTGGATCCCATTTCACTGTTTGTACCACCAGGAGTCTTGACACGGTCCCGTCGTCCAATCTCCAATTTCGGAGCCTTCACAGGGGGTGGGCTGACAGTGCCTTGGCTCCGGGTCCTACTGCCTGCCCAGGTGGACGGGGCACTCCAAAAACCTGGAACACGCACCACTGGTACTGGAGGCATTTTGGCTGAGGCGCTACGACAGGACTGATGAATTGGAGGGGGGGTGGGGGCAAAAAGGTCAATATGACATAGGGACAGTTTCTGACGTACACTGGGATGGGTAGTTGGAGGGGGTCTGGGAGTGGAGGAAGAGGAGGTGGTTGTAGGAAGTGTCACTTTAGGTGTTTTGGGTGCAGGTGCAGGTACTGGAGGCTGTAGTGAGGTGGATGGATGTTGGGTGAGTGATTGCCGGTGTTTGTGTACTTTGGGAGGGGGCGTCACAGACACTCTGGGTGAGGACACAGGGGACGTGTATATGGCAGTGGAGGTGGTGAGTGCAGGTGAGCGGCTTGTGGTGCTGGGTGTCCTGGTGCGAGTCCTAGTGCCTGTAGATGTGTGCATGCAGGTGTGTGTGTAGACTAGACTGGGAGGGAGGAGGGAGAAGAGGAGGGGGACACAGTGGAGACAGTGGATGTTGCTGTGTCTGTATGGGTTTGATGCTTGTGTGAGTGCTTGTGGTGAGTGTGGTGCCTATGTTTGCTTGAGCTACTTTTGGGTGTTGACTTGTGTGCATTCTGGTCTGTAGGTGTGCTTGGGATGGGCTGGGGTACAGGGGATTGGGTCTGGGTGGAGGAAGTTGGAGGGGGGAGGCTGGACACAGGGACAATGGCTGTCATCAGTGCTGAGGCCAGAGATTGCAGGGATCGCTGAAGGACAGCCTGACCAGAATGAATGCCTTCCAGGAATGCATTACCGTGTTTCAACTCTCGTTCTACACCCTGGATGGTATTCACAATGGTAGACTGCCCAACAGTGAGTGACCTGAGGAGGTCAATGGCCTCCTCACTGAGGGCAGCAGGGGTGATAGGGGCAGGGCCTGAGGTGCCTGGGGCGAATGTGATGCCCACCCTCCTGGGTGAGCGGGCACGGGGCGAACGCTGAGGGGCTGCTGGGAGGGCGGTGCTGGTAGGGGAGGTGGCGGCTGTACCTGTAGAAGTGGGGCGCACAGATGGTGCCACCACCACAGGGGAGCTCCCATCGGGGGACAAGTCTGTATCGCTGTTTGGTGATCCTGTGGCCGACGTGAAGCTCCCCTCTCCCTCCGTCCCACTGGTGAAATCAGAGTCTGTGGTGTGGCCCTCCATGGCCATGTGGGATGCAGCTCCCTCATGCTCCGGTGCCACTGTACCTCCGCCTGATGATGCTGATGTACAGAAGGACAGGGAGAGCAGAAAAAGGGTGGAGACAGAAGAAAGAGAGTTTTAGTGCATGGCATACCGCTACCGTTGGCGGACAAGACAAACGCAGCAGCCCCCTGCATTACGCCGTGCTCCTGCCCTCTGCACATGCAATTCCTGGGAAATGGCCTACGTGGCAATGGTAGACATCTGCCCACATGGATGGCAAAGGGGCAAATATACATCAATTTGCCTTTTTTTTGAGCTGGGGTAGAGTGCCACATGGCCTACATAACAGAGGGACCTTGCCTACCTAACTCGCCCTGGCCTAGGGACACCCACAGCCCACCACTCCCACCCAGACAGCTCCACAGCACGCATAGTCCATTGCATGTGGTTGAACTCACCCCCTTGTGTCTGCTGTGATGTCCTCAAGCGCCCATCCAACTCCGGGTAGGCCACCGCCAGAATCCGGAACATCAGGGGGGTCATGGTGCGATGGGCACCCCTCCCACGTTGGGAGGCCATCCCCAGCAGAGCTTCCGCCGTCTTCTTGCTGCAGCGACGAATGTCCTCCCATCTCTTCCAGCAGTGGGTGCCCCGTCTCTGGTGGGCCCCCAGGGTCCGGACCTTCTTGGCGATGGCATGCCAAATGTCCCTCTTCTGGTGGGCGCTGACCTACATGACATGCAGAAGGAAAGAGGAACAGTCATTACCTACTGCACCGTCGTTGTAATTGGCCCCCTCCCAACTCTATCCCTGTGGCCCATTCATCCCCATGCATGACTGTTCTATGTACTCTGCCTCATCCCCTCATCCACCCAGCCCTCTCCACCCAGGCCTAGCCCATTCAACGTGCTCCCTGTGTACTAACCTGTTGGTCTGGAGAACCGTAGAGTAGCGTGTACTGGGGGAGGACCCCATCCACAAGTTTCTCCAACTCCTGTGCAGTGAAGGCAGGGGCCCTTTCCCCAGACGCAGCAGCCATCGTCGCTTCCAGACCGAGGTCACAGCAGCACTAGCAGTGTAGGTCCTTTCCTGTCGAAGGTCAGCTATCTAGTGATTGAACAGATAGAAAATGGTGGTGACGTCCGCGGCGGTGCGCATCATCACCGCCAGGGCACCTGTTCATTGGCTCCTGGGACCCATAGGGTCCAATGTTAACCAATGCAGCATTGCGCCGCGCTCTACGACCGCCTACCGCGACGGTGTGCAACGCCAGCGCAGTTACCCCACAATTCCATTGTCCCATTTTAGAGGTCAGGCAGCTGCCATTTTAGGGTCCCACATGGCTTAATTTACTACTGCGTCACAAGTACCGAGGCCTACACTCAAAACCTTTCCCGGATGGGTTAATTGTCCGGTGTAGTCTTGTGTATGACTGTGGGTACATACCTGGAGGAATGCTGACAGTTTTTTCGCTGTTGTCCTTCTCAGGCACCGTCAGTTGGGACATATTGGAAGATGGCGGAATCCGCCGGTGTACCGACCGCTGGTGGACCTGTTGACAATGGAAGAGCGACATGTCATTGTGACCTACCGGTTTGACCGTGCCACAATCCGGGAACTATGTACCCAGTTGGAGTCTGACCTGATGTCACCAATCCGCCATCCAACAGGAATACCCCCTGACGTGCAGGTGCTGTCAGTGCTCCATTTCTTAGCAAGTGGGTCTTTTCAGACAACAGTGGCCATGGGATCAGGGATGTCCCAGCCTATGTTTTCCAACGTCTTGTCCAGAGTGTTGGCTGCCCTGCTGAAACACGTAAGGAGATACATCATTTTCCCTGAGTTGGCGGATTTGCCTACAGTGAAAGGTGACTTCTATGCCCTTGGACATATCCCCAACGTCATAGGTGCCATTGATGGGACCCATGTAGCTCTGGTCCCCCCGCAGGAATGAACAGGTGTACAGGAACTGGAAGAGTTATCATTCGATGAATGTCCAGATGGTCTGTTTGGCAGACCAGTACATCTCGCAGGTAAATGCAATGTTCCCTGGCTCAGTGCATGACGCCTACATCCTGCGGAATAGCAGCATCCCTGATATGATGGGTGAACTCCACAGGCACTGTGTATGGCAATTGGGGGACTCTGATTACCCCAACATGTCCTGGCTACTGACCCCAGTGAGGAATCCCAGGACCAGGGCAGAGGAACGCTACAATGAGGCCCATGGACAGACTAGGAGGGTGATCGAACGCACCTTCGGCCTCCTGAAGGCCAGATTCAGGTGCCTCCATATGACAGGTGGGTCCCTATTCTACTCACCGAAGAAGGAGTGCGACATCATCATCGCCTGCTCCATGCTCCATAACTTGGCATTGCGACGCCAGGTGCCTTTTCTGCAGGAGGATGATCCAGATGACAGTGTTGTTGCAGCGGGGGAGCCTGGGGAGCCTGTGGACAGTGATGAGGATGAAGCTGATGAAGATGAAAACGACAACAGGGAGTCAGTCATACAGCAATATTTTCAATGAGACACAGGTGAGTACAATTACATGTTTCACATTGTATTACATCTCACACGTCTACCTCTATCCTGTACCTACATTTCACTTCCTATTTGTTAACTGAGTTGTCCCCTTCCATTTCAGTTTCACTAATGTGTTGACCTACGTGTCAACAGCTTGCACCCTTGAAAGGCTTGTGATGTGTGGCGTAGTTATGTTGACCTTCCAATGGCTAACCTTTTTTAACACTGTAATTGACAATACAAAGTTCACAATCATTGACTGACTCCAATAATATTGAGGTTTCAAGGGTGTTTATTGAAGTGCATAAAAATGTAGGGGGGTTGTGAAATGGGGAGAGGTCATGGTGGAATAATGTCCAGTCCATTAGTCTCACAGGTACATTGCACATCTGGCCATTGGAAGTGGAGCTGGGGCAGTTCCAATCTGGACAGAGTAACAAAGTGGGACAGTGGGGGGACAATCAAGGTAGTCTTATTTCCTGGCGGGGGTCTTGCCATCTTGCTGTGTCCTGTTCCTGGATCTCAGGGCCCGCTTGCATGGTGGTTGTCAGTCTGCAGGGGGTGGGGTGCTGGTGTGGTGGTCCTGTGGCCGGGCCTCCTGTCCACTAGCGCCGGCGGAGGTGGTGGGCAGTTCGTCGTCCTGGCTAGTGTCAGGGGCCCCTTGGAGTGCCACGGTGTCCCTCAAAGTCTTTTGAACGTCCGTCAGCACCCCTACGATGGTGCCCAGGGCGGAGCCGATGGTCCTGAGCTCCTCCCTGAACCCCAAATACTGCTCCTCCTGCAGGCGCAGGGTCTCCTGCAACTTGTCCAGGACCGTTGCCATCGTCTCCTGGGAGTGGTGGTATGCTCCCATGATGGAGGATAGGGCCTCATGGAGAGTGGGTTCCCTTGGCCTGTCCTCCCTCTGTCGCACATCAGCCCTCCCAGTTCCCCTGTGTTCCTGTGCCTCCTTCCCCTGGACCGTGTGCCCACTACCACTGCCCCCAGGTCCCTGTTGTTGTTGGGGTGGTGGGTTAGCCTGGGTGCCCGGTAGTGGTGGACACACCGCTGATTGACCTGTCCTGGGTAGGGAGGTATGGGTCCAGTGGGTGGGTGCTGTGCTGGTGTTCCCAGAGGGTGGCAGTTCGGTGTTGGGCTGTGGCTGGGCAAGGGGAACCGACTGTCCTGAGGCCCATGATGGTCCGGGCTGGTCATCAAGATCTAGTAGGGCAGAGCTGCTGTCGTCACTGTGGGTCTCTTCTGGGGGTGGAGTGGTGTTGTCTGGACCCTCTGGTGTGGTGACGGTCCTTCGGGTTCCTGCAGGAGTATGAGAACATGATTATTGCATGTGTGTGTTTCATGGTGTGCTATGGATGGGTGTGCGTGAACCCCAGTGCAGGCACTCCTGTGTGGGGGCTTGTGTGTGATGGTTGGGGGGTGTTGGGGGTCTGTGCAGTGGGCATGCTTTAGTGATGGGTGTCCATGCTTAGTTGTGTCATGCAAGTCTTGGGGTTGGGATGGGTGGTTGGTGTTATGGGTAGATTAGTGAGGAGTTAGGGTGATAGGGGAGGGTGTGAGGGTTGGGGTGTGTGATAGCATGCAGGTAGGGTGGGGGATATGATAATGAAGATTAGACTTACCAGTGTCCATTCCTCCTCCGACTCCTCCGAAGCCCTCAGGATGCAAGATGGACAAGACTTGCTCCTCCCATGTTGTTAGTTGTGGGGGAGGAGGTGGGGGTCCGCTCCCAGTCCGCTGTACCGCAATGTGGTGCCTGGATACCGTTGAACGCACCTTCCCCCGTAGGTCGTTCCACCTCTTCTTGATGTCCTCCCTATTTCTTGGGTGCTGTCCCACAGCGTTGACCCTGTCGACTATTCTTTGCCATAGCTCCATCTTCCTGGTAATGGATGTGTACTGTACCTGTGCGCCAAATAGCTGTGGCTCTACCCTGATGATTTCCTCCACCATGACCCTGAGCTCCTCCTCGGAGAAGCGGAGGTGTCTTTGGCGTGACATGGGGTGGTGGGTGTGATGTGTGGGGTGATGTATGTGTTGATGAGTGTGGTGGGTGTAGTGGTATGTGGTGTTTAGTGCGTGGATGTTGTGTGGGTGATGGTGTAGTGTGCCTCTGTGTGATGGTGTTATCTATTCTGTGCTGTCTCTCTTTTGCCTTCGTCTCTAATTTGTGGTCATAGGGGATTGTGGGTGATGTGAGTGTGTGTTTTATATTGTATTGGATGTGTGGGAGTGGTGTTTGTATGTGTGTCAGGTGTGTGTATTTTGAATTGTCCTATGTGGCGGTGTTTTGGAGAGGTGTGTGTATTTTGAGCGCGGCGGTGTGTACCGCCAATGGAATACCGTTGTTGAAAGACCGCCACGTGGATTCGTGGGTCGTAATAGCATGGGCGTGTTTCTGTTGGCGTGGAGGTGGAAGATTTGTTTCCGCATATTTATCGCTGACCTTTGGTGTGGCGGACTTGTGTGGGTGTCTGAATTTCGGCGGATTCCGTGATGTGTGTCATAATAGCTGTGGCGGTCTCCCGCCACGGTGTATTGGCGGTCTTCGGCACGGCGGTAAGCGCCTTTTAACGCCAATGTTGTAATGACCCCCATAATTACATAATAAAGTAACTGTTAGCAATTTTTTTAATATGCTTAAATGCTTAAATATTAAATGCTCTGTGAACCCACTGAAGTGCGGTAATTACATTCCACTTGCTGCTATCCAATTAAAATACCTACATGGAGCCTACTATACAAGACATGGGTCTCATAGGCTGTCCCAGGTGTCTGCTTTGTAAGACTGAGGAAGGCATATTCCTTCACACTGTATGGAGCTGTAGCACATTGATATGCTTCTGGAAGGCAGTGGTGTCCTTTTTGAGTGAGGTTCTCACCTGGGTCATACAAATCCAGTGGACAGCAGCCCATGGACGCAGGACTACATACCGTCTGCCGGCGGTGACGGCTGCTCAGTTGTGGTAGTGGTGCTGCTGCTGCTGGTGGGGGGAGGCTCCAGCCCATCCCCTGCAGCCTCGGATGGCTGCCCACTGTTGGTGGTGGTGGTGCTGCTGCTGCTGGTGGGGGGAGGCTCCAGCCCATGCCCTGCAGCCTCGGACTGCTGCACAACCATGGTTGGTGGTGGGGGCTCCGTCAGAGTCCCTGTCCCAGGCTCCTTGTCCTTCCTGCCTGCTGGTGCTGGCTCCTTGCTCTTCTTGGCAGCAGCTGGGGCTGGCTCCTTGCCTTTCCTGGCAGCAGCTGGAGCAGGCTCCTTGCTCTTCCGGGCAGTGCCTGGGCAGGCTCCTTGCTCTTCTTCCGGGCAGCAGCTAGGGCAGGCTCCTTGCTCTTCCGGGCAGCAGCTGGGGCAGGCTCATTACCCTTGAGGGTGCCTGGTGCAGGCTCCTTCACCCTCAGGACATGTATCCTGGATCCTTTCCCACCACTAGTGGGTGTGGTGACTACTGGGCCCATGGACTGGGTGGCTGAGGTGCTTGGCTGGGTTTTGGCCACCCTGTCTAGATGTGCAGGACAGGGGAGGGGGAGGGAAGAGGTCAGTGGTGGATAAGAAACGTTTTTAGGGACATTGGGGTGGGAAGAGTGAGAACGTTTTGGAGTGGAGGAAGAGGGAGTGGTTGTAGGAGGTGTCTGTCTGCTGAGTTCGGATGCAGGTGCATGGGCTAGATGCTGTTGTGAGGTGGATGGCTGTTGGGTGTCTGAGTGCTTGCGTTTGTGTACTTTAAGAGGGGGATAGACATAGTGGGAGAGGTCACAGGGGTCATGTGCATGGCTGTTGTAGAGGTGTCTGCAAGTAAGGGTGTGTGTTCTGCTAGGTGTGGTGGTGATGCTGGTAGAGGATGAGGCTGTAGTGCATGCAGGTGTTAGTGAAGACGGAACTGGGAGGGAAGTGGAGGAGGAGGAGGAGGGGGACACAGTGAAAATAGTGGATGTTGATATGTCTGCATCTGGATGCTGTTTGTGTGAGTGCCTGTGTGATGAAGTGTGGTGCTTGCCTGTGCCACTCTTGTGTGTTGTCTTGTGTGCATGCTCATCAGCCTGTGTGCTTGGGATAGGTTGGGGTTGAGGGGAATGAGATTGGGAATAGGAAGTTGGAAGGGGGGTGGAAACAGGGACAATGGCTGCCATCAGGGAGGAGGCCAGAGCATGGATCAATATCTGTTGGGCCATCAAGCCAGTGTGAATGTCCTCCAGAAATGCATTAGTCTGTTGCATCTCGGCTGCCAGCCCATGGATGGCATTCACAATGGTTGACTGCCCTACAGAGATGGATCTCATGAGGTCAATAGCCTCCTCACTCAGGGCAGCAGGGCTCACTTGGGCAGGGCCTGAGGTGCCTTGGTTGAAGGAGATGCCCACCCTCCTGGGTGAGCGGGCACGGGTATCTCGATGAGGGGCTGCTGGGAGGGCGGTGCTGGTACGGGGTGGCAGCTCTACCTGCAGCTGCGGTGGTCACAGAGGTGTCCACCACCACCAGGGAGCTTCCATCGGATGAGGTATCTGTTTCTGAATTGTCCCCTCCAGTCTCCGCCGTGGTGCTCCCCTCATCCTCCGTACCACTGGTGCCCTCACCATTGGTGGACTCTGCCTCCTGGGTCCTGTGGGATGCAGCTCCCTCCGATGCCAGTGCCTCTGCTCCTCCGCCAAATGATGCTAATACACATAAGGGCAAGGTGACAAAACAAAAAGGGGGGAGAGACAAAGGACACACTTGGTCAATGGCTGCACCAACACCACCGTTGGCGTACACCGCACACTCACACAGGGAACAGCCCTTCGCACTATGCATTGCACTTCCAGTTATATTGCTAGCCACCGAGGCATGGGGAGGGGACACACCCTCCCCCCAAATGCGGCACACCTGGGACCCACGCAGCCCTGACCAGTAGTAGATGCCTACGAGCAAGGTAGCAGGATTATCACTTCAGAACCCTGGCCTCCATGGGACCTACTCTTCAGCGTTAGGCCTGGGCTAGGGGCACCGACTGACACACATCCCCCACCCAGACACTACCCTACCATATTCGAGTTGTAATGATTAGAACTGTACTCACCCCCTTGTGGCTGCTGGGATGCCCTCATGCACCCATCCAGCCCAGGATAGGCCACCGTCAGTATGCGGGCCATCAGGGGGGTCAGGGTTCAACGGGCACCCCTTTCTCATTGGGAGGCTATGCCCAGCTGGGCCTCCGCCATCTTCCATGCCCAGCATCTCAGGTCCTCCCCCCATTTCCGACAGTGGGTGCTCCGCCTGCCATAGACCCCCAAGGTCTGCACGTCCTTGGCGATGGCACGCCTTATACCCTTCTTTTGATGGGTGCTGACCTGCATAGGAAATACACACAGGAAAATAGTATTAGTCAGACAGTCCTGCCTGTTACACTTTTTTGCCCACCATACCCCTTCACATCACCATTAACACACACATAGACCAGCACAACCAATACGCCGTCCAGAGGACATCCACCCACCCCTCTACACGAGGCCTTCACACACACCACTCCATGCATTCATCCCACATGCATTGTGCCCACAGTGCACTCACCTGTTAGTCTGGAGGCCCATACAGCAGTCCATACTGGGGTAGGACCTCATCCACCAGTGGCTCCAACTCCACCTAGGTGTAGGCAGGAGCCCTTTCCCCAGTCACACAGGCCATTGTCGGTTACAGACACAGGTCACAGCAGCACATGCAGTGTAGGTCCTCTTCTGTTGAAGGTCAGGTAGCAAGTGAGTCATCAGATAGAAAACGGCGGTCACGTCCACGGGGGTGCATACCGTCACCATCGGCGTACATCACCATTGGTCGATGTAAAACATAGGGCCCAATGTTAACCAATGAGGAGTTGCACGGCGGTTCCTGACCACCTCCCGCAACGGCGCACAATGTCAGCAGAATGCATTGTACTGTTGTGGCCGCATTGTTCAGTGTGTGACTAGCTCCCCACACTTTTGTCCCTTAGATTCCTACTGCTGCAGATGAATAGGAGATCTAGACATACCCCTGTGTACATACCCCTGGTGGACTTGGCAACAATGGAGGACAGGCACATCATCCTCACCTATAGACTTGACAGGGCCACAATCACAGAGCTGTGTGCCCAATTGGAGCCTGACCTGATATCTGCTATCCGTCACCCCAATGGGATCCCCCCTCTTGTGCAAGTCCTATCAGTGCTCCATTTCTTGGCAACTGGTTCTTTCCAAGTGGCAGTGGGCTTGGGAGCAGGAATGTCACAGCCAATGTTCTCAATATTGCTGACCAGAGTGTTGTCTGCCCTGATTAAAAACATGTGCAGCTACATTGTTTTCCCCCAGGTGGAGGATTTGGCCACAGTGAAGGATGACTTCTATGCAATGGGACATATCCCCAACAAAATAGGGGCGATTGATGGAACACATAGTGCATCAAAATGAACAAGTGTTCCGAAATCGTCAGAGTTTCCACTCCATGAATGTACAGATGGTGTGCTTGGCAGACTGGTACATCTCACATGTCAATGCTAAGTATCCTGGGTCGTTGCATGATGCCTTTATCCTGAGGAATAGCAGCATCCCAAATGTGATGGGCCAACTACAGAGGCACAGGGTGTGGCTAATAGGTGAGCCCTGGTCCTCACCCAGTATATTTTGGTGTATGGGTATGGTGTGGGCCATATGGGATAGTGTGTGGCTAAATGTTGTCCCTCAATATTGCAGGTGACTCTGGTTACCCCAACCTATCTTGGCTGCTGACCCCTGTGAGGAATGAGGGGGATGACAAGGGCAGAAGAATGTTAAAAGGAGGCACATGGGTGAACCAGAAGGATAATGGAAAGAACCTTTGGACTCCTGAAGGGCAGGTTTCGGTGCCTCCATCTAACAGGTGGATCCCTGTGCTACTCACCTAAGAAGGTCTGCCAAATAATAGTGGCATGCTGCATGTTGCCCTGATACGCCATGTGCCTTTTCTGCAGGATGAGGAGGCTGGAGATGGCCGTGTTGCAGCAGTGGACCCTGTGGACATTGAGGCTGAGGAGGTAGAGGATGAGGATGAGGATAACAGAACAGCAGTGATACGACAATACTTCCAATGACACACAGGTAAGACAGTGTTACTTTGTTTCATTGTCACTATTTTGAAAATATTTGGCACTGACATACTGTTATTTCCCACTTCTATGCCCACTTACTGTACCCCTTGGCAATTCATTTTACAGATGTTGGTGCCCCACTATAGCTCCTGGTGTGATCACTGCAGCCAACTACAGGTCTTTCCTATGTGCTCATTTACTGTACCGTTGAATAGCAATGTATGTACCTGCTTAAACGTATACATACTTGAAAAATGTGACATACTTTTTTCCAAGGGTGTTTATCGAAGTGCTAAGAAAAAGAGGGGCAAGTGCAATGAGATGGGGTGATGATGAAGGAAAGTCCAGGGTATTGTTGCAGTCTATTTGTAGCACAGATGCATTGTCCAAGGGAACATATGAAGGGAAGCAATGGCAGTTCAAGGTGGACAGGGTGACTGAGTGGGACACACGGGTGACAATCAGGAGAGTCTCCTTTCCTGGCCGGGGTCTTGGCAATAGTCTCTGACTTCTGCCTGTATCGCAGGGAACATTTGTGGGGTGGTTCACCTTCTGCATGGGGAGGGGTGCTGGTGGCCTGTGAGTCCTGTGGCGGGGCCTCCTGGCCACTAGCAGCAGCGGAGGTGGAAGGCAGTTCAGATGTCTGGCTAGTGGCAGGAGCCCGCTGTTGTGAGACTGCCTCCCTCATAATGTTGGCCATGTCTGTCAGCACCCCTGCTATGGAGACCAGGGTGGTGTTGATGGCCTGCAAGTCCTCCCTGATCCCCTGGTACTGTCCCTCCTGCAGCTGCCTGTTCTCCTGCACATTGTCCAGGATCAGGCCATCATGTCCTGGGAATGTTGGTAGGCTCCCAGGATCTCAGTGAGTGCCTCCTGGAGAGTCGGTTCCCTGGGCCTGTCCTCCCCCTGGCGCACAGCAGTCCTCCCAGTTTCCCTCTTGTCCTGTGCCTCTGTCCCCTGAACCGTGTTCCCACTGCCACTGACCCCAGGTCCCTGATTGTCTTGGGTATGAGTTGTAGCCTGGGTACCCTGTAGTGGTGGAAACAATGCTGATTGACGTGTCCTGGGGACAGAGGCATGGGTACACTGGGTGGGTGTTTCCAGATGGGGGAGGCTCTGTGGTGGTGTGTGACTGGGCTTGGGTAACCAATTGTCCAGAGGTCCCTCCAGATCCAGATCCAGGCGACCAGAGTTGCTGTCATCACTGTGGGCCCCTTCAGTTGAGGACTGTATATTGCTGGCACCTCCTCTCCACTGACATTGGCTGGGATACCTGTGGGGATGTAAATAATGTGTTATTGTTTCTGTGTGTGACATATTGTGCATCTGTGGGTTGCCCTCTTTGGTTGTATTTGCCCTGGCAACTTTAACTTGTGCAATTTGGTATGTGGTGGGCTAGCTGATTCTCTCTAGTGTGCATGCTTTGCTGATAGGTGTCCATGCAAGGCTGTGAGTGGTGTCCATGCATTGGTAGTGCATGCAGGGCTTGGCATTGGAATGAGTGGGATGTGAAAGTGGGGTGTGTGGGAGGTGGTGGAGTGATGGGAGTGAGGGTGAGGTAGGGGTATGTGATGGCATGCAGGTAGGTGAGTGATAGTAGTAAAGATTTGACTTACCAGAGTCCAGTCCTCCTCCTACTCCGGCCAGGCCCTCAGGATACATGATTGCCAAGACTTGCTCCTCCCATGTTGTTAGTTGTCGGGGAGGAGGCGGGGGTCCACCGCCAGACCTCTGTACAGCGAGTTGGTGTCTTGCTGCAATGGAACGTACCTTCCCCCATAGGTTGTTCCGCCTCTTCCTGATGTCATCCCTGGTTCTTGGGTGCTGTCCCAGGGCATTGACCCTGTCCACGATCCTCTGCCATAGCTCCACGTTCCTAGCTATAGATATCTGCTGCATCTGTACTCCAAGAAGCAGTGGCTCTACCCTGATTATTTCCTCCACCATGACCCTACTTCCTCCTCTGAGACTCATGGGTGTCTTTGTGGTGCCATGGGTGTTGTATGAGGTGTGTAGGTGAGGGTGTGTTGGGTAATGTGTTGGGGTGTGTGATGTGGGGTATGTCAGTGATGTATAGGTGTGAGTAGTGTGTGTCTCTGGTAGTGTCAGTGGTCTTGCTGTCGCTCTCTGGTGGCAATTGTTTATAATGGTAAAGGGTTGTATGTGGATGTGTGTTTTATAGTGGTGAGTGAGTGGGTGGGTGTGGTGTGTGTATGGGTGTCAGGTGTGTGTAGTTTGAATTGTCGAATGTGGTGTTGTTTTGTATATGTGTGTGTATTTTGAGCGCAGCGGTATGTACCGCCAATGGTTTACTGACGTTGAATGTCCGTCGTGGTCATTCGTGGGTTATAATGTGATGGGTGTTGTTCTGTTGGCGTAACAGTGTGAGCTTTGATACCGCCAGTTTATCACTGACCTTTGGACTGGCAGAATTGTGTATATGGCTGAATAGGGACTGATTGGTGTGTGTGTGTTATAATATGGTGAACAGATATTCTCCACGGCGGTGGTATGTTGGCAGTCAGCATGGCGGTAAGTGGGATTTACCGCCAATGTCATAATGAAGGCCAAAAAGTGTTAAGAATAAAAAATATTAAATGCTAAAGCATTCTCTGTATTTTATCATTTTTAACAGACTACCTAAAAGGAAGAAAATTGTCAAGGTCTAAATAGTCCCAAGAAAAAATGACAAACGCAAGAACTACAACAAATAATAAAGAGAAAGTTTACAATATTTATAAAAGATAAAATTATCCAAACAACTACCTTAAAAAATACCTCACTCCCTAAAGAACCAGAAATTAGCAACAGGTATAAAATATTAATCAACTCTACTTTTTTCCTCTTTCAACAGAAAATCAACACATTCTCCACGATAAAGGAAAAGTAGACAAAAAGCTGCCAATCGGGTCATATTAGCTCCACAAAACATGCAAGTAAGTAACAAAATACTGCATTTTTTAATTATCAATAATTAACATGCAAAACTTAAACTATAATATATGACTATGTTATTAAGCTACCTACAGATACAATGGCAGAAGGTGCAGATGTATAACCTCTCAGAAAGGGAAACAATTTTTAAGTCAAGAGGTTTCACCTACATCCATGAAAGGGCACCAGCAGAAACAATAAACTGGAAATATGCTAAATATTACTGTAATGCATGCTATGGAAGAGCAACCACTAAAGAAAATGTTGTAATTAATATTAGATAGTATAATCCCCCACCCCCAATGTAAATGGACTTGCAGTTAGGAAAGTGTTACAAGATATAAGTGCGGCAAGGACTAATTCTGAAGAACCCAAAACGAAAATAGTTAAAGATATTCTACAAACGTCCCTCAACATATAACCGGCCAACTACCATACCTCCATACATTAAAATGTCTAATTCAACATACTAAAAGAGCCACCAGTGGTACCCCACCTGCTCTTAGAAGATACTAACATGTAGGAATACCACACCATTTGAAAATAACACATAATGAGGAACTTTTCCTTTTACTTGATAATCTAAATAATGAAAAAATATTCCTAATCTTCTCAACTGCAAAATCTTTAACAAAGCTTACCCAATGTCAAAGCTGGATGATGGATGTAACATTTATAAAGTCTCCTAAACCATTGATTCAAATATACATCATATATGGTGAATATCAACACACCGATACCACTTTTGAATATGCTTTGTTCCCAAATAAACAAAGCAGTACCTATTCAGAACTCCTAAATTTTATAAAACAACAAAATAATCCCCCAAAATAATCATAGATTTTGAACAAGTTATGATTCAAGCAATATTAAAATATATATCCCCACATAGCTATGCAAGGCAGTTACTACCACTTTAACCAGAGTATATGGCGACACCTACACAAATCTAAAGTAAGGGTTTGATTACGATTTTGGTTTCAGGGTGATGGTCACCCTTCTGCGGTGTTGGCGGTCTGACTGACAAATCACGATGCAGACAGTTAAATAGATGAAAGACTGCCAAGGTCCCACCCACACCGCCAGCAAATCTAGACTGCAGAGTTGGTGAGATAGGCTAGTGCGTCTGTCAGAGGGTGGACTGCCAGTGCAAAGCCGAGACCAATTATGAGTTGACCTTCTGCTGACATGACTGTAGTAGTGCAGCCACCACATCTGAGCAGGCAGAAAGGGAGGCATATAAGGCTGAAACTCACCTGTATTCAGCTTCACACATCCTATGATGCCATGGAGTCGATCGTACATGCATGTCTGCTGCTTGTGCTGCTAGTTGAGGACCAAAACTGACACCATCGTGGACACAACCAATGGTAAGCCAAACACTTACCTGTTACCAACAAATCCATAGAAAATTGATGCCCCTACATGGACCTCGCATGGGGTACATAGTCCATGGGTCACACATATTCTGTGTGCCCCTGTCCAGAGTTGTACTTTATGTATGACCCAGTCACAGTCCTATGATTCCCTTTTTGTACAGGTCACTGACATTGCACAGGCACACTCTTCTAAATTTTAAATGCGTACAGAATCAATATTCATGAAAAGTAATGTGTCAATAACATTGTGCCACACAACAGCAACTTATCATCAATATCCCACACTCAAATCTAAGTGACACCCTCACATTGTTCAGGTGCCATGGTCTGTTGTGATGTGAAAGATACATTTGTATGGATGTGTCATGAAACTGAATTGCACCACCTCTGCTAAACCTCTGTTATGGACTTCCACATTTCAGGATAATAAAAGGTAAATGTGATGCCAAATAATCAGTGCGAGAAACATTCAAAAGTCACATTGTAAAGAATCCCTGCTAAATTGTAATGCCTCTACAAGGGGGACCCTGGAAGACGGGTGCCCTGGGCCATATACCACATTGCACATCCCTCAAAACCACTATCTGCACAGGAACTGTGGCTTGATGTATATCATGGACAACCAATAGTATAACCAAGTGACATGCATGTGTGAGAAATGTGTAAGTGCAAGTCATGAAAGAAAATACAGCAGTAACAGCATGGATCACACATTTAGTTAAAGTAGGTGTAAGGTACACACATGAAAATGGACTCATGTCCCTTAAAATGTATACAAAGGTATGACAAATTAACACCCTACATGTATAGACAAACAAATCTCTATCTTGCACACATTAAACAAATGTCCAACCCACATCATAGGTAGAAAGGGAAACCAATAGATGTTGACATTGACCAACCCAAGATGAAATCCTCACCAAATGAAACACCACCCAAAGCAATGCCAGCTCCAATAAGATTACATCCCACATATCCATACATTGCACATTTCCTCTTGTCCTGGGTGACTCCAGCACTGGTCCCAAGGTCCGATCATACCAACCACATCAAATGGATTATCAATCAGGGTGAAACAAATACAACTGTAGTCATACATCCCAAAGTACCCATGAAAATCAAAATGGTAGATAAGTAATGGCAGGACTAATGTGTATGAAAACTAGCATCTTCCTTTTTGTTTTAAGAAATAAAACACATGTAGGTAAGGCCAATGGCCAGTCCAATAGTTCAATAGGTGGTCCAGTACACTGCTGTGCCACTAACCCTTCTTCTCAGAACACTGCCATGGGAACCTCAGCAGGAAGGGGCATCTAGTGGGCAGTCCAGGGTCTTCAATAATGTCCTTTGGAGGGGTGGCGTCAGTTTTGGGATGGGTGGGTTTGGTTTTGAGAGGGTTGGACCTGACTTTGGGAGGTGTCCTTGTTTGGGTATCTTAGGGGATTGCTGGGTTCAGTGGGGGGGTCAGGTGTCACAAGGGAGGACTAAAATGGGTTAGATGGGTTGGGGTAAGGCTGTGGTCCCTTTTGCTTTGGGAGAGGGGAGGTTTTGACTGGGATAAGGGCAAGGGCAAACATTAAACTTTCTTTAGGGAAATGGATAGGGTGTCCCGTAGGAATTTTGGGATTGGGAGGTGGAAGTGTCAAGTGTGGGTGTGTGCGTTGTTGGTGCCGCTGTCTGTGTGTCTTGTGTATGATGTTTGTGTTTTGTAGGTGTCTGTTGTGTGGGTGAGTGTGGGTGTTTGCGTTTCTTTCTGGTGTGTGATGTGGATATGCTGGGTATGGTGGGAGTGGTGGATGTGTCTGTATGGGTGTGGTGTCAAGGGTATGGTGGGAGTGGTAGGTGTGTCTGCTGTTGTGGGTGTGATTTCTGGGATATGGTGGGAGTGGTGGATGTGTCCGTAGGTGTGGGTGTGATGTCTGGTGGAATGGTGGGGGTGGTAGATGAGTCTGTAGGTGTAGTTGTGTGGTGTCTGGGAGCATGATGGGATGGTCGTGGTTGTGAGGGGGTGAATGGTGGGTGGTTGTGTGCTTGTGTGTTTTGTGCTGTTTCACTTTTGTGTGCTGCTTGGGGCTTTTGAGGTATGTGTGTGCTTATGTGTGAGAATGCTTGGGAGAGGTCTGGGAATGGGGATATTGGATGGGGAAGAGGCAGGTGTGGGGTTTAAGTATGAGATGTGTGGAAGGCTGCTGCTAGTTCTCTATAGGGCAGACATGGAACTGTGGATGCCTTCCAGGTAGACCACCAACTGTTGCAGATGGCTGCCCTACCACTGGAAGGCATTCAGTAGTGTTGTCTGACCACAGAGATGTGTCTGAAGAGGACAGTAGCCTCCTCACTCAGGGTATCAGGGGGAACAGGGGCAGGGGGTGAGATGCCTGGAGCGAAGGAGATGGCTCCCTTCTTGGGTGAGTGGGCCCAGCCATCTGGGTGGGGAGCAGCAGGGAGGGTGGAGATGCTAGCAGAGGTGGCAGATACAGATGGTGTAGGAACTGGTTCTGCATGTCCTTTCACCACTAGGAAGTGTCCACTGGAGCTGGATTCAGACGATGACGATGTAGATGTCGGCCCTGTCTCCTCTGCTTGCCTGGGATGATGCTGAAATTACAAATACAATTAGGTTTATTTCCTGTGCCATAACACACTTGACCAACAGTATGGCTCACAGAACATTACTATAATGTATAGCATACGCCATCTACAAGGTCCACCAAAGCGGTTTCAACATTTGCAAGGCAACATGCATGCTACATGAACTCTAAATAGTTGCCCACTGTTAAGGCGGAATCACAGACAACTCCAATTTCATTAGTGAAGTTGTGCAATTACAGTGCCCTTGTATCAAGTAGGAAACCTTGTCACCTTGAATGGTGTGGCTCTTTTAGCATACCTCAGCAACCTGTTGTCATCAAATAGTATGGCAGTGCAAAATGTATTCCATCTGATTCGACACAAGACCTTGCAATCTGCAAATGTTCATATACCTCATACCACATCATGATGAAATGATGGTTAACTAATATAGATATGTTGTAGCAAGATGTACAGTAACTAGTAAGCCGTCATACTGTAGAAACTTCCCAAGGTTAGCTTCCTGATATGTCCATTGTAAAAATAGGGTCATGAAAGAAATACTAATGTAGCTTTGCAACATAACACATGTTGCACAGAACAGTACACTGGAAACAATCTGCTCAAAATGTCTGGAAGATTTGCCTGCAAAATATCCACAGCACAATGAATCAGCTAGGCCTAGACAAATCACAAGTTGTGATTGCTACTGGTAAGAACTCCATTCTAACATTGCATAGCTAAAAGCCAATAGTCCATTTATTGTTGCTGAGGCTCAGGGAAACTTTATTAGTTGAAGAGGTGATTTAATCTGTTTCTCAATGGGAAGGCACATTTCTGTACCTTTTTTCTTGCAAACGCAAATTCCAATGTATTACTGAGAGCGCACACTCACACATGATTACAACATTTCTGCATGTCACTCCACGATGCTGTCAACAGTCAGTTAATGATCCTTAATTCCACATCAATGGCATGGAAATTCACATTGTGAATAGGTACTGTAGGTCTACCTGTCATGACTTTCATTTCTTCAGCAACTGGACATGACAAATGGCATTGAGTAATTGATTAGTGGATGTGTGACCCATAAACCAATGTTGACACACTCCTGTCTGTGGTGACACATGAACTGTATACTGTGCACATATAACTATTTTCCAATAACATCTTGCATGCTCACATGTGTGTGGAATCAGACATCATCACATGAAGACAGGTTGATCATGTGAGAAGCAGTAGTGTAAATGATACTACTAAGGTGAAAGGTACACATGCCAGCATGTAGCCACAAATACTGTTGGCAACAGTGATGTTAGCCTACTCATCAGTGACTGCACCCAAAGTGCAGTACATGCCATGTCACATGAATGAGGGCCACCATCACATGAGACACAGTAGTAAGGTCCCAGCACTCATGACACACTGAAGACAAATGGCCTGTCGGGTACAAATGTCACACTCAATATGAAACAACATGAGCTGGTTAATCACTGTACTCCACTTCAGAGAGAATATTGGTAGTGAACTGGACTTTGTTGTGTACCTTTTTCATTTGGACAATAGGAAAGGCACATCAGCATGCACCCACCAGCAGACCTACACAAACAATAACTCTTCATGTGCATCTCACATAGGCCGCCTCTGATATTCAGGGGGAGATGGCCGCTTCTATCACATAAAGGTGGCAATGTAACATGTATGAATCTGCCCAGGAGTCACCCCCTTGTAGCTGCCGTGACTCCCTCAACTCCCCATCAAGCTCCAGGTAAGCTACTGCCAGCATGTGGACCATTAGAGGGGTCAGGGTCCGGCGTGTGCCACATCAACGTTGGGAGGAGAGCCCCAGCTGGACCTCGATGATCTTCCAGGTCCAGTGTCTCAGGTCCTCCTCACTTTTCAGACAATAGATACTGTGTCGGCGATAGGCCCTCAGGGTCTGCGCCTTCCGGGTGATAGTTCTCCAAATGGCTTGCTTCTGATGGGCATTGACCTTTATGGATACAATAGACGAATGAAAAGATTATAATTAAATAATTTTGGATATCTTTTTGGTCCACACACATTTTGAAGATACCTAGCACAAGCATTTTTGAATTGTTAACACACTTCGGGCCATATTTATACTTTTTGACGCAAAACTGCGCTAATGCAGTTTTGCGTCCAAAAAATTAGCGCCGGCTAACGCCATTCTGAAGCGCCATGCGGGCGCCGTATTTAATCAATGACGTTAGCCGGCGTTAGCTGCCGGCGCAGCCTGGTGTGCGTGGAAAAAAATGACGTACACCAGGCAGCACCGGCGTAGGGGGATATGGGGCTTGGGCGTCAAAAAATGGGGCAAGTCATGTTGAGGCAAATTTTTCGCCTCAACCCGATTTGCGCCATTTTTTTCGACTCCCAACCCCCATAGAAATGACTCCTGTCTTAGCAAAGACAAGAGTCATGCCCCCTTGCCCAATGGCCATGCCCAGGGGACTTCTGTCCCCTGGGCATGGTCATTGGGCATAGTGGCATGTAGGGGGGCACAAATCAGGCCCCCCTATGCCACAAAAAAAAATTAAAAAAATGACTTACCTGAACTTACCTTAATGTCCCTGGGATGGGTCCCTCCAGCCTTGGGTGTCCTCCTGGGGTGGGCAAGGGTGACAGGGGGTGTCCCTGGGGGCATGGGAGGGCACCTCTGGGCTCCTTCAGAGCCCACAGGTCCCTTAACGCCTGCCTTTTCCAGGCGCTAAAAAACGGCACAAAAGCAGCCGTACGTCATTTTTTTTGACCCGCCCACTCCCAGGCGTGAATTTTGCCCGGGAGTGTAAATACGGCGCACATGCCTCAGAGTCAATTTTTTAGACGTGAACGCTGGTCATGACCTACACTAACTATCCAAGCCCACTAACATCAAGTAGCCCAGGGCCAACCTACATGTACTGTGATGTGAGCCACTATGAAACACAACGCACCATTGTGACCTTCTCAAAGGTAAACTACTTGTGCATGACTGTACAGACACCTTTACATCCAGGCACATTGACTTTTTTGCATATGGTCCATACAGGCTACTACTGTAGTGAAAATTACACCCTAAAACTTAGATCACATTGAAAGGGCTGGCATAGCTGTCACTAAGAGCTTCCTCTCTGTGGATGTGTGGCCATGTGGACTACCTAATGGAATCTCATGCTACATCTGATTGAATTTATGCGGTGTGTACTGGTATCGCAGGACACACCTTTCACCATATGTGGCACTCTTACAGACTGGGTCCTGGTCCTTCTGGGTCAGGGGTGGTTATTTGCATTTCAGAATCCAGGACTAGGGGGCATAAGATTGTACTAACTATGCCAGGTACATAGGTTGGGGGATATGTTGCTGGCTGAGATGTTGTAGAAACTGGGGTGGGAGTTGGTGATGTGGACACAGTGAGACTCACTGTTGTCGTCTGACCGGTCTGTCTAGATGTGCCATGTCTGTCATTCATGTCTACATACCCAGGAGCGGACTTTTGTTTTTAGTTACAGAAAGAGGGCCTCATGGTGGCTGTAACCATGTCAACTTCTCTCTCTCAACACTCAACATATGGTAAACTACATGATGAGTGAACATCAGCTGTGACATAGCTAACAAGTGTCTTTGGGCAAGTGCACAATCGCCTCTTGTTTTGAGATACAGAAAGAGGGCCTCATGGTAGCTGTAGTCATGTCACTCTGTCTACTTCCCAACATTTGACAATGTTTAGTCTGACTTACCTATTGCCACACTGCAGTTGGGTTGGACCATACATTTACATGTTGACACATACCAAGGGTCCTGGAATGATCTTTTGATATTAAAACTCTTATAGACCCCATTCCAATATATGGCACGTAATAGAGATTCATACATGTGATGTTATGTACAACACTACACATTGACAATCTACTGTCTCTGATACTTTGGGTATTGCAAGCTATGAAAGTAGATAAACAACACAATGGCAAAAGCTGATATGTGAGCGTACAGGACATTGAAGTTTTGTGACAGTTTTTTTGGTGTGAAACAACAGACTCCTTTCCCCTAGCTATTCCAATCAAGCCGTCAAGATCCAGGAGGGAAAGATTTGTGATGGGGTGCTGGGAGGACCACCAACAGTCTTCTGGAACTCCAGGTGTTGTCTGGAGGCCAGGGAATGTACCTTCCTCCTCAGGTTGTTCCACCTCTTCCTAATATTCTCCTTTATGGTCAAGATGGTGCCTACAGCATTCACACAGTCGACTATCCTTTGCCACATTTCCATTTTCCTACTGAGAAGAGTATGTTGGACTTGGGCTCCAAACAATTGTGGCTCTACTCTTATGACTCTCCACACATTCTTTGAAAAACATGGATTTTTGGACCATGTCATGACTGGTAATTAAAGTGGGTGTCAGTGACTAACTAAACAAGACAAGTGATACTAGGGAAAAAATAGAAGAAATGTGCAAAAGGTGTAAAATGGGATGGGAAAAAAGGACTGCCTTATGTAACAAAAATGAAAGTGTGGTCTCTGTCTTGCTGTGCTGCAGTGCAGCGGCAGAGGCTCAAGGTCTGGGATGGGGTGTATTTTATAGTGTGATTTGCAGGTGTGTCCACTTGGCCAGTAGATGTCAGATGTGTTGTTTTTTTATTCATCCAATTGACACTTTTCTGGTGCTTTGCTTTGAGCGTACCGCAACAGGTGACTGCCATCAGCTAACCGCCGCAAGGGGGCCGCCATGTCAATTATGTTTTGTAATAGGCTACATAGTTGGGCGTGGCCATGACAGCGACGGAGTACGTACCGACAACATTGCAGGCCACCGCACCGCTGGCAGGCAGCAAAATATTGACACGGTCGGCGCTTCAACGTGCATACATCACAATACGGTGGGTGGGAGACCGCCAGCCCAGCGGTCTTCTTACTGTGAACCCCACAACTATCTTTTCTTTGTTTGCAACTATGGGTGCGCTTTTCACCTAGATTGATTAACTGCTGGTAATAATTACAGTTGATGGCTTTAAATCAACAATTTGATGTGACCTTAATATCTGGGGTTTTGTTTTTTTGTATTCTGTACGCCTTCGGTTGCACTTATTGGCACAACGAAGTAGCATTTGCCCATTTAGGCGTAATGGAAGGGAGGTTAATTAATGTCCTTGTCCTATGTCGCAAGTTTGTGACAATAGGGCCACATTGGTATAGTGAATATTTGTGGCCTGTAAGATTGTAATGGCGTAAATTAAGTTTTGGAACCTTTTTTACGTTTGGCAAATGGTTGCAAACAGCAAAAAGATAGTTGTGGTGTTCCATTTCTAATTCATAAAAGGTTTCTGGGTCTTTATGTGTAGATTTGCTGAAAGAGTAATTTCTTATCAGAGAAACAATTCCTAATGAATGTGGAAGAAATCGCACATTGGGGAAGCTCATTATCTGTCATTGAAGTAAGAGGGGACATGATTATGGATTCATGGTGAGACCAAAAAGTTGTGTTTCCCACACTTGGTCCAATTGTTTTGTAACTATGAAAAGATTTGGCCCTTACATACATTAAAAGGCCTTATTTCTTTTGAATAGGAGATACTTTTACTGTGGATAGGATACAGTGGAAATAAGTCACATTAAAAGTCTCAATACCTTGTGTTTTGAGGGTAAGTAGTTAAAAAATGAAAAGTTATCTATTTACTTTTTATTGAAATATTGTTTTCGCAAGTGAGAAGGCTGATAAAAGTTTTTTTTGGTTCTTTTTAGGTGCTACTAAAAACTTCTGTCCTGATGATGACCATCTAATGATTGGTTGTTGTATGTGGGGTTGAAACGTCGACATAATTCATTGTGGAATATTGTTTGATGTGAAGAGTGACTTCTGGACATGTGGATTGCAGAGGGTTTTTTGAAGATCACTGAGCTTTTAACCTCAATTTTGTATATATTTTGTCTAACACTTCGGCACTTCTTCAGCACATTAATCATGTTCACTGTGCCGTCATTTTAGGAGCATCTAAATCTTCTCATTTTATTATGAGGAAATGTTATTTGAATAAAAGAAGTATACAACAGACTAACCTTATTTGTATACAAGGATGATAAATTCTTGCTGTGGAAGTTAAGGGCTAAACTGATTTTTTTTTGTTATTTATATACCCAGGTCCTGGGGTTACTGGGTTTGCTCATTTCCTCCTAACATTTCAATCCATAATAGTCAGAACACAACCTACACTATACAATTTTTTTGAAACAATACAAAAGGAGGCAAAGCTGTCAAGAACTAAGAACAGAACAATCTGTTACTCAAATTAGCCCTAAACTTAACAAACACACTAAAAAAATGTACGAAATGCTCCAATACGAAGTCTGAATATTTGTATACAACAAAGAACTAGGCTTATTAGAAGTAATAGCCAACTAAATAATGTATAAACTATAGAGCTACCAAGAAGCTCACCAACTACAAAATAATTTGAACAAAAAAAAATCAATTTAAAAAAAATTAAAATTATATGGATATTATATTACAGGAAAATAATTATATTCATTTTTTAAAGAGCACTGACATAATCAAAAATAATAATATTAATATTTATACAAAAAGCTACTAACCAACTAACCAACTGAAAAATTAATTAAATCCATTGCATTAAATTAATACAACACATAATACATTTAATTCTATGTAATAAGAAATTAAACACAACAAAAACTATGTTTGACATTTGCCACCTACAATAAAATAAAAATAAAACACTTATCCATTTTAGCCATATATCCTCCTCCCCCTCCACGGAACAAATAACCATAATCTAATTTAAAGCAGCAGATAACAATTCCAAAAAGCCCCCCAAAAAGGCAGAAATATAAATAATCTATTCGAAATCCCTCAATTTAATCCAAAGTGTGCAGGTTCTATTAAAAAACTTTTTTTTTTTTTAAAGAAACGCTCCACAAAACCAGAACAAAAGGAAGTCAAAATAAAAATAATTGGTTTAAAATAAACCAAAATAGGCTTTCTAAAAAAAAACAATTGTTACATCCAACTTCCCAACGAACTCCATGGAAGATAAAAAACCTGTAAAAAAAAAAAAACATGAACAACCTACCCACACAATACATTACATGACCAAATACACAAATACATATCACTTAGGGGCTCATTATGAGTTTGCCGTTGGACGAGCCAATGGGCAAATTCACGGGGGTAAGGAGGCCGACAACCCGGCTGCCTCACCCCCTGTCGTATTATGATGTTTCCACCTGGCTGACTGCGGAAACATTTTACTATGTTAGAATTGCCCTTGGCTCCCTTAGGCCAATACTATAGCACACCTGCACCCATGTAATGCACACTGTCTGCAAACCAGACAGTGTGCATTCCAGGGTGCTGAGCAAGGGGGCCCTTGCGCAGCCTTTCCGTGAGCCTTTCCATGAAGGTTGAAATGTCATGTAAAGGCTGTCAGAAAGGGAACTTGTGCTCAGCACTGCTGTGGCTGAGCATGAATCAGAACACCTTCAGCTCATCAGGAGCCATGTTCCTACTAGAGGTGGCACTCCCCTGGTGGTCCAACTGCCAGGGTCATAATGTGGTGGTCAGACCACCTGGAGTGCAGCGGTCCAAATGCCACCACGAGTCTGGCAGAACTTAGGCTACCAGACTCGTAATGAGGCACTTAATAAAACAAACATAAGTAATTAAGTAAATAAATAAGTAATAATACATATTATAACACAACATTATCATACAATAGTAATATTGTTAAAAATAACGAAGTTGAACATAATAGTGAAAAACAGTATAAAATATGCTTCTAAAATCAATTCTAACTATCAAACGACATGATCCTCAACTTTTAACTACCCATCCATTGTCCCCTCTGCCCTCAAACCCTTAAACAAATCCTTTAAAAAGGACTTACCTGGTCTGGCGATCAGCAGCACCTAACCGCGACTCGTATCCCAGAAAAACAAACAACACCAAAAGACTGCAAAATACAAGGTAGCATTTTAAAAAATGGCTGCCAAATTAAACTTAAAAAAAGACGATCTCCCTAAAGGAAGCAATGGGAAATACATAGAAAATGATTAATAAATGTTATAAAATTGTTAAAAAAATATCCTTTTCATGGCGGTTTCACTGCTGTGAAAAGGCTGGCAGAGAACAGGTGCAGGGGTCCACAGGGGAGCTCATGCCTGTGGCATGGACAGTGCAGAGGTCCCCCTACCTATCACTCTCATAATGTGCACCTTCTGCTGTGCAGACAGTGCACTGTACGAGGGTGTTGGTGCTCCCTGTGGGTGACAGAACTGCTCAGGCTCGATTAGGAGCCGGCGACAATGCTGCCACCAATTTCCCACTGGGCTGATGGGCAGAAACCTTGGTTTCCCCCATCAGCCCAGCAATAAAGTCATAATGGGGCCAGCACGGAGGTTGCCACTATAGGGGTGGCCACCATGTCGGAAGTTTGGCGGATGGGTGTTCCCCTCGACCAAACTCATAATCAGAGCCTTAATTTAAATGCACATGTGAAAATATACAATTCTGTATAAAATATGATGTTTATTTATTAATAAAGTATGAGTCGTGTATTGAACATTATAGGGGTCATTACAACATTGGCAGTAAAAGCCGCTTACCGCCGTGCAGAAGACTTCCAAAACACCGCCACGGCTGCAGAATTCCGCCACAGCTATTATGACCCACATCTTGAAATCCGACAAAATTCAGACACCCACACAAGTCCGCCACACCAAAGGTCAATGATAAACTGGTGAAAACAAAACCTCCACCGTCACGCCAACAGAAATACGCCCACGCTATCACGACCCACGAATCCATGCGGCGGTCTTTCAACCGTTGTATTCAATTGGCGGTACACACCTCCGCGCTCAAAATACACACACCTACAAAACACCACCACATTGGACAATTCCAAATACACACACCTGATACACATACACACACCACACCCACACACCCAAAACAATATAAAACACACACCCACATCACACACAAACCCCTACGACCAAAAATTCCAAAAGAAGGCCAGAGAGAGACACCACCATCCACAAACTAGCAGCCACAGGCACTCAACACCATCACCCACACAACTTCCACGCACAAAACACCACACATCACTACATATCACCACACTTATCACCACACACACCATCCCACACATCACCCACACCACCCCATGGCACGGCAAAGACACCCCAGGTTCTCGGAGGAGGAGCTCAGGGTCATGGTGGAGGAAATCATCCGGGTAGAGCCAAAGCTATTTGGAGCACAGGTGCAGCACACCTCCATAACTAGGAAGATGGAGCTATGGCGAAAAATAGTCGACAGGGTCAACGCAGTGGGACAGCACCAAGAAATCGGGACGACATCAGGAAGAGGTGGAACGACCTACGGGGGAAGGTGCTTTCCGTGGTCTCAAGACACCACCTGCGGTACAGTGGACTGGCGGCGGACCCCCACCTCCTCTCCCACAACTAACAACATGGGAGGAGCAGGTCTTGGCTATACTGCATCCTGAGGGCTTCGCAAGAGTCGGTGGAGGAATGGACTCTGGTATGTCAAACCTTTAACTATCATATCCCCCACCCTACCTGCATGCTATCACAGACCCCCACCCTCTCCCCCTCCCCTATCACTCCAACTCCTCACAAATGTACTAATAAAACAAACCACACATCCCCACACGAATCCCTGCATGACACAACAAAGCATGGACACCCATCACTAAAGCATGCCCACTGCACATACCCATAACACCCCCCTCAACCATCATCACACAAGCCCCCACACAGGAATGCTAGCACTGGGGTACACGGTCACCCACCCATTGCACACCATGACACACACAGATGCAATAATCATGCTTTTACACCCCTGCAGGACCACTACCCAACGTCACCAGACAGGAGGATCCAGACATCTCCACCCCACCCACAGAAGAGGCCCACAGTGATGACAGCAGCTCTGTCCAACTGGATCCAGATGACCAGCCTGGACCATCGTGGGCCTCGGACAGTCGGTTCTCCTCCCCCAGTCACAGCCCACCACAGACCTTCCACCCTCTGGTAACACCAGCACAGCACCCACCCAGCGGGCCCATACCTCTGTGCCCAGGACACGTCAATCAGCTGTGTGTCCACCCCTACAGGGAACCCAGGATAACCACCCCAACAACAACAGGGTCCTGGGGGCAGTGGCAGTGGGCACACGGTCCAGGGGACAGAGGCACAGGAACACAGGGGAACTGGGAGGGCTGCTGTGCGACAGGAGGCGGACAGGCCAAGGGAACCCACTCTCCACGAGGCCCTCTCCTCCATCATGGGAGCATACCACCACTCCCAGGTGACGATAGCAACGGTCCTGGCCAAGTTTCAGGAGACCCAGCGCATGCAGGAGGAACAGTATTTGGGCTTCAGGGAGGAACTCAGAACCATCAGCTCCGCCCTGGGCACCATCGTAGGGGTGCTGAAGGAAATACTTAACACCAGGAGGGACACTGTGGCACTACAAGGGGCCCCTGACACTAGCACGGACGATGAACTGCCCACCACCTCCGCTGGTGCTAGTGGACAGGAGGCACCACAACAGGACCACCACACCACCACCACCAGCCCCCCACCCCCTGCAGACGGAGAAACACCCCGCGAGTGGACCCTGAGATCCAGGAACAAGACAGAGCACGATGCCAAGACCCCGCCAAGAAATTAGACCACCCTGATTGTCATCCTACTGTCCCACTTTGTCACCCTGTCCATAATTAAACTTCCCCAGCTCCACTTCCTATGCCCATATGGGCAATGCACCTGTGAGACTAATAGACTAATAGACTGGACTCTGCCATGGATATTCCTCCACCATCACCCCTCACCATTTTACAACCCCCTCTAATATTGAGCACTTCAATAAACACCCTTGAAGCACAAAACAATCTGGAGTCAGTCTGTGATTTCGAAATTGTGTATTAGCAATGACAGTGACAAAATGCTTTTTCAAATATAATGTCAACATACCTATGTCACACAGCTCTAGTCCATGAGGAATCTAAGCAGATGACACACGTTGGAAACCACACCTGTGAAACCGTAAGGGAAATTTACAACTCAGTGACCATATACTGGTTGAAATCGACAGACAGGATAGAGGTAGAAGTGTTAAAGTACTTGTAGTAGGCAGGAATGTTTTCTCACCTGTGTGTCACTGGAAATATTGCTGGATGACTGAGTCCCTGTTGTCAATGTCTTCTTCCTCTGCTTCCTCCTCATCACTGTCCACAGGCTCCACAGCTGCCACAACACCGCCATCTGGACCATCCTCCAGCAGAAAAGGCACCTGTCGTCGCAAAGCCAAGTTGTGAAGCATACAGCAGGCCACGATGATCTGGCACACCTTCTTTGGTGAGTAGAATAGGGAACCACCTGTCATATGGAGGCACCTGAACCTGGCCTTCAGGAGGCTGAAGGTGCGTTCGATCACCCTCCTAGTCCGCCCATGGGCCTCATTGTAGCGTTCCTCTGCCCTGGTCCTGGGATTCCTCACTGGGGTCAGTAGCCATGACAGGTTGGGGTAACCAGAGTCCCCTAATAGCCACACCCGGTGCCTCTGGAGTTGACCCATCACATAAGGGATGCTGCTATGCCACAGGATGTAAGCGTCATGCACAGAGCCAGGGAACATAGCATTTACCTGTGAGATGTACTGGTCTGCCAAACATAGCATCTGTACATTCATGGAATGATAACTCTTCCGGTTCCTGTACACCTGTTCACTCCTGTGGGGGGTGGGGGGGCAGAGCTACATGGGTCCCATCAATGGCACCTATGATATTGGGGATATGTCCAAGGGCATAGAAGTCACCTTTCACTGTAGGCAAGTCCTCCACCTGAGGGAAAACAATATAGCTCTGCATGTGTTTCAGAAGGGCAGACAACATGTTGGAGAACATAGGCTGGGACATCCCTGATGCCATGGCCACTGTTGTTTGAAATGACCCACTTGCAAGGAAATGGAGCACTGATAGCACCTGCACTTGAGGGGGATTCCTGTGGGATGGCGGATTGCTGACATCAGGTCAGGCTCCAACTGGATACACAGTTCCTGGATTGTGGCACGGTCAAACCTGTAGGTGATGATCAAACTTCTTTCCTCCATTGTCGACAGGTCCACCAGCAGTCGGTACACCGGAGGATTCCGCCATCTCCTCACATGTTCCAGCAGACGGTGCCTATGAAGGACAACAGCGACGACAGAGTCAAACAACTCAGAGGTATGTTCCCACAGTCTACACAGAACACCATTCATACACCAAATGTGGCCTGTATTTGTGTTGTGAGACAAGGCCTAGGTATGTGTGACGCAGTTGGTAATTAGGCCATGTGGGCCCCTGAAATGGCGGCTGCCTGACCTCTAAACTTGGACAATGGGATGTGAGGTAACTGCGCTGGCGTTGTACACCGTTGCGGTAGGCGGCGAAGACCGCGGCGCAATGCTGCATTGGTTAACATTGGACCCTATGGGTCCCAGGAGCCAATGACGATGTACGCTGGCGGTGATGGTACGCACCACCCCGGACCTGACCGCCGCGGACATGACCGCCATTTTCTAGCTGTTGAATCACTCGATACCTGATCTTCGACAGGAGAGGACCTACACTGCAAGTGCTGCTGTGACCTCGGTCTGGAAGAGACAATGGCTCATGCGTCTGGGGAAGGGGCCCCTGCCTTCACTGCAGAGGAGTTGGAGAAGCTGGTCGACGGGGTCCTCCCCCAGTACACGCTACTCTACGGTCCTCCAGACCAACAGGTAAGTACACAGGGAGCATGTTGTATGGACTATACCTGTGTGGAGAGGGCTGGTTGTAAGAAGGAAGGGGGCACAGTTCTGCGTGCATGAAGGACTCTGAATGCATGTGCCACATGGCAAGGGTAGGGATGTGGGCCACTCACCTTGACGGTGCAGTTGGTCATGACTTCTCTTCTTCCCCTGTACATGTCATGTAGGTCAGGGCCCACCAGAAGAAGGATATTTGGCGTGCCATCGCCAAGGACGTACTGACCCTGGGGATCCACCACAGACGGAGACCCCACTGCCGTAAAAGATGGGAGGACATTCGCCGCTGGAGCAAGAAGACGGCGGAGGCTCAGCTGGGGATGACCTCCCAATGTGGGAGGGGTGCCCGTCGAACCATGACCCCTCTGATGTTCAGGATCCTGGCGGTGACCTACCCTGAGTTGGATGGGCGCTTGAGGGCATCACAGCAGACACAAGGGGGTGAGTACACTATCATTCAGCAGACTTTGCGCGCAGTGAAGGTGTCTGGGTGGGGGAGGAGGGCTGTGGGTTTCCCTAGGCCAGGGCGAGTTCCATAAGCTAGGCCCCTCCGTAATGCAGGCCACGTGGTACCCCACCCCACCTCTGTAGAGTGCCAAGTACAGGTATTCATGCCCCTGTGTCATCTATTTGTGCAGATGTCGTCCATAGCCTTATAGGCCATTTCCCAGGAACTGCATCTGTAGAGCCCAACAGCGCGACGTAGTGCAGGGGGCTGCTGTGTCTGTATTGTCTGCCAACGGTAGAGGTAAGCCATCCACTCAACCTGTCTTTCTTCTGTCGTCCTCCCCCTTTTTGTGGTCTCCCTGTTCTTGTGTGCATTAGCATCATCAGGCAGAGGTACAGTGGCACCGGAGCACGAGGGAGCTGCATCCCACATGGCCATGTAGGGCCACACCACGGACTCAGAATACACCAGTGGGACGGAGGGCGAGGGGAGCACCACGGCGGTCACAGGATCTGCAACCAGTGACACGGACTCATCCTCCGATGGGAACTCCCTTGTGGTGGCGGTAACATCTGTGCCCCCCACTTCAACAGGTACAGCCGCCACCCCCCCTACCAGCACCACCCTCCCAGCAGCCCCTCAGCCTTCGCCCTGTGCCCGCTCACCCAGGAGGGTGGGCATCACCTTTGCCCCAGGCACCTCAGCCCCTGCCCCTGTCACCTCTGCTGCCCTCAGTGAGGAGGCCATTGACCTCCTCAGGTCCCTCACTGTTGGGCAGTCTACCATTTTGAATGCCATCCAGGGTGTAGAAAGGGAGTTACAACACACAAATGCATTCCTGGAGGGCATTCATTCTGGTCAGGCTGCCCTTCATCGAACCCTGCAAACTCTGGCCTCAGCACTGATGGCAGCCATTGTCTCTGTGTCTAGCTTCCCCACTCCAACTTCCTCCACCCAGACCCAATCCCCTGTACCTATGCCTATCCCAAGCACACCATCAGACCAGCCTGCACACACCTCAAAACACAAGGGAAGCTCAGGCAAACATAAGCACCACACATCCCACAGGCACTCATGCAAGCATCACACACATACAGTCACACCAACATCCACTGCCTCCACTGTGTCCCCCTCCTCGTCGTCTCCCTCCTCCCTCCCAGTCTCGTCTACACTCACACCTGCATGCACTACCACTACAGCCACTACGTCCCGCACCAGCACACCCACCACCACACCCCGCTCACATGCAGTCACCACCCCCACTACCATTTCCACGTCCCCTGTGTCCTCTCCCAGTGTGTCTGTGACGCCCCATCCCAAGATACACAAACGCAAGCACACACCCACCCAACAGCCATCCACCTTACGACAGCCTCCAGCCCATGCAACTGCACCCAAATCCACAAAAGTTACACCTCCTACAACCACCACCTCTTCCTCCACTCCCAAACCCCCTCCAGCTACCCATCCCAGTGTCTCCCAAAAACTTTTCCTGTCCTCCCTTAACCTATTCCCCCCGCCGTCCAAATCATAGGTCCCGTACTAGCACCTCAGCCAAAAAATCTCCAGGACCAGTGGTGCCTGTTGTTACAGGTATGTGGAGTGCACCGGCCACCAGGCCAGCCAGTGTGGCACGGAGCCACAGCACAGCCAGTCCCCCCCTGTGAAGCACCAGAAGTTGGACAGTGCCCGGCGGGAGAGGGGGATGACTCCAGCCAGCAAAGCCGCTCACAGGGGTCCCGGGGGGAGTGTCGACTTAGCTGTGACTCCTCCCAAGGTGGGGAAGGGGCAGAAGAAATCTCCAAAGTCTGGGAGCAGCAGCACGTCGGAGAAGACTGCCATCATCTCCGCTGCCCAGGAGGCCTCCGCCAGCCCCATCGTCACTGCCCAGGAGGCCACCGCCAGCCCCATCGTCACTGGCCAGGAGGCCACCAGCCAGCGCCATCGTCACTGGCCAGGAGGCCACCGCCAGCCCCATCGTCACTGCCCAGGAGGCCACCGCCAGCCCCATCGTCACTGGCCAGGAGGCCACCGCCAGCCTCATCGTCACTGCCCAGGAGGCCACCGCCAGCCCCAGAGTCACTGGCCAGGGGGCCACCGCCAGCCTCATCGTCACTGCCCAGGAGGCCACCGCCAGCCCCATCGTCACTGGCCAGGAGGCCACCGCCAGCCTCATCGTCACTGCCCAGAAGGCCACCGCCATCATCACTGCCCAGGAGGCCACCGCCAGCCCCATCGTCACTGGCCAGGAGGCCACCACCAGAGTTACTGCCCATGAGGACACCGCCAGAGTCACTGCCCAGGAGGACACCGCCAGCCCCATCATCACTGCCCAGGAGGCCACCACCAGCCACAGCCCAGCTGGCCAGGAGGGCCCCACAAGCCACATCCCAGCTGACCCATAAAGGACCGCCAGCCACAGCCCTGCTGGGCAATGAAGGACCGCCTTGGCAAGGACCGCTGAACAGGGCAAAGACCGCCATGGAAAGCACCGCTGAACAGGTCTGACACTGGCAACTCAAGCACCGTTGAACAGGCCAAGGACCGCTGAACAGGGCAAAGACTGCGATGGAAAGCACCGCTGAACAGGTCTGACACTGGCAACTCAAGAACCGGTGAACAGGCCAAGGACTGCTGAACAGGGCAAAGACCGCCATGGAAAGCACCGCTAGCCCATTTGCGGCAGGGCCAGTGACGCAACTGGGACCGTCACAGGGTGTGTGCTGCACTCTGGGCACCAGTCCCCCTCCAGAACCAGTGGAGAACAGCATCCACTCCGTCTGTCCTGCACAGGATGAAGCACTCTGGGCACCAGTCCCCCTCCAGAACCAGTGGAGAACAGCATCCACTCCGTCTGTCCTGCACAGGATGAAGCACTCTGGGCACCAGTCCCCCTCTAGAACCAGTGGAAACCTGCATCCACTTGAGAGACTGTGGCTTTGCACTCCCCAGGATTGAACAGTGGGCAAGCCACCCATTGTAGAGACTTGAGAGACTGTGGCTTTGCACTCCCCAGGATTGAAGAGTGGGCAACCCACCCACTGTACAGACTTGAGAGACTGTGGCTGTGCACTCCCCAGGATGGTACAGTGGGCAACCCACCCACTGTAGAGAGTTGAGAGACTGTGGCTTTGCACTCCCCAGGATTGAACAGTGGGCAACCCACCCACTGTATAGACTTGAGAGACTGTGGCTTTGCACTCCCCAGGATGGTACAGTGGGCAACCCACCCACTGTAGAGAGTTGAGAGACTGTGGCTTTGCACTCCCCAGGACACATCAATGGGCATGGAGCCCCCTCGTGGATCTGGCGTGGTGCACTCATCCGGCTGAGGTGCCCGCCCCTTCCCTTCCCCCTGAGGTGCCTGTTGTATTTCGATCTGATGCCCCTGCAGTTTTCTCTCCGTTTGGATCGGGTATCTTGTGTGGGCCTCACCCATGCATTTTGGGCCCAGTGGTCCACGGACTATGAATGGTGCAATACCTGCACTACTAATCGTGGTGTATATTTTGATTATTGTGTATATATATATATATGTATATATTTGCTTACTATATTTAGATATATTACAATGGTTCCACTCATTTCCTTTTGTCTTTGCATTCTTCCGTGGGGGGTTGTTTTTTTTTACTGTAATGTATAGATATGCATTGGTGTGTGTGTTGTAGTGGGTGAGGGTCGGGGTGGGGGTTGGGGTGTTGAGTGTGTGTGTCCCTGTGTTTTTGCCTCCCCCCTCCCCTATGTTGTAGGTGCAGTACTCACTGTGGTCTTCGCTGCCGGTGTTGATGATCCTCGTAGAGGAGCAGGAAGACTAGCGCTGGCAGAATATGGAGTTCCGGCTCCATGGTGCCCTCCTTCCTCGTGGAGTGTGTAGAGGTGAGCGTTTTCCCTTTGAAATGGCTGTTTCCGCCGTGTTTTTATCCGCAGTGAATCCGCCCCGGAAAAGGTGGGGGATTGGTAGGTTGTGATACTGTGGGCGGTACATTGTCTTCCGCCTGTCTGTTGGCGGTGACCGCCACGCTGTTTGTTTATACCGCTGTGGAGGTCGGAGTGTTAAAGTGGCTGTCTTTGTTGGCGGTTTCCGCCACGGTCATAATTCCAATTTTTTTACCACCGCTTTAACGCCGTCCTTCAGGGTTGTAATGACCACCTATATTTTCAATCTTCTTATGTTAAAAATTGTTAAACTAAATGTTGAACACTACAACATATTTTGGGCCTGATTACGAGTTTGGCAGTCCTGGGACTGCCAAACTCATGGTGGAGATCAGACCGCCACACTCCTGGTGGTCCAACCACCAGATTATGATCCTGGCAGTCAGACTGCCTGGAGACCACCACCAGGATCATAGATCCTGAGAGATTGGAGGGGGTCGAAGTTGTGGTCAGCCATGTCGGTGTCCATGGTGGCACCGTAGTACTGATCACAACTTAATTTCTGCCACCCATGCCATGGCAGTTGTACTGCCATGGAAAGGCTGGTGGAAAACCAGTGCTGTGGGCCACAGGAGGGACCCTGCACTGCCCACAACCATCTTCTAATGGGCAGTGAAAGGGCCCCCTTCCAGCACCATCGGAATGTGCACTGTCTGCTATGCTATGCAGACAGTGTGCATTCGAGGGTGCTTCTGTGTGACCGCATTGGTCTAGGGTCCCTATGGGATCAGAGGCCTATGCCGCTGCACTGTTTCCACTAAGCAGACCAGCAGAAATGTCATAATATGATGGGGGTGAGGCCGCTGGCTTGACGGCGGGCTCCTCCCTAATGTTTTAAAAAATAATAAAATTAAAAATTTGTGTGACATCCTATATTATATTAAATGTTCTAGTAATATTTAAATAATTAACATGCATTATTTCTAAATAAACCTAAACACACTTTTGCAGCTTTTTATGCACTAAAGGAGTGACATTTCCTATTCACACTACAATATAATAAAACTTTTGGAAAGCAGACAGTGTGCATTCCCACGGCCCCTCTGTGGCCCTCAGCACTGGTTTTCCACCAGCCTTTTCATAATGGAATCCCCACCAAAAAAAGACTAGAGGAAAGTGGGGTTGTAATCAGCCAGGCAGCACTGAGTTCAGCTCAGCACCCCCATGGCTGATTACAATACTGAAAGCCGTCACCTCCTTGGGATCTATGATCCTGGTGGGGATTGCGGTCTTTATGTGGGTCTGCCCGCCAAAGTCATAATCTGGCGGTCAGACCACTACAGACGCAACGGTCCGACCACCACCGCTAGTTAGACGGTCTCATGATCGCCAAATTCGTAATGAGGCCCTAAAGCTAGTTTCTTAAAGATGCTTGGAACTTTGGGGTTTAGGAAGACTTTATTGAGGTATGGTTCTGAATCCTTATAGGGCTCAGTTCACAAAAGGTGGAGGAGAAGAATGACACAGCAAAGGCTTATGCAGAAGTCCAAAATCCTGTTATCTTAATGTTTGGAGCAAACTATATCTTATGTTTCTGGTATACCAGCTCCATGGTGGTCACAGTAACAGTGGAATATATAGGCATTTAGTTAGCACACTGAGAATACTGAAATGCCATCACATATTTTCTTTGCCACAGTCACCGTAGATTTAAAATCTACATTAGTATCCAAAATGGTTGGTTGAGATATTCTATGTCGTATAGTCACCTTGTCCTGAAATAACCCATTTGGACAAAAATGTAATGCTACCAATAATTGCAATATTGGTGAAACCGTGACATGGATTTTACCATTAGAGTTAATGGGGGTCATTACGAATCTGGTGGTCCAAAGACCCCTAGACTCGCAGTGATGGTTGGACAGCCTTACTGCAGGCGGTCCAACCACCACATTACAACACTGGTGGTTGGACCTCCAGTGGACAGCTGCCACCACTGGGAACATGGTTCCTGATTGGCTGGCAGCAGTCAGGGTTGTGCTCAGCCACAGCGGCGCTGAGTTTAGCACTGCCGTGCTGATCATAACCCCACTTACCCCCAGCCTTTCCATGGCTGGGACCGCGTCATTGAAATGCTGGCAGTTAGCCAGTGCTGGGGGCCACAGAGTGGCCTCTGCACTGCCCAGGGCATAGACAGTGCAGCCCCCCCCCCGCCCTGCACCTTTGGAATGCGCACTGTCTGCTTTGCAGACAATGCTCATTCTAAGTGTTCTTGGGTGCTTCAGTATTGGCTCCAGCTCCCTTAGGGGTGCCAAGGCCAATATCTTAGCGTTTGGCCCACCTGTCAGCCCAGCAAGAATGTGGTAGTACAATGTTCCCATTGGTCAGCCCGAAGGGAACATTGTAACACGATGGGTGTGGATGCCACTGGCATGAAGGTGGTATCCTCCCTGTAGCTTTGGCAGTCCCGTGGTGGTAAAGTCATAATGAGGCTCTATGTCTTACACAAATAACTTCATCATGTCATTGTTGGTGCCTCTGTTGAGCCCATACATGGTGCGGACCTTGGTGAACATGAATTTACATTGGTATACCCCATCATTGGTATGCAGCATCTATATCAAAGAGTTATTTTGGTTGCAGAGGCCTTTCCCAAAGAATGGTAAAAGATATTTACAGCACCAACCTGCATGCTGTTAAAAGCCAATTTGGGTTCAATTGACATTATACTGATCTATATCATTTTTACCTCTAAGCTTTGGCTTGTAACTGCATCTGTCACCCATTGCATACCAACTGGTTCCCTCAGATTAGCACACTCAACCTTCATTCCGTAGCGTAAACAGAAACAGCAGAAATTGAAGGGAACATGATTTAGAATTCAAGAACTGAATGTGGAATTACATCCCTTTGAAAAAAATAAGCTCATACACCAACAAGAAGTGGTTCAGGAAATAATGAAAACAGTACTGTTCAGGGAAGCCTTTGACTAGCTCTTCATTGTGATGATTAGGCAAGGAAAATGTGGGTTGTCCCAAATGCTGATGAAATACTCTCATCTGTAGACCTAGGGACATTGATCAAAGAAAGACCTGCCTACCTTGAAGACACAAAACAGTAATGCACTTGAAGGCTAAGGGTATCATTAATACTGCTATTGTGGTTAAGCAGCACATCCATCGCAATTGCAGAAGCTGGGCCTTAAATTTACAACTGTCTACTCTTTTAACTCACATTTTATTGTGAAATGCCTCCCACATTCATTCTGGAAGCAATTGTTTAGGAACAGACTTTGGTGACAGGTCTTCAGTGTCATTTCAACAAAGCAGTGGTTTCTTCCCTTAGGGAGTCCCTTAGAGTGGTGCCCTGTTTCCCAGACTCAAATAAGCATTGTCTGTGAAGTGGAGAAATGTTCTCTTGGTTTGTTGGAGCCACTTAAAATGTTTTCTGTCCAGAAAATGACCCTGGAGGGACCACCCCTGAATGGGCGGCTTCTCACACACCATTTTATGTCAGCTCCAGGGCCATCAAAAGGTTAGCTAAAGGGTGCAGATGACAGAAACTGAGCCATCATGAAGACTGCCATCACCCCTACAGCAGGCCTTACAGCCCTAAGCAAGGGGGCATTATATTACATGTGAGGGCATATCTCCAGGAGTAGATATTCCCCTGCTATGTCTTTGTCGATTCTTAGACATAGTGGGTGAACAGGGAAGCCATTTTAAGTGTGTGTGCTGGATATAGAGAGCTCTTGCTCACTCTGGCTCATGACATCTCCTTAGCTGGGCATCATGCAGCTATGCTGGGGATACATGAATGGGCGTATGTGAAAAACAGAGCACAATGCAAAGCCCAGGGTGAAAAAGAGTTGCTGGAGCCTGGAATAATGGTCCAGTCCTCCAAGAGGAAAGGCAAGAAGGGTGGTAAGCCAGCTTCTGAGCAACTCCAAGCTCAGGTCACCTCTCCTCAGGGAGAAGACCTATAGCCCTTGAGGGAACTGAGCACAGGAACTTGGGCCTCACAAGACTAAGCTCCGAAGCTCAGGAGGACTCTCTAGGGAAGAGCTGTGGCAGGAACAGAGGACCTGTACTACTTGTGAGCGCTTGAGATAGCAAGCTGCTTTCCAGGAAAAGGGATATGTCAGTGGCTCTCACAGAACCCAATGGAGGAGGGGCTCCTATATACTGAGGCCAGAGACCAGAGACCCCAGATCTGGTACCACTGGGAGAGTGGTAGTGCTTATTTTGGCTCATGACATCTCCTTAGCTAGGTACCTTGGACAAACCAAAACTTTGAGTAGGTTGGCACCTCACTTCTACTGGCCAGGTATGTCCCTGAAGGTGAAGGAGTTTTGTAACTCCTGTGTCACCTCTCAAGCCTGTGGCAAGACAGGTGGCCACCCAAAGGCCCCCTTAATTCTACTTTCAGTGGCTGTGGTTCCATTTGAAAGGGTAGGTGTTGATGTTGTTGGCCCACTAGACCACCCTACTAAATCAGGGAATGGATTTGTACTGGTGGTGGTGGATCATTCCACCGGGTACCCTGAAGCTACACCCTGTAGGACTACCACCACTCCTATGGTTGCTAGGGCCCTACTCAGTATTTTTACTAGAGTAGGCTTCCCTGAGGAGGTCGTATCAGACAGAGGTAGTAACTTCATGTCTGCATACCTCAAGGCAATGTGGAATGACTGTGGAGCGACTTATAAGTTCACTACCCCTTATCACCCACAAGGAAATGGTTTGGTTGAGAGATTCAACAAAACCACGAAAGTCATGATTGCACGTCTCCCTGAAAAACTCAAGAGGAGATGGAATATCCTGTTAACATGCTTGCCTTTTGCCTACAGAGAAGTGCCACAGAAAGTAGAAGGTTTTCCCACTTTGAACTTCTGTTTGAACATCCTGTAAGGGGACAACTGTGTCTAGTGAGGGAAGACTGGGAGAGGCCTCCGAGAGAGCCCAAACAAGACATTATGGACTATGTGTTTGGCCTACACTCAAGGATGGCTGTGTACATAGAAAAAAACATCTAAAAACTTGAGGCCAGCCAAGAGCTCCAGAAGCTCTGGTGTGACCAGAAGGCTTCCATGGTAGCATTGCAACCAGGGCAGAAGGTGTGCATACTTTAGCCTGTGGCTCCAAGTGCACTCCAGGACAAATGGAGTAGCCCTTACCCTATCCTTCAATACGAAATGTGAGGTCACCTATCTGGATGACCTAGGCTGACCCAAGAACCCTCATAGGGTCATCTATGTGAATCGCTTAAAGCTCTTCCATGACAGGGCTATTGTGACGATTCTGATGGTCACTGCTGAGGATCAGGAAGAAGAGAGTGAGCCTCTCCCGACCGCCTCTCTCACAGCCTCAACGATGGGTCAGTTGATGGAGTGATCCTTTCAGACACCATCACTGTTCAACAGCAAGCTGACTGCTGTCAAGCCCTAGAGCAGTATGCTGAGCTCTTTTCCGTCACTCCTATTCAGACTAACTGGTGTGTCCATGATGTGGACACTGGTGACGACATGCCAGTCAAAAGCAAAATATACAGACAGTCTGACCATGTGAAAGATAGTATCAAAGCTGAAGTAAGCAAGATGCTGGAGCTAGCGGTGATTGAGCCCTCTGACAGTCCCTGGGCCAGCCCATTGGCCTTAGTCTCCAAAACTCATTCCATGGAAGGTAAACCAGAGCTGAGGTTTGGACTATAAAGGTCTCAATGCTGTCACTAAGACAGATGAACACCCTATCCCAAGAGCAGAAAAACTCATTGACAGGTTAGAGGCAGCCAAATTTCTCAACACTTTTGATGTGACATCAGAGTACTGGCAGATTGGTCGGACCACTGGAGCAAAAGAAAGATCAGCATTCTTGACCCCAGATGTACATTACCAGTTCACAGTTATACCATTTGGCTTAGAAAATGCCCTTGCTACCTTCCAGGTCTGTGATTAAGGTCCTTGCTGGGTTGGAATCCTCTAGTGCAGCATATCTTCATGATATTGCTATTTTTAGCTCACTTGGCAGGATAGTCTGATCCACCTTGGTAAGGTCCGTGAGCTCTGTGAAGTCCTAGCCTCACTTTCAAGACATAAATGTGCTAGATAGGGCAGGGCAAGGTTGTAAACTTGGGCCACCTGGTTGGTGGAGGCCAGTTCAACCACAACCCATGATCCCGACAGTTCTGGACGGAGAAGCTCAAACCACCCGGACCCAAATCAGGGCATTCCTTGTCTTGACTGGGTATTATAGGAAGTTTGGGGAGGGTTATGGTACCATTGTGGCACCTCTCACACGAGTGACCTCAAAGAAAATGCCACAGAAAGTAAACTGGACAGTGAGCTGTCAGAAGACTTTTGAAACTCTGAAAGAAGCAATGTGCTTAGCACCCATTCTACAAACTTCAGATTATTCAAAGCAGTTCATAGTGCAGACTGATGCCTCTGAACATGGGATAGGGGCAGTCCTATCCCAAACCAATGATGATGGCCATGAACAACTTGTTGCTTTCATTAGCAGGAGTTTACTCCCCAGAGAGCAGTGTTACAGTGCCACTGAAAGGGAAGCATTTGCTGTGGTTTGGTCCCTCAAGAAGTTGAGACCATAGTTGTTTGGTTCTCACTTCCTTGATCAAACTGACCAGAAGCCTCTCAGATGGCTGAAGCAAATGAAAGGTGAAAACCCCAAACTGTCGAGGTGGTCTATCTCCCTACAGAGAATGGACGTCATAGTAGAACACAGACCTTAGATTGACCATGCAAATGCAGACGGCATTTCCAAGTTTTTCCACTCAGAAATGTAAGACTCTTGGGAAAGGTTAGTCTCATTCTCTTTCGTTTGGGTTGGGATGGGGTGGGTTGCATTGGAAAGTGCCCATTTTTGACATGGTCACCCCCACTTTTTGCCTGGTAGATGCCCCCCTTGTAAGTGCCTAGTGAATGATACCCCTATTACCTAAGCCATGGGTACCAAAGAGTGTCCCTAAGGGCTGCAGCATGTATTGTGCCCCTCTCAGGGACTCCTCACATAGCACTAGCAGACTGCCATTGCAGGCTGCATGTCTTTTTGCTGTTAAAGTGAAACCATAAAATGGCATGCAGCCTCTGTGCCTTGTCCCCTAACAGTCTGTGCAATATATGTCAGTCAACCCTACAGCAGGCCTTGCAGCCCTAAGGAAGGGGGCATTATATTTCATGTGAGGGCATATCTTCAAGAGCAGATATTCCCCTGCTATGTCTTTGTTGATTCTTAGCTATAGTGAGTGAACAGGGAAGCCATTTTAAGTACATGTGCTGGACACAGGTCAATATGAGTTACCCAGCTACATGATGATTTCACTCAAAATAGTGATGTTTGGTTTCAAACATCGCATATTAATAAACCCATAGTGATGCCAGTTATGAATTTATTAATACATCGACCCAGAAGGAATCTTAGATGTTCCCCCTGAAAACTTATGAACTACCTGTACGCGGACTGACTGGTTTTAGCCAGCCTGCCACCACCAGACTTGATTCTAACCCCTTAGGGTGAGAGCCTTTGCTCTGAGGCAGTCAGAAACAAAGCCTACTCTGAGAGAGGTGCTTACACACCCCACCCAAGAGAATGACCTCTGAATCTGCATTCCAAGGCAAGGGGCTTCAAAGAAGTGCACCACCCTTGGTATGCAGATGTGGCTTCACTCAAAGGATAGATGATGACCTCCCTGCCTAATGGGCCTTTTGACACTGAGACATGTGGGAAATTTTGTCTTCAGGGGGGTGTGTACACCCCTTAGGTCTGTCCCACTCCTAAGCTGAGCTGCCTGAGGTGGACAAAACATTTAAAAATCTGCCATCTTGGTGTTGGCAGAATTAGGAACTGTTGGGACAGGCTTATGCCCACTTCCACAGGAAGTGGTCATATAGGGGGCGTAGTGACCCCAGAGGTAAGTAGCCCACTGACTACTACCCTACACTTCCCCAACAACCCTAAATGCAGTACCTAGGGGAGCCCCTGGCATCAGGAAATCATGTTCCTGCTTACCTATGAAGAAGAGGACACTCGAGAGCCGCAAAAAGAAAGACTGAGGAAGAGGCACCTGACTTGTCCCCTGCTCTGCCGGCCTGTTTACTGTTCCAGCTGATTTGCACCTAAATTGACTCATCCTGCTAGCTGTTGTGCCTCCAAAAGCCTGGGAGGATTGCCTGCCTTCAACAAAGGCCCAGGTGCTCCGGTGGAGCAGTGGAGCTGCTTACCTGCATCTTGCAGGTACCCCAGGAGACCTGAGAAGACTTCGGACCACAAAACCCTGACACCAGAAAGCACCACTATATTTGTGCTGCCTAGCTCAAGTTGAAGCGGGCCAATGGCCCTCCAGCCCACCAGAGACAGAGCCCACCTTGGACTTGCCCACCATGGACTCTCTGGTGCGGCCTGCAGCCTTTGCCTGCAGGCCTCGTCAATCCTGAGTGTTCCCAGTAGAGAAAACCCAACGCCTGAGGACACCTCTGCACCCGTCATCCCTGGCCCATGGAGGAGAGGACCTAAGGTGTCCCCATGTCCCAAAGCATCTCAAGACTTGAACCCACCTGTTGGTTCTCCTCAACTGATCTCCCTGTTTAAACCTGAAGCCTCTCCCCACCGGACCATTCCCTATTGACTAACATTGGACACCCGATGCCGTACTACACCTCTGAACCTGGACACCCCAGTGCCACCTGGTGTGACCTGTTGTGTGGTCCTGACCCTTGCCCAATACTTACCTTAAGTCCATGAGTTTGATCCCTTAAGTCGCTGTACTATACCTGTTTTCCGTATTTGGTTTTCCTCCATAGGATAGCATTACAGCTTTCAGAAATTGCTGACTTTTTAAACCTATAAAAATATTTCTTGAAAAACATACTAACCTGATCATATTGATTCTGGTGCCTAAACATATATAAAGATACTTGTTATTTTTGTAAATTCGTGTGGATCTCCTTCTTGAGTCATGTGTCTCATGTATTGACTGTTTGTATTTGCATATGTCTAGCACTCCTCTCTCATAAGCCTAAGGCTGCTCGATGACACTACCCCCTTAAAGAGCATCTTGGGATTGCTAGAGTAAGTCCCTATCCATTGGCAAGGCAACCCGTGGAGCCTTTGCATGGTTTATCTTATTTTTATATATCATATAAAGAGTCAGCTTCCTACAAATGGGGGAAATAAATATCTGAAGTTTGATTTACATTGTTTCAGCCATTTTAGCTGTATCATTGTTTACAGCAAGGTCTCTTGCATCTTCCATGGCCACTAAAAGGAAACTAGTGGAAGGTGTGTCCAAGATGCCAAAGGACTAGGAGCTTCCTCTCCCCACATGAAAGAAAATAGATTCAAGCTACCTCTTCAGAGCTTCTGGATTCGGTCCGGGGGCATGAGATAAAAGCGTACCAGTGGATCCCAGCTCTCTCTGAACATCTTTGCTGGGATGAGGGCCTCACTGCTCCAAGTGAGGCTGTGGTTGCATTGCCATCAAGGTCCCAGTGGCCATGGGAACACCGCAGTAAGGGTTGGACTTGTGCCTCCCCCCTTCTACCTGCCACTTTGGTGAACCCTGATCACTGACAAGGACAAACGGAGAGAGCAGGGCTGTCTGACCTAGGCCTCATACCCTGCCTGTGTGGGCTGCGGAGACACATGGGAGAGGAACTTCCTGAGCGGGCAGGAGGCCTAAAACCTGGTGAGCCCCCTGTACACAAAAAAGGTGGTGATTCATAGCAGACAGTGACTCTCCCTATCCCTTGGGGTGGGGCATGCTCTCCGGATAGGAAATAGAGGCAAGAGTGGCAAAAGCCATGGAGACACCTGACGAGGTGGCCACCATCACTGCGTCCTTGCCTCAATGAGCAGTCTAACTGGAGGGGGTGAGTTGAAGCCATTGGTTATTTGGAACAGCCTACACCTTGATCCAGTGACTCCAGCTGCAACAGTAAGACCTACACCTAGCCTTCATGCCATAAATCCTTCAAGACATAGAGGACACAGGAGACCGACATTGATTGGGGGAGAGGTGGAACACAGGTCATAAGTGAGCACACGAAAGATGTCCCTACCATGTAAAATCTTCAAAAGGTCACCGCAATTGGGCATTTAATAAACTCTGGACCTCACAGCTGCAGTGAGCCCATTGCTGAACGTTGGAATACCCCATGGGCCCACTAATTAATAAAGGTAAGCACCTCCAAGAGGGCCTCCTCCAAGCAGAATAAGGATACAAACCTGAAAAATATCCTTACCAAAGCCGCTTCAAGAAAATGGGAGAGGCTAGGATGCTAATGGAGAAAACAACAATATCTGAGATCCCTCCCCCACAGACTGGTGCAAAACACAGCAGAGGCACTCCTCACACATACCTTCATGAAAGAGCATTTTGACAAGCTGAGTAGTGACATTTCCAGCTTAAGACAAGACTTTGTCAAGGACATTAAGGAAGTGAAACATGATCTGGGAGACCTGGGAAGTGGGTAACTACACTGGAAACTGCAGGAGATTCCAGAGAAAGGGAACTCGAGCCCATTCCGATGGAAGTCCTTGAGCTCTGCAACCAGAACACTGATCTGCAAAGACACCTGAAGGACTTGGAGACCAGATGCCCCAGATCCAATATCCACATTAAGGAGATACCCAGCAAGATAGAGGCAGGACATCTGTAGGACTAAGTGAAACACCTCTTCCACCATGCTCTGCCCAGTCTAGCCCAAGACGACATTTAAGTAGACCATACACATAGAGCCGGTAGATTCTCAGGCTCCAGAAGAACCTCCCCGGACATGCTCACCTGTGTGCATCTCTTTAGTTATCATGACAGGAGCCCATATAGATGGGTAAATCTCCTTTGAAGGGCAAATCACTGTATCTATACCAGGACCTCTCACTAAACACCCTACAGAGGAGAAGACAATTTCGAATAGTCACAACATAACTCATGAAGAGAGGCATACGATATTGGTTGTGCTTCCCATTCCCCCTTACCTTCACTAACTCTGGCACACCTCATACAGTTTGCACCCCATCAAAGGCACACTCATTTATAGCCCTGCCAGAGGCACTAGAAGACACCCCACCATATGACATTAACAGGCAAACGGGTGCACCTGAGCAAATCTAAAGGGGATGCTGGATCACAATACTGAATAAGCAATCTGCTTTCTGACCCTCAAAGGAAGAAATGCACAGAGAGAGGCAGGCCGTCCACAAGAAACAACAAGCTAATGACACAGCAGACACTGAATGACTGGTCACTTGTACGATTCTGCCTTGGAGGTGGGCTTGGAGTGCATCAGAAACAAGGCTACCTACTGTCTTGAACTGCACCCTGGTGTGGGAGAGGCGTTGGAGTTTGTAATATGAACGGAGCAGGGTGGCAGGCAGATGCTTGGAGGAGGAGATGAGGTGTTTGATGAAGAATGGACTTTGGCAATGAATCCCATGGGCCTGCAATACAGCCTACAATGGAAGACTGTATACTCCTTGGAAGGGGGGTGACTATTGTTAATTGTTGTTTTACTGTTATTGAGGGAACAACTATTGATCCACAACTGGCGCCGGGTGGTAAAGAAGACGTGAGTAATTACACTAATCGAAGGACAAATATCGCACTGGGTGCAGGTGAGGAAGGACACACACTTTTCCACTTACCCTGAATAGTGAAGGTATTCAGCCATTTCTTCAGGCGTAAATGCCCTGGTTAAGACTCACTCTACTTTCCATCCTGAAAAACTTGCACTGTAACATTTGCCTTCTGCAGGGAAGACATCACCTCAGGCAGAACTTGTCCAGGCTCTCCTCCTGGTGGTTCACCTGACTCTTCTCCTCAGATCACAAAAATCAAAGGGGTAGCCATTCTACTGGCAAACAAATTTAAAGGTAAAATCACTGACACACTAGCCAACATACCATTCTGTCTCCTGGTGGTATGAATGCTAGTAGGCACCAAAATTCAGACATTGGGCACCATATATGCCCCGAATAAGACTCAGGAGATGTTTCTCAATTTTACTCTTTCCCAGGTAATGACATCCCCAACCGTGAAATCTTGAATGAAGGTGACTTTAATACAGAGATGGACACTGACAAGGACTGGTCGACCCACAGAGTAGGACAAACAAGGACCCTCTCAAAAGGGAGGCTTAATTGGATGAAAGACCTAGGCCTGGTTTATCATTGGCGGGAACCCTACCCCAAGCATTGAGACTCTTTTACTCAGCTTCACACTAGACATACACACCAAAGACTAGACTATTTCATTGGCACTACTCATTTATTTGTAACTACCTTGCATATGCTTCAAAACATCTGCTCTCTCAGGCCCAGTGCCCATCATGATTGAACCGCATGATGTCCAAATAGGCACACACACACACGTGGATGTGGAGGCTGAACATCAACTTACTGGAACACAACATGGTGGTGATGCAGTCAAACGCAGCATCACACATTACCTTAACATTAACAACACTACCAACACACCAAGCTCTCTCTTGTGGTTCTTGTGGGACACATTAAAACCAGTGATGTATGGATAACTTATCTCGCAGAGTTGAATAAAGAGAGGAGAGATAAGAGACAGGAGCTGGAAGGAAAAGTCACAGACTGAGAAAGAATACATAAGCAAACAGCGTCAAAACAGGTTTGGCATCAACTCACAATAGCCAGAAAACCACTTAAGGCTCTATATATTGACAGGAGGAGCTAGCCCTTCTACAGCTTAAACAATGATATTATACAGGAGGAAACAAGGCAGGCCGCGTGTTGGCCTGTAAATTATGGGCTAAATGTCAGGGCAGTACTATAGCACACTTGACAGCTCCCTCTGGGGAGCAGAAACGAAGCACAATAGATATAGCTGACATGTTCTGAGGCTTCAATGCAGACCTTTATGCAGCTGACTCCCTATCCCCATCAGAAATGCTAGCTTACCTACCGGATGTACCACTCCTGATGATAACACCTGACCAAGTGGTTGCAGAAGTGGTATCAGCGATTGCTGAGCTTTGGTTGGGGAAGACACCCAACCCAGACGAGAGCCTACCACAAAATGTTCTTCCCTTCCTGGCCCCCATAGCTCCTTTCATGCATGAAGCAACAGCGACTGTTATACCCAAGCCAGGAATACCCCACACACTGTTCTTCATACAGGCCTACATTACTTCTGAATGTAGACATGAAGATCCTTACAGGTTTAAGTCCTCAATTTGGGACCTTATTTGCATGGGTTGGTGGACCCAGATCAAACAGGTTTCAACTTTGTACACTAACCATACATAGAGAGAGTCCTGGAAAAAGTAGGACTGCGGCAGATACTTAGAACATAGATAATGAGTGGCTACACCACTCCCACCGCTAGGCAAAGGGGGAACAGTCAATTTTCTCACTCAATTACAGTGACTAGAGAAATGAAGCGACGGTGCCCCTTGTCACACCTTCCTCTTTGCATCCTGTATGGAACCACTAGTGGAGAGAGTACTGTTACAACAAAACATATGGGGAGTGCAATTTGGACGGCATCAAAACAAACTAGCCTGATCTGCTGATAAAGTGATGGTGATGATAAAGAGTCGTAGGTCCTCCATCCCAACACTACTGAACAACTTTGGTACCAACTGGACAGTTTTGGTAAAGCATCAGGTATAAAATGATTGTCATTAAATCCCAAATCATGGGCATCATTGCTACCCAGGTGCTAAAGGGAACTCTCTTGCAGGCATACTCGCTACCCTGGACACAACAACATATACCGTACCAGGGTATACAAATCTGCCCTACCACTGTATCACTCAACTACTATGAGTTGCTCATGACACTGTGCAAGACATCCCAGATTTGGAAGTTGGGGGGGACTGACATGGCTGTGCCATATAGAGGCAGTCAAGATGACTTTATACCCTAAAATTTTGTATGTGATGCAAATAATTCCCCTGTCTGCACTGACAGGAACAACAGAGAAACTTCAGAAGTGCCTTGATCACTTCCTCCTGGGAGGCAAGAAACCTAGCATAGCGAAATGCAGCACCTACCAGACAATAGAGGTGTGTGTCCTGGGACTCTCCTACTTACTACACTACTATGGAGCAGTACAGCTCTGCTATATAGTAGAATGGCATTGCCTGTACTGAAAAACACTGGTGCTTTATGAACCAGGTAGTCACAGGCATACAAATCTGGAAAGTCTCCTGGGTAGGGAAAGGGTGCAAACTAAGAAATGCCTACATCTCCCGAGTGATCAAGTCGACTATAGAAGTGCAGGACAAGATAGTGACTGACAAGGGATTAATAATGATGCCATCACCTATGACCCTCATGCTAAGAAACACAGACTTCAGCAGCAGAAAGACCAGAGTATTTAACGTGGCATTAGATTAACTGCAAGAGAGTGTGATACTTCTTACCGCAGAGAAAATAGCATGTTTTGAGAAATTAAATCATGAGTATGACCTACTGAAGAAGGAGTGTCTAGGGTACTTGTAGATACACCACTGAGTTATGCGCCCCACAGTAAAAAACACTGCCAGAAACCTCTAACCCTTTCTGAAAAGTGGCTCAAAAATATAATGACAAACATTTCAGGGATCTATAAACTTATATACCATCAGAACAACATGGATCGGTCACCCGCTCAGAGGAGATGGAAATCTGAACTGGAACGACCCTTGACAAACAGGGAGTGGCTATGGACATCTATACTGGGGCGCAAATATCAGCAGCCTGCAGCACGGGTAAGGATGCCCTTGTAAAGATGGCGCACTACTGGTGCTTTACACTAGACCGTGTTTGCAAATGGCACCTGTTGGACTTTTTTGCTTATGCAGGGTCATCCCCAATCTTTTTGCCTCCTGCCTCCTATTTTTTCTGACCTGTTGCCGTTTGCTTTTGAACTCTGAGCACTTTACCACTGCTAACCAGTGCTAAAGTGCATATGCTCTCTGTGTAAATTGTATTGGTTTATCCATCATTGGCATGTTTGATTTACTAGTAAGTCCCTAGTAAAGTGCACTAGAGGTGCCAGGGCCTGTAAATCAAATGCTACTAGTGTGCCTGCAGCACTGGTTGTGCCACTCACATGAGTAGCTCTGTAATCATGTCTCAGACCTGCCATTGCAGTGTCTGTGTGTGCAGTTTTAACTGTAAATTCGACTTGGCAAGTGTACCCACTTGCCAGGCCTAATCCTTCCCTTTTCTTACATGTCAGACACCCCTAAGGTAGGCCCTAGGTAGCCCCCAAGGGCAGGGTGCAGTGTATGGTTAAAGTAGGACATATAGGGGGTCATTCCGACCCTGGCGGTCATAGACCGCCGGGGCCGGGGACCGCGGATGCACCGCCAACAGGCTGGCGGTGCATCCAGGCCAATTCTGACCGCGGCGGTAAAGCCGCGGTCAGAAAAGGGAAACCGGCGGTTTCCAGACGGTTTTCCCCTGGCCTGAGGAATCCTGGGATTCCGACCCCCTTCCCGCCAGCCTGGTTCTGGCGGTTTTGACCACCAGAACCTTGCTGGCGGGAACGGGTGTCGTGGGGCCCCTGGGGGCCCCTGCAGTGCCCATGCCAATGGCATGGGCACTGCAGGGGCCCCCTAACAGGACCCCACAAAGATTTTCAGTGTCTGCATAACAGACACTGAAAATCGCGACGGGTGTAACTGCACCCGTCGCACCCTTTCCACTCCGCCGGGGGATTCCGACCCCCTTCCCGCCATCCTGGTTCTGGCGGTTTTGACCGCCAGAACCTTGCTGGCGGGAACGGGTATAGTGGGGCCCCTGGGGGCCCCTGCAGTGCCTATGCCAATGGCATGGGCACTGCAGGGGCCCCCTAACAGGGCCCCACAAAGATTTTCAGTGTCTACATAGCAGACACTGAGAATCGCGACGGGTGCAACTGCACCCGTCGCACCCTTTCCACTCGGAGCCGGCATCCTTGTGGAAGGGGGTTTCCCGCTGGGCGGGCGGGCGGCCTTCTGGCGGTCGCCCGCCGGCCCAGCGGGAAACTCAGAATTACTGCGGCGGTCTTTTGACTGCGCTGCGGTATTCTGTCGGGGGAACTTTGGCGGGCGGCCTCCGCCGCCCGCCGAAGTCAGAATGACCAACATAGTAATGTGTTTTATATGACCTGATAGTGAAATATTGCTAAATTTGTTTTTCACTATTGCAAGGCCTGTTCCTCTCATAGGTTAACATAGGGGCTACCTTTAAATCTGATTAAAGTGAAGATTCCCTTTGGGAATGGGATGGACATGCAGAGTTTGGGGTCTCTGAGCTCACAATTTAAAAATACATCTTTTAGTAAAGTTGATTTTAAGATTGTGTGTTTGAAAATGCCACTTTTAGAAAGTGAGTATTTTCTTGCATAACTTGACTTGTGTATGTCAGATTTTTGTCATTTTGGTCTTGTTTGGTTTAGGTAAATATTTCCTATTTTTCTAATGGTGTTGTGTCATTTAGTAGTGTTTTCATTAAGTTTCTGTGTGTGGTGGTACAAATACTTTAACCTAGCACTCTGAAGTTAAGCCTACTGCTCTGCCAAGCTACCAAAGGGGTTAAGCAGGGGTTAGCTGAGGGTGATTGTCTTTTACCCTGACTAGAGTGAGGGTCCTTGCTTGAACATGGGGTAACCTGATTGTCAACCAAAGACCCCATTTCTAACATTGGTGGCAGCGGTGGGATTTGGACTTGTATTTGTACTTGACATACAGTGATTAAGTGTACACTACTGTTTTGAGTTTAGACCACTACGTGACCACATACTACTTGTCTTGTGATTCTGCTTTTTGTTCTCTGATGTCCTCCTGGAAATATTGCTAATATTTTTGGACTCTGGTTTTTGGTTGTGAAGCCTTTGCAGAATGGAAGTCAATTTCTGGCACCTATTTATCTATAAAAAGTGGCAGCTTAAAGCATTCTGCATGAAAAGTGGACTGGCTGTTAACAAGAAATCCAGAAAGGGAGGATCTTGAGTCAGCCCTGTTTTAATATGAGTTGAAACGTTGTCAAGCAACACCAAAAAATGATTCTAAGGAGGAGAACCACTCTGAGGAGGAGGACTACTCTGAGGAGGAGAGCAGTGGCCCTGAGGAGGGAACAGAAAGAGATGATTGGCTCCTAGCTCGAATCCGGAGTCTGGAATTGCGAGAAGCAGAGCTTGAGAGTTCTGAGGAGAAGAGAGCCTTAGCCCTGGAAAAAGAAAGGTTCGCAGCTCAAGAGCTGAGCTGTGAAGAGCTGAAACTGGAAGCCATGAGGGCTGAGTCCAGTTCAGATGGTGGCAGCAAAAATCTTATATCCAGTGCTGCTGAAGAAGTGCACATGTCCAGAGATGGGGTGTCCTACTTGAAGGAGGGAGTTAACACAAACCAGGAGGTTCAGGGGTATAAGGTAGCTCCAGTGATGCGCAGGGTCCCTGAGGTGGATTGGGGAACTGGCACAGGGAGTCATATTCCTACTAGTGGGAGGAACACTCTACCGACTCTAGGTGAGAGTGACAGGGAGAGGGGTTCCCCCCAGGTAGAAGTCCTGGATATGGAGTGTGAAGACATCCCAGAAGAGTGTGGGTTGAGTGTTAAGGACAGTCAGGTACTATCTCACCAGTCTCAGAAGGGTGATGTGGGGTGCTTTTTCAAAGCAGAGTCACTGGATGTTTGGGTGAAGGGTACTTTGGTTCATTCATGTGGTGAGGGGCTGAGTGATGTAATTGCTAGAGATCATATGTCTAGTCCTTATTTTCCAGAGCTACGCCAACACCAGGTGGAGTGTGAGTTCTCTGACCCCAGGGAGCTTACACTGGAGGCAGACTCCTGGGTGAGTACCAGAGAGTCTGAAGAGGCATTTGGGGGTGCTCCTGAGAGGAATGGTCTAGGTATTTCCCAACCAGGTGAGGTAGGGAAGGATTGTAGTGTCCCAGGTAGGTCCCAGTGTAGTTGGATGGGTGAGGGACCCCATGTCCAGTCTCAGAGGAGAGGGAATGGGGATGGGTTGAGTCCCAAGGTGGCCGAGATCCGATCCCAGATCCTGGAAGGTTCCATGAGGGAACACCCGGAGGGGAGCCTAGCCTGTACCATAGGGCCATCTGTTGAGGGAGACCCCACAGTGTCAGGAGAACTGGGAGGGGTGACTGTAGCCAGCGTCCCACCAGTTCTGGTATCTGGCAGTACCACTCCTAGTGAGGGGGTGCAGAAGTCCAGACAGAGGGTTGAGAGGGGGTTGCGGACCCTAGTGGAGAACCTGAAGGGTCAGAGGTCAGCTCTGAGAGCAGAATCCCCCTGGAATGAACTCTGCCTGTTTGTGGATTCCCTGTCTGGGTCAGTTTGACAGTTGGGCTGGTTGCACCGCACACTAGACAGTGACACAAAGGGAGCTGGGGTGTAGTCTGCATTTCCTGATGAGCCATCTGTGCTAGGAGGGAGGGGAGGAGTGATCACTTACACCTGAAAGGGCTGTGCCTGTCCTCACACAATGCAGTCTCTAACCTCCTGGTGAGTGTCTGGGGCCTGGCCTGGGCAAGGCAGGATTTCAAATTTAAAGGAGTCTTTACTTTGAAGTAGGTCTACTTCAAAGGAGAAATTGGGTATAAGAAGGGCACTCAAAACCACAGACTTTAGAACACTTCTGGAAACAAGAGGAACCTCTGCCTGGAGAAGAGCTGAAGAGCTGAGGAAGAAGAGCTGCACTGCCTGTGACTGTGGTTTGTGGAGCTATCCTGCAGTTGCTGCTTCTGCCAGAGTAAGAGGGCAAAGACTGGACTTTGTGTGCCTTCCATCTTGTGAAGAAATCTCCAAGGGCTCGATTTAGAGCTTGCCTCCTGTTGTTTGAAGTCTCAGGGATAGCAAAGACTTCTCTCTGCCAGCACCTGGAGTCTCTGGAGCAACTCCTGCTCTGACAAGTGGTGCCCTATCCAGTCCTTGGGCCCTTGGAAGGAAAGCTGGTAGAAATTCAAGGAAATCGACTTCGGACGACTTCGGACCGCCGTCGCTGCTGAATCCGGTGACACCGCCTGCAACCGACTCCGTGATCTTTGCTGGAACGTGAAAACCTTCGCAGGCCTGACGCCACTGCAGCCCCGCTGAAGTCTGCGACTCCATGGAAGTCGCCGCACCACGTCGTGACTGACGCCGCTAGAAGTGCGCAGATTCAACATTTGGCACAGATGCCGCGATCCCCGACTTCGCGCATTGGCTCGTTTTCATTTCTTCACCAAGGTATTGTACTTGGGGGTCTACGCGACTCCGTGTCTGGCGCCACTGGTGTCGGCTTGTTGGGAACAACTCCGTCACTATGCCATGTTAACACCTCATCGAAGCATTTTGTGTTTCTAAGTGCTATTTTTTAATTTAATCTTTAAAAAATCATAACTTGACTTGTGTATGTCGGATTTTTGTTGTTTTGGTCTTGTTTTGTTTAGGTAAATATTTCCTATTTTTCTAAACTGGTGTTGTCATTTTGTAGTGTTTTCATTAAGTTACTGTGTGTGGTGGTACAAATACTTTACACCTAGCACTCTGAAGTTAAGCCTACTGCTCTGCCAAGCTACCAAAGAGGTTAAGCAGGGGTTAGCTGAGGGTGATTCTCTTTTACCCTGACTAGAGTGAGGGTCCTTATTTGAACATGGGGTAACCTGACTGTCAACCATAGACCCCATTTCTAACAGCACCTAGTTAAACCCTCCAATTTTGGAGGAAATAGGGAAGAGTGGGGACACTGACACATCTTGTGTGGGATTTTCCCAAACTAGCTCATTACTGGGAGGAAGTACTTAAAAGCATAGGTATGAAGTGTAACGAAAAAGCCCCCCTGCTACAAATTAGAGTCCCAAAGGCAGGGCAATCACATCAGTGAACTAAATCCTATGGCTTCTCTAAAACCAGTTACACATGATGATTCATTACTGGTACAGGTAAGGGCAACCGACAGACTACACAGTGATAAATGCAAAATATATTTAGTTAAATCACGTGTGTTGGAAAACGGGTTATTGGGAAGGGCAGGTAGGTATCTACATTTAGCAATAGGCCACTAACCTCCACTTAGGTCCAGTTAGGTCTCAGTAAATTAAACCCAGCCCAACCCTTGGTAGCTTGGCAACGAGTGACAAGGCTTAACTGAGGAGACAGAGTGTAAAGCATTCAAATATCACAAAACAGTAATTAGGTAAAACACAGGAAACAGTTTAAAAATCCAAAACCAATTTATAAAAATAGATTATATTTTTATCTTTAAAATGACACAAAAACAAATAAAATCGGATAAGGGGAACTGGAGATGTGAATTTTTAAAGAATTATTTTTAGTGCCTAGAAAAAAAAAGCGCCAATCGGGTCATCTGGTTGCACCTCGACGGGGACAAAGTCAAAGTTTAAGGCCGACCGCGATGGAGCCCGGCTCGGCTACAGGCTGCGGGAGGGCTCGGTCAAAAGTTTACCTTCGCACTTAGTTGTTTTTCTGAAGATTTTCTTCAGCGGGACGAACCCGCCAGTCCAATCTGACCTCCTGGAACTCTTCTCCAGATACGCGTTGCGGGAGCCCTCAGTGGAGATTTTTACCTTCGGACGTAGTCATTTTTTCGAGGTGAAAATCCTTCGACCGGGGTAAACCTGGATCTTGATCCGACGTCCTTGGTGCCCTCCTCGGATACGCTGGCTGGGAGGTCCCGGTCAACTTTGTACGTTCGGCCTTAGTCTCTTTTTTGGAGATTTTCTTCACTGGGACGAACCTGCAAATCGGGCCGGGTCACGGTTAAGGCAAGCCGGCTAGAGTTGCCGCGGTGGGTCGGTCCCTCTATGGAGCTTTTTTTCAAAAGTTCTCCAAACTTCTCCAAACTTCTGGATCTTCTCCCAGATATTCTTTTAAGGTTCTTTTGGGGTCCACAGCTCACCTCAAAGTTCCAGAAGCTCTGAGATGATCCATGGGGGTGTGGACTACAACTCCCAGAATGCACCTGGCACAAACTCCTTTTTGCCCACCGGACAGTGGTCAGCTGGTTGATTTCTTCATGAGTTGGTGCAGGGGACTCTGGTTAGCAATTTTTCACCTGTAGCAAACAGGGAGTCCCTCCTTGAACCAGTTGAAGCCAGGCAAAGTCCTTCTTGTGGTGAAGCCCAAGGGTGCAGCTGGTGCAGTCCTTCAGAGTGCAGGTTCCAGGTGCAGGCCAGGGGTCCATCAGGGCAGTCCTTCTTCTCCTTTGGTTATTCCTTGTTGGAATCTGATGGGGATCTGGTAGGGAACTGAGGTGTGGGTGCAGGTCTGCCAGTTGTATCCTTGTGCCTGTGTGAAAAACAGGGGGGTCCTGATTCTCCAGTCAGGTGCAGGGTCCTTCCCCCTGTGATGATCAATTCCTGGGAAGTGTGGCAAAAATCAATCCCATGAGGCAACATTCCTCAAAAATCCATCATGGCTGAAAGTGATTTTTGGAGGTTACATCTGGCTGAGCCCACCCACTGGTGTGGCTAAAAATCATAAACACACCCCTCTCCAGCCCTCTCCTAATCTAATCAAGGGGGCACCTAGTTGCCTGGGGTTACAGGATGTGGGGTGTCTCTGGGTTGCTCCAAATGTCCTTCTCTGCCTTTGAAGACCAGATTGGCAGCCCCCCCCCCCTTCCTGCCTCACCATCTGCTGGGGGGAGATTCCCTCCCAAAGGCACATCTCTTTGTGTGAAGCCAGGCCACTTCACATCTCATCAAGGCTGCCTGGCCAGGCTGCCAGAGGCTGGCCAATCAGAGCACAGCAGCAAAAACAATGCAGGGCTGAACTTGGCAACTTTTCAGGTAAAGTTTAAAACTCTTTAATTGAACCAGTTATATTAAATCCAAAAACTGGAAGTTGTGGGATTTATTATAGCAATTAATTTGATACCAAACTGTTTGTATCTGTCACTTAAGGGGACTTTTAAAATTAAAATAAAGTCTCCCCGTTATAGCCTATGAAGGCCATACACTACAATGAGGGAAAAACAAATTTGGCAGTTTTTACCTCAACAGGGCTTATAAAACTATTTTTATAAGGTCCCTGCCTATAGTTACATGGCACCCAGCCCTAGGGGCACATAGGGAACACGTTAGGGGTGAGTTATATGTAAAAATAAGGTAGTTTAAATCTTTGGAACTACTTTTAATTCCAAAGACGAATTTGCATATTACTTTAATTTAAAAGCAGCCAGCAAGGCAGGCCTGCCTTTAAAATGACACTGGGCACCTCAGCAGTGCACCTATGGGTGCACTACCTATGCTGGGTCCCTAAACCTACATGCCCTACCATACACTAGGGACGTATAGGTAGGCATCTATCTCCTCTCCTGGAAATTAATACACAATGTGGTTAAATATACATTTCGTTGGATTCCAATACATAATGCAATTGGATACATTGAGACAGATATACTGATATAGTGAGATACTGAGTTTCTAAACAACAATACACATGTTGCATATGTTAATAAAGGGATGTTCTGATGCCATCAATTGCTGGCTTTCGGAGCCCATTTTGGCGCTTAAAAGGCTTCTTCTTAAGAAACACCCCACAATCATAGGCTATCATCAGACATAGGCAACTTGTGTGGTAGACGCAGGCTTTGAAAAACGCAAACTGCTCCAAATAATAGGGAGACTATCATTGGATGCTTACACTAGAGCCGCTTGTTCACCAAGATACATATGATTAAAACTGACTGTTAAACAACTGGAAGGCCAACTCGCTGCCTCGGGTAGAGAACAAAATATAAGCTCAGTTCCCCCAAATGACTCGCTTGCCTTAACCGAACTCGGCAATTGTTGACATGCTTAACTCTCCCGGACGCCGGTCGTGCACGTGAAAAAAGCGTAGAACGCCACAAAAAAAAGCATAGGTGTCATATTTCACACTGTCATACTGAGACTCCCGACATACACCATACTGGGATATCCCAATCCACTGACACCCGTGAATATCTCAAAGGGGTAAAGTCATATGAATGACTTTGTGTGCTGCCAAACAGGCGATAAAGGTGCAATGGGGCAGTACAGGGTCTCAGAATATGGGGACTGGCTTCAACGGCTCTGGAGCCTGCTAGGTATGGAGGAAACTCAGAGCTTATCCAGCACAACGCGAAACACACTTTCAGATGGCATGGGGTCCTTGCACAGTGCTTAATTTGTAAATAAAATGTGCAGGTGCCCAAAGCCTTCCTCCTAAACACGCGGCGGCTGCAATTAAATGTGCGAACTCGGAATACTGAGACAGAGTAATCCTGAAGCCATCACAGTACTCTTGTATCCATTTACAGCCACTCCCTGCCCCTTCAGCGCTCTCTTGTAGCTTTCTGGTTTCTCCCATTGTGACGCTTTTACGCGTTCTCTCCCTCCGTCTTTCCCATGTGTCTTTTACTCGCAGTAAATATGTGAGACAGATAAATAAGCGCCGGCCCTTAAAAATAAGTGCTGGTGCTCAGCACCGGAATCAACAAGCACAAATTAAGCACTAGCCTAGCATCGACTTCCTGTCCCACATATACAGAGAGCTTTTATGTCCTAGGTACCTGAGAGGGTTACACTTGACAGGAACATACACACCCTGACTGAGACAGGCCACTAGACCCACGACAAGGGAACTGGAGGGAAATTACACTGATCTATGCTGTAAATCTTTTTCTAAAAGTAATGGATGGGGGTTGGGAGAGCTGGGGAAACGCCGACCCGTGACGTCGGGCCTATGTATAGTACAGTCGCTTAAGACCTTACACATTTCAGCCCAGTTCCTACCGTTAGACTCAACATCCTTCAATTTCCTGCTGAGGAGGTAGAGAGAGAGCATTGGTTATGTTGCAGGAAGTCCAGTGTCAGGATAAACATGGGTACCAGTTGCTGCACTTCTCCACTCCTAACTCTGTTAGTTCCGTTTGAACACCAAGCCCTCCCCCTCCTTTTGACAGATAATTTTCCAAATAGGCTTTTTTGGGGGCCACAGAGTCTGGCCGAAACAAATACTCCAGGCCTGTGGCACAAGCAAGCAGTTTCAGTATACAAAAAAACACATTTGGCCATAGTTCAATTTTATTCATGAATACCGCTTCTTTAACAAGCTCTAATCAAGTACAAAAGAATACGAACAAGGGTATTTCTGTCATGTAAACAGAAGGTGTGCCGTGTATCCAGTTGAAATTTCAAGCAGGGGGTTATTTCTGAAGCACTGCTTTAAGTGCAATAAAAACGTCTAGTTGCATAATTTAGAATTAAGATGATGTTTTCAGAACAAAACAGCATTTTCCCCTAGCTCCTTTCATATTTATCACCAGTTTGTTTGCTAATTTTCATTTGCAAGCGTCAATTCTTCTAGCTAACTGGGTGCCTCAATGGGCCACTGATTTCTTTGAAGTGACAGTCTGTAAATATGCATAAAAAAGGGATGCAATTAGCTTCTGTGTGGTTCAGTGCAGCCTGATTTCATTGGCAAGTTTACCCACAGTGTTGATAAGCTACATTATCTAGAAAATTGGCCGCTGAAAAACAGCACCTCTGATTGCCAGCAAAGGTTCCAGATAACAGGGTGCTGAAGAGAAATATAATTGAGGTTGAATATGTTAACCAAGGTGTCACATGCTCCTTAGAAGCGCTAATTTATCAGCATCTTGGAATTTTTATTAACATTTGGAATGCATTTTCACCACACTAATGAAGTGGAATTGGCAGCTCAGGTTTTACTTGCTGTCATTTCTGAGAAGTCACACGGAATTTCTCGTTAGGCTCAGCTATGTAAACATATTTGTTCACCGGGCTGAAAAATGGATTTATGAAAAAAGCAAATGTGTTGTAATGGAAGGCGTATTGCCAATTGGTAACAACTAAATATATTACTAGGAACATAGTTCAGGTTTGTCTGTGCTTTATTGTACACTGCAGCCATTTGTTTCGACACAATGTAGCCAGAAAATAAACGAGGCGTTGCCTTTATTGCTGGCACACACAAACTAATATGAAGTTGTTACTGCCGATGATAGTCTTTCTCAAGTTTAGATGCATGGGCGTCATTTGACCTCTGGCACTGCCTCTGAAACCCCTGGCCTCAGAGGAGGCAAGATCCATATCAGGAAATAGACAGCTTGTATTATGGACGTCAGTTGGTGCTGCACTCTTCTTTGTATTGTCATTTTATTTCTACAATAATAGTGGATTATACATATAATATTTTTCACTATTACTATAATAAAAACGAAGTTCAGTCAGCTAGTATATGACCTTCCCTGGAAGCTGAGGTAAGTAGAATAAACACGTATTTTTCAGATGTATGTTGTGTGCGTGCTTGCAGGTGAGAGTGTTTATGTGAAAGTATGTGTGTGTAGGCATGTGTGAGTGAAGGTAAAGGTCAAAGGACATGCGACCTGGCATATTGGTGAATTGACGTGCATGCTTAGATGATGGCGTCACATTTTAATTTTTCTTAGGAAACCTGTATCCATCAGAGTTCTCGAATGCAATGTTAAGTCTATTACACTAACATTGTGATGTGCTCGTATGATAATACCTTTCACTAATTATTGACTCATAGCAACGTGTTAAACAAAGACATCATGGCTGTAGCGGCTCCTGTTGATATGGAGCCGTAATTTAAAAACAGAAATTGCTTCAAGAACAATTATAGAGAGTGCGAAGGTTTTCGAAATTAACTGTTTTATTGGCGGAAAACACCTTTGAATTCCTCTCGCCAGGACAGTCATAGACGTACAAATATATACTAAAGTGATTGGCGAAACGTTTTTTGTAATTAATTACTTTTTGGCTAAGGCAGATGACAAATTCACAGACAAAAATGTGCGAGTGCAGTGGGGAATTTGTTTTAGGCGTTATAGAACCATGTTGAAAAACAATGGGAGTGAATTGGAGTGTTCAACAAGGTATTGTAAAACCGGATGAAAAAAAACATATTTTACATTACATTTAGTTGTGCATTGCAGAGTTTGATAGTAAATGATAGTGTTCGACGATTTGGTGTGATAAAGTCTTCACCTAAGGGCTTCATTACCGAATAACTTGTATAAATGATTAGTTCCTGGATTCGTTTATCCATTAGTCACATCTAGATTTCTGTATTTCCGAAATGAAACAGTTATGTATAAAATATCTTTGAGGGTAAGTGCAGAGGGGGTGGTCCAGCATGGCGGGTTGGGAACATGGCCCAGCCAAAGGACAGGGTCTGCAGTCAACCTCTGATTCATAAGTCCAAAGGTTGTAAAGGGCGAGTCTGACTGCCAGTGGCGCCTTGGGACCGCGATCTTCTTGGATGTGGTTTATGATTTAAAAAAAAAATACACTGAAAAAACAAAGGTCAAAGTGAATCCTTTTGTAGCTTTGGGGGCTTGGGGGGAGTCAGGCATGCCTGGTCTCCCCACGGGCTTATCGGGCTGGTGGAGCTGGCCACAGGGGGACGGGCTATCCGATTGGATAAGGGACAGGAAGGGGTGGTAGCCTGGGGGTCATTATAAAAGGTGTGGGTTGGGTTTGGGCGGCCTCTTTGGCCGTAGTCACACCCAGGAGGCAGTATTCGGGCACTTTTTTGGGCGTTTTTAGGCCAGAGTTTTTTGTAGCTTGGAGAAAGTGTTATTTGGGTTGTCATGGAGATTAATACTGTGGTTCAGGCATTGAAAGTTTTGCAGGAGGCTGGGAGGGAAGATTTGATAAGGGAAGGGGTTTTAGAACAAGCGTGGGTGGGTTTGAGGAGACCGAAGCGGTCTTCCTCTGACAGGGTTTCGGCTGCCGTTTTGGCCTGTAAATCCCCTGTTACAAGCCCCAAGAAGGGCAGGAAATTTAAAGTTAAGAGCGTGGCCGGGCGAAAAGTTTAGTTTTCGCCGGACCACGAGGGTGAGGAAGCAAGGGTTAGTTAAGAGGGCGGCTTACCTGGTTTAGTGGCGGTGAGGAGGGGTGCAGCGCGTACTGCACGCCGTTATGGTTCTTTGTTGGCGCGGAGAGTGGCAGCCACGGGTAGAGGTGCCGGTGTGGTCGCGGATGGCTGTGTTGCGGGGAAATCGGTTGGGCGCGGCTCTCGCGCGCGTTCTGGGGCTTGAGCCGGACGGCCGCAGGGTACGATGCGCACCTGTGGCCAAAAGGGGGTGGGTGCGGTACGCGCGAGCTTTTCAAAAGGCGCACGTGCGCCCCAGGCTCTTCTACCTCAAGCCCCACTCGCCATAGAAAGCGATGGGGAGCACGATGACCAGCCTTTTGAGGAAAGGCAGTTAGGAGGGGCAGCCAAGATGGCTGCGCCCTCCGAATTAATGGAATTAAGCGTTGAGGAAGAGAATTTCTTGTCGGGTGAAGGTAGCCATATGTTTATGGCAGAACAGGAGAATAAGGCTGTAATTATCATCGATTCTGAGGAGGAAGGTGAGGTTTTAGAGCTGCAGGTTGAGGAAGGTGGTGGTATTGGTGGGCAATTAGAGGGGGGTTTATTAGTACTAGTGAAAGGGGGAGTGGGCAGACTTCCAAGATAGTTTCTCAGGTGGGGCAGGGGGTGCAAGAGTGGAAGGTGGAGGATCATTTAATTTTTAGGGCAGGAGGGCAGGTGTTTTTCCAGAATGAACAAGGTAGGATTTCAAAGGGTACTATTTGTGGCTTAACATCGGAATATGGGGGTGCAGGGTCAGCGCAGTTGGGTCAGAAGGTTTTGGGTCAGGAACAGAGGGCGTACCTTTCTGGGTGTGTGGCCCCTCATGTTTCGAGCGGACATGGGGTGTTAGTAGAGCACCAGCTGTCTGGGCGGTCGGCTGGAGGTCCTATTACGGTGGGGGTCAGGGCACCTCCGGGACGCCGAATAGAAGAGAGGGCGCAATCTGGAGCTGTTCGCCTGACAGCGAGGGAGGTCACACCTATGGAAGTCCGATCGGTTGAATCGAATGCCCGAGGTTTGGATTCGAGGTCTTATAGCCGGAGCGCTATTTTGGGTGGCGAGGAAGAAGAGGAGTTGGACTATGGCGATGATGGTGAACAAGTTGAAGCTCCTCAAGCGTCAACGAGTGGGCAGGCGTTACGGGGAGAGCAGCTGTCTCGACGAGAGGTGGCTGCGAATTTATCTAGAGGTGAGGGATGCCACACAGGTAATGGGGGATGGGCATTGGGAGGTACCAGGCCTGGGTTTCGAGTTTCATAAAATGTGGATGTAGCAATTCAGGCGGGTGGAGAAGGAGAAGAGAGCAAGGTGGGGGATCCCATGAATGCGGTGCAGGAGGAAGCAGGTAAGGTTGGGGTAGATCACGTGAGTACAGGACAGAATAGTGGCATTAGTCAAGGTTTGGGAAAAGGAAAGAGGTTGCCGTAAATGGGAGTGTCGATGCCTTTGGGGGCGCATCTCACTCTAAGTTTGAAAGAAAAAATTTGGAAAGGGGAGTTTGTGGACGTGTTTAAGTTACTTCATAGAGAAGTCCATGCTAAAGAGGGATCTAAGGAGGAGGAGTGGGAATTAGCTCGTAGACCTAAAGTTCCCACGACAATTGAGAATTGGACGTCAGCTTTTTTGATTTATGCCAGTGTTCTGTGCGAGCGTTTCCCGGATTGCTCAGTGGCGCTTTTGAAATATATGGATGTGGTGAGAAGGGCACAGATGGATTATGGTGGATTTGGCTGGTTCCGTTATGACGAGGAATTTAGGGCACGGAAAGCGGTTTATCCAGAAAAGGCTTGGGGCGAAATTGATAATGAATTGTGGATGCAGTGGTTGAGAACTGCTCCTAATGCCCCAGCAACGCATACGGCGAGTGGTTTACCGGTTCAGTATCGGCCCTTTCAGGGCCGTCCCATCCATTTTGGGGTGGGATTTGGACAAAGGGGACAATTGCCACATAATGGGGCCTGCTGGTCATTCAACAGCGGCATGTGCACAAGGCAACAATGTAAATTTAGGCATGATTGTTCCAACTGTGGGGGCAGGCATCCGGTTTACCAATGTTTTGGAGGACACAATTGGGCTGGGCAAGGGGTGCAGGGTAGAGGAGTGGACAGGGGAAGAGGGCAATTCCAGCAGTTGGCAGGTAAAGGGTCCTACTCCTATTAATATAGGTGTTGTTACGTATTGGTTGCAATTTTATCCGCGTTCGGAGGATGCAAAAGTTTTGGTTCGTGGTTTCAGGGACGGATTTAAGCTATGCTATCAAGGTCCGAGGGTGAGGAGATGGGCCAACAATTTGAAGTCCGCAAGGCAATACCCCGATGTTGTTAGGGCTAAACTTAAAAAGGAAGTGGAGCTGGGTAGGATTGTAGGCCCCTTTTTCAGTTGGCCATTGACGAATTTGATGATTTCCCCTCTAGGAGTGGTGCCAAAAAAGCAGAAGGGTGAGTTTCGTCTTATCCATCACTTGTCTTGGCCGGTGGGTTCGTCTGTGAATGATTTCATCGCTGCGGAGGACTCGGTGGTGCATTACGCATCGGTTGATTATGCGATTTCTTTGGTGAGGAAGTGTGGCCGTGGTGCTGAAATGGCCAAGTCAGATATTCAGTCGGCTTTCCGGCTTTTGCCAGTGCACCCGGAGGATTTTTCTTTATTGGGTTTGCAATTTGAGGACGCAATTTTTGTGGATAGGATGCTGCCTATGGGATGTTCTGTATCTTGTTCTCTTTTTGAAATGTTTAGCACTTTTTTACAATGGGTTTTACAGCATATGGGTGGAGTGAAGTTTGTTACCCACTACCTGGACGATTTTCTGTTCATTGGGAGACCTCAGTCCCGTGAATGTGGTCAGGCGTTGGAGACTTTTGAGTGTCTTATGGCGGAGTTGGGGGTCCCGTTGGCTAATGACAAAACTGAGGGGCCATCCACCTGCTTGAGCTTTCTCGGAATTGAGTTTGATTCGGTTAAACTGGAAGTTCGTTTGCCCCGGGAAAAGGTTCAACAATTGATTTCCTTATTGGAAGAGGCGGTAAAAAGGCCAAAAATTGAGTTACAGCAAGCACAGAGTATTTTAGGCCATTTGAATTTTGCATGCAAAGTGGTTCGAGATGGCAGAGCTTTTTGCAGGTGTTTAGGGTTTGCAATGAAGGGGGCAGTTTTGCCGCACCAGCATATTCGGCTTCGGGCAAGTGTCAAGGAGGACTTGAGGATTTGGATTAGGTTTTTGGAACAGTTTAATGGGGTCAGCATGTTGGTTGATGAATTGGATTGGCATTGGAAGATACAGATATTTTCTGATGCAGCAGGAGCGCATGGTTTTGGCCTTTTTTGGGATGGACATTGGGCGGCTGAGAGTTGGCCCTCGAATTGGAAAAAAGCGAAGCATAGCATCGCTTTCTTGGAATTTTTCCCATTGGTGGTGGCTTTGTCGGTTTGGGGTTCACATCTGGCGAATCAAAATGTTGTTTTCAACGTGGATAATCAGTCAGTGGTACATCTGGTGAATTCGCAGAGGGCAAAAGATGAGAAGGTTTTGAGGCTGTTGAGAGTATTCTTGTTAAAATGCTTGCAATGGAATGTGATGTTTAAGGTGAAGTATGTGCCTGGTGTGAATAACGATATTGCTAATGCCCTGTCTCCTTTTTCAGTGGCAGAGGTTCCGTGGGCTTGCGCCGGGAGCGGATGTACAGAAGACGGCGGTTCCCAGGGAGTTGTGGGAGTTAGGAGAGTGAGAATGTTGCAGCTGGTCCAGCAATCAGTAGCTCCATCTACCCGGAAGAGTTACGAGCAGGATTGGTTGGAGTTTTTAAGGTCAGGCGCAGTGAGACGGGTCGGGGGTGGTGAAGTGTTTACCCAAAGGAGGGAAGATGCTGTTCATTTTATCATGCAGCAAATAGAGTTGGGATTATCGGCAGTAACTATTTCAGGTAAGTTGTCGGGGATATCATTTTTTGGTAAGTATTTTTGGGGGTATGATCCAGTGGAAGGGGAGCTTTGCAGACGTTTGATTGCAGGGTGGGCTAGGGAGGGGGGGCGAGGAGGGATAGGAGGAGACCTATTACGTCAGGTTTGCTTCAAGAGTTGTTGGGAGTTTTAGATGAGGTTTGTTTTTCACCTTGGGAATGTCATTTGTTATCTCTTTGCGTGTCTTGGCTTTTTCATGGAGCGTTTAGGGTTTCGGAGCTCTTGGGAGTCAAGGGTCGTGATGGAATTTTGCGGTCGGATGTGCAGGTAAGGAGCGGGGCGGTGGTGGTTTGGTTGCGGGCATCAAAAAATGATCGGTTGGGGACGGGGCAAGAGGTATTTTTGAAGGGTACAGGTCTGGCTACTTGCCCGGTTGGGCTTTGGATGTCATTTACACGAAGATTATCGGAGTCATCGAGGTTTGTATTCATGCATGAGGATGGTTCGTTATTGACGGCTTACCAACTACTGGCAGTCCTGAGGCGGGCTTTGGGTTGGCTGGGGATGGATTATCGGTACTATGGGACACATTCCTTCCGAATTGGAGCGGCTACGGAAGCAAGAACTGTAGGTAAATCAGATGTGGCAATAATGAATTTAGGGCGTTGGAAATCACAATGTTTTAAGCGTTATGTCCGCCAATTCAGATGAGCATGGGCTTGGGGTCTTTTCAAGGGATAGTTTTTCCAGTTGGGGTTTTGATATGGTTTATTCTTTTACTGTTAATGTTATGTGCATTTCGGTTCGGTGTTTTATCTCTCTTTTCCGCTGTTCTTTCATAGGTTGTGTTGGTGGTCCTGAGGGATGCTGTATCGTTTGGATCGTTGGGCACTCCTTTGTGCGTTGGGCAGAGAAGCAGGTGGCGACTAGGCATTTTGGGAAGCAGTTGGGTTTAGATGGGTCGAGGATTAAGGTCAGTTGGGTGGGTAAGAGTGGCATGAGGTGGGGAGAGCTCTTGTCAGTTCTATCTCGTAGGATGGAGAGAGGGGTTTGTCCGGATCTTTTAACGATTCATTTGGGGGAAAATGACTTAGTTTCTTTATCAGGTATTGGTTTGTTAAAAGCAATGAAAATGATTTGTTAAGGATCAAAGAACGTTGGGCTGGCACTCATATTGTGTGGACTTGTTTGGTACCTCGCAGGTATTGGAGAGGGGCATATTCGGTAGCAGGTATTGAGAGGCAGAGGAGGAAGGTGAACAGAGAGATGAGGAAATTTTGTCAAGAAAAGGGAATTTCGATATTGCGGCATGATAATTTGGTGGCTACGGAATTGGCTTTATTTAGACAGGACGGGGTGCATTTGTCTTTCTTGGGGAATGAGATGTATTTACTTGAATTGAGAATGCTCATTGCAGAATTATTGGGTGAGAAGTTGTGGGATCGTTAGATCAGGGGGGGGTTTAGGTGGGTGGGGGCAGGAAAACACTGGGCGTTTTTCCTGCTTGGCGGGGGGATTTGCACATAAAGCTGTTGGGGGGAGGGGAGGAGGCAGAAGTTTGAGCTCAGGGAGGTTGTAGCAAGGGTCACAAGGGAGGAAAGGCAAGGGAAATACAGAAGGGGGGCAGGAAGACAGATGGGAAAGGTTTTGATTAAGGGTTACTGGGAAGGGGAAGTTTAGTGGGGGGGAGGGGTTAGGAGAAAACTTTGTTTAGTGAGGTCATAGTTTTGTAAGGCTTGTTGCCAAGGTTATTTGTTTCACTGGACCTGTTCTATTAAAGCGGCCTTTTACCCCTTAGAGTGGTGTCGCGTGGTCTGTTCCTCCTTTTCAGCCCGATGGGGGTTTGGGGGGAGTCAGGCATGCCTGGCCTCCCCCCGGGCTTATCGGGCTGGTGGAGCTGGCCACAGGGGGACCGGGCTATCCGATTGGATAAGGGACAGGAAGGGGTGGTAGCCTGGGGGTCATTATAAAAGGTGTGGGTTGGGTTTGGGCGGCCTCTTTGGCCGTAGTCACACCCAGGAGGCGGTACTCGGGCAGTTTTTTGCCCCCCCCCCCCCCCCTCCCTCGTTTTTCAAGTTTTTTGGCTTTGCCTTTCTTGAGGTTTGTGTGATGTCAGGGTTTTCAGTTAATTGACAGAGTTATCATTTTTGGGCTTAATAAGGCTTTCAGAGGACAGGTAATTGTTTGCACTTTGGTGGTATGTTTGTTGTTTATTGAAATTAGGCTGCCGCTGGTAGACAGGTCTGGTGGGGGCAGGGGGATTTGCACATAAAGCCGTTGGGGGGGAGGGGAGGAGGCGGAAGTTTGAGTTCAGGGAGGTTGTAGCAAGGGTCACAAGGGAGGAAAGGCAAGGGAAATACAGAAGGGGGGCAGGAAGACAGATGGGAAAGGTTTTGATTAAGGGTTACTGGGAAGGGGAAGTTTAGTGGGGGGGGAGGGGTTAGGAGAAATCTTTGTTTAGTGAGGTCATAGTTTTGTAAGGCTTGTTGCCAAGGTTATTTGTTTCACTGGACCTGTTCTATTAAAGCGGCCTTTTACCCCTTAGAGCGGTGTCGCGTGGTCTGTTCCTCCTTTTCAGCCAGATAAGTGTAATACCTACACATAGGTGTAAAAGCAAACTCAGACATTTCTTAACCGCTTCGCTGCCAGGCCTTTTTCCCCTCAGGTGCCAAACCTTTTTTTGACTGTTTGGGGCAGATCGCGCTTAGGCCCTCAAAACGTTTTGTCCACATGAGCTACCCATGCCAAATTTGAGTCCTTTATTCCAACATACTAGGGATTCTAGAGGTACCCAGACTTTGTGGGTTCCCCTGGAGGAGACCAAGAAATTAGCCAAAATGCAGCAAAAATGTATTTTGTTTCTCAAAAAAATAGGAAAAAAGGGCTGCAGAAGAAGGCTTCTGGTTTTTCCCTGAAAATGGCATCAACAAATGTCTTGTGGTGCTAAAATCACCATAATCCAGGAACAGGCAGACTTAAATCAGAAAATCTAATTTTTCAACACAATTTTGGCATTTTACTGAGTTATACCCCATTTTTACCATTTTTGTGCTTTCAGCCTCCTTCCAGTTAGTGACAGAAATGGGTGTGAAACCAATGCTGGATCTCAGAAAGCTAATCATTTCTAAAAAGTAGACAAATTATGAATTCAGCAAGGGGTAATTTCTGTAGATTTTACAAGTGTTTCCTACAGAAAATAACAGCTGAAATAAAAATATATTGAAAATGAGGTGATAAAAACAGCAATTTTTCTCCACGGTTTACTCTGTGACTTTTTCCTGCGATATCAGATTTTTAAAAGCAAAATACAGTTATGTCGGCTGGACTCTTCTGGTTGCAGGGATATATAGGGCTTTAAGGTTCATCAAGAACCCTAGGTACACAGAGCCAATAAATGAGCTGCACCTTGCAGTCTGTTTTCATTCTATACAGGGTATACAGCAATTCATCTGCTAAAATATAAAGAGTGAAAAATAAATATCAAGAAGACCTTTGTATTTCTAAAATGGCCACAAGATAAGGTGTTGAGAAGCAGTGGATATTTGCACATCTCTGAATTCCAGGGTGCCCATCATAGCATGTGAATCACCAGGCATTTCTCAAATTGACATCTTTTTTAAACACTGTCTTACATTTGGAAGAAAAAAATGTAGAGAAAGAAGAGGGGCAATAACACTTATTTTGCTATTCTGTGTTCCCCCAAGTCTCCAGATAAAAATGGTACCTCACTTGTGTGAGAAGGCTTAGCGCCCGCGACAGGAAATGCCCCAAAACACAACGTGGACACATCACATTTTCCCCCCAAAAAAGGAGCTGTTTTTTGCAAAGTGCATAGCTGTGGATTTTGGCCTGTAGCTCAGCCGGCACCTAGGGAAACCTACCAAACCTGTGCTTTTTTTAAAAGTAGACACCCAGGGGAATCCAGGGTGGGGTGACTTGTGGGGCTCGCGCCAGGTTCTGCTACCCAGAATCCTTTGCAAACCTCAAGATGTGGCCAAAAAAACACATTTTATTCACATTTTGGTGACAGAAAGTTCTGGAATCTGAGAGGACCCACAAATGTCCTTCCACCCAGCGTTCCCCCAAGTATCCCGATAAAAATGGCACCTCACTTGTCTGGGTAGGACTAGCGCCCGCGACACGAAAAGACCCAAAACACAACATGGACACATCACATTTTCCAAAGAAAACAGAGCTGTTTTTTGCAAAGTACTTAGCTGTGGATTTTGGCCTCTAGCTCAGCCGGCACCTAGGAAAACCTACCAAACCTGTGCTTTTTTGAAAAGGAGACACCCAGGGGAATCCAGGATGGGGTGACTTGTGGGGCTCTCACCCGGTTTTGTTACCTAGAATCCTTTGCATACCTCAAAATGTGGCCAAAAAAACACATTTTCCTCACATTTTGGTGACAGAAAGTTCTGGAATCTGAGAGGAGCCACAAATTTCCTTCCACCCAGCGTTCCCCCAAGTCTACCGATAAAAATGACACCTCACTTTTGTGGGTGGGCCTAGCGCCCGTGGCAGGAAATGCCCCAAAACTCAACGTGAACACATCACATTTTACCAAAGAAAACAGAGCTGTTTTTTGCAAAGTGCCTAGCTGTGGATTTTGGCCTCTAGCTCAGCTGGCACCTAGGAAAACGGACCAAAGCTGCACATTTCTGAAAACTAGACAACTAGGGGAATCCAAGATGGGATGACTGGCGGGGCTGTCACCAGGTTCTGTTACCTAGAATCCTTTGTAAAACTCAAAATGTGGCAAAAAAAAACCTTTTCCTCACATTTTGGTGACAGAAAGTTCTGGAATCTGAGAGGATCCACAAATTTCCTTCCACCAAGCGTTTCCTCAAGTCTCCCAATAAAAATGGTACCTCACTTCTGTGAGTAGGCCTAGCGCCCGCGACAGGAGATGGCCCAAAACACAACATGGACACATGACATTTTCCCAAAGAAAACGAAGCTGTGTTTTGCGAAGTGCCTAGCAGTGGATTTTGGCCTCTAGCTCAGCTGGAACCTAGGGAAACCTACCAAACCTGTGCATTTTTTAAAACTAGACGTGTACGGGAATCCAGAAAGGGTTGACTTGTGGGGCTCTCACCAGGTTCTGTTACCTAGAATCCTTTGCAAACCTCAAAATGTGGCCAAAAAAACACTTTTTCTTCACATTTCGGTGACAGAAAGTTCTGGAATCTGAGAGGACCCACAAATGTCCTTCCACCCAGCATTTCCCCAAGTATCCCTATAAAAATGGTACCTCACTTGTCTGGGTAGGACTAGTGCCCGCGACACGAAAAGCCCCAAAACACAACATGGACACATCACATTTGCCAAAGAAAACAGAGCTGTTTTTTGCAAAGTGCTTAGCTGTGGATTTTGGCCTCTAGCTCAGCCGGCACCTAGGAAAACCTACCAAACCTGTACTTTTTTGAAAAGGAGACACCCAGGGGAATCCAGGATGGGGTGACTTGTGGGGTTCTCAGAAGGTTTTGTTACCTAGAATCCTTTGCACAATTCAAAATGTGGCCAAAAAACACATTTTCCTCACATTTTGGTGACAGAAAGTTCTGGAATCTGAGAGGATCCACAAATTTCCTTCCACCCAGCGTTCCCCCAAGTCTCCCGATAAAAATGCTACCTCACTTTTGTGGGTGGGCCTAGCGCCCGTGGTAGGAAATTCCCCAAAACTCAATGTGAACACATCACATTTTACCAAAGAAAACAGAGCTGTTTTTTGCAAAGTGCCTAGCTGTGGATTTTGGCCTCTAGCTCAGCTGTCACCTAGGGAAACGGACCAAAGCTGCACATTTCTGAAAACTAGACAACTAGGGGAATCCAAGATGGGGTGAATTGCGGGGCTGTCACCAGGTTCTGTTACCTAGAATCATTTGTAAACCTCAAAATGTGGCAAAAAAATAACATTTTCCTCACATTTTGGTGACAGAAAGTTCTGGAATCTGAGAGGATGCACAAATTTCCTTCCACCAAGCGTTCCCTCAAGTCTCCCGATAAAAATGGTACCTCACTTGTGTGAGTAGGCCTAGCGCCCGCGACAGGAAATGCCCCAAAACACAACATGGACACATGACATTTTCCCAAAGAAAAGGGAGCTGTGTTTTGAGAAGTGCCTAGCTGTGGATTTTGGCGTCTAGCTCAGCCGGCACCTAGGGAAACCTACCAAACCTGTGCATTTTATAAAACTAGACACGTATTGGAATCCAGAAAGGGTTGACTTGTGGGGCTCACACCAGGTTCTGTTACTCAGAATCCTTTGCAAACCTCAAAATGTGGCCAAAAAAACACTTTTTCTTCACATTTCGGTGACAGAAAGTTCTGGAATCTGAGAGGACCCACAAATGTCCTTCCACCCAGCGTTCCCCCAAGTATCCCGATAAAAATGGTACCTTACTTGTCTGGGTAGGAGTAGCGCCCGCGACACAAAAAGACCCAAAACACAACATGGACACATCACATTTTCCAAAGAAAACAGAGCTGTTTTTTGCAAAGTGCTTAGCTGTGGATTTTGGCCTCTAGCTCAGCCGGCACCTAGGAAAACCTACCAAACCTGTGCATTTTTGAAAAGTAGACACCCTGGGGAATCCAGGATGGGGTGACTTGTGGGGCTCTCCCCCGGTTTTGTTACCTAGAATCCTTTGCATACCTCAAAATGTGGCCAAAAAAACACATTTTCCTCACATTTCAGTGACAGAAAGTTCTGGAATCTGAGAGGAGCCACAAATTTCCTTCCACCCAGCGTTCCCCCAAGTCTCCCGATAAAAATGCTACGTCACTTTTATGGGTGGGCCTAGCGCCCGTGGCAGGAAATGCCCCAAAACTCAAAGTGAACACATCACATTTTACCAAAGAAAATAGAGCTGTTTTTTGCAAAGTGCCTAGCTGTGGATTTTGGCCTCTAGCTCAGCTGGCACCTAGGGAAACAGACCAAAGCTGCACATTTCTGAAAACTAGACAACTAGGGGAATCCAAGATCGGGTGACTTGCGGGGCTGTCACCAGGTTCTGTTACCTAGAATCATTTGTAAACCTCAAAATGTGGCAAAAAAATAACCTTTTCCTCACATTTTGGTGACAGAAAGTTCTGGAATCTTAGAGGATGCACAAATTTCCTTCCACCAAGCGTTCCCTCAAGTCTCCCGATAAAAATGGTACCTCACTTGTGTGAGTAGGCCTAGCGCCCGCGACAGGAAATGCCCCAAAACACAACATGGACACATGACATTTTCCCAAAGAAAAGGGAGCTGTGTTTTGAGAAGTGCCTAGCTGTGGATTTTGGAATCAAGCTCAGCCGGCACCTAGGGAAACCTACCAAACCTGTGCATTTTATAAAACTAGACACGTATTGGAATCCAGAAAGGGTTGACTTGTGGGGCTCACACCAGGTTCTGTTACTCAGAATCCTTTGCAAACCTTAAAATGTGGCCAAAAAAACACTTTTTCTTCTCATTTCGGTGACAGAAAGTTCTGGAATCTGAGAGGACCCACAAATGTCCTTCCACCCAGTGTTCCCCCAAGTATCCCGATAAAAATGGTACCTTACTTGTCTGGGTAGGAGTAGCGCCCGCGACACAAAAAGACCCAAAACACAACATGGACACATCACATTTTCCAAAGAAAACAGAGCTGTTTTTTGCAAAGTGTTTAGCTGTGGATTTTGGCCTCTAGCTCAGCCGGCACCTAGGAAAACCTACCAAACCTGTGCTTTTTTGAAAAGTAGACACCCAGGGGAATCCAGGATGGGGTGACTTGTGGGGTTCTCAGAAGGTTTTGTTACCTAGAATCCTTTGCAAACCTCAAAATGTGGCCAAAAAAACACTTTTTCTTCACATTTCGGTGACAGAAAGTTCTGGAATCTGAGAGGACCCACAAATGTCCTTCCACCCAGCATTTCCCCAAGTATCCCTATAAAAATGGTACCTCACTTGTCTGGGTAGGACTAGTGCCCGCAACACGAAAAGCCCCAAAACACAACATGGACACATCACATTTGCCAAAGAAAACAGAGCTGTTTTTTGCAAAGTGCTTAGCTGTGGATTTTGGCCTCTAGCTCAGCCGGCACCTAGGAAAACCTACCAAACCTGTACTTTTTTGAAAAGGAGACACCCAGGGGAATCCAGGATGGGGTGACTTGTGGGGTTCTCAGAAGGTTTTGTTACCTAGAATCCTTTGCACAATTCAAAATGTGGCCAAAAAACACATTTTCCTCACATTTTGGTGACAGAAAGTTCTGGAATCTGAGAGGATCCACAAATTTCCTTCCACCCAGCGTTCCCCCAAGTCTCCCGATAAAAATGCTACCTCACTTTTGTGGGTGGGCCTAGCGCCCGTGGTAGGAAATTCCCCAAAACTCAATGTGAACACATCACATTTTACCAAAGAAAACAGAGCTGTTTTTTGCAAAGTGCCTAGCTGTGGATTTTGGCCTCTAGCTCAGCTGTCACCTAGGGAAACGGACCAAAGCTGCACATTTCTGAAAACTAGACAACTAGGGGAATCCAAGATGGGGTGAATTGCGGGGCTGTCACCAGGTTCTGTTACCTAGAATCCTTTGTAAACCTCACAATGTGGCAAAAAAAAACCTTTTCCTCACATTTTGGTGACAGAAAGTTCTGGAATCTGAGAGGATGCACAAATTTACTTCCACCAAGCGTTCCCTCAAGTCTGTCGATAAAAATGGTACCTCACTTGTGTGAGTAGGCCTAGCGCCCGCGACAGGAAATGCCCCAAAACACAACATGGACACATGACATTTTCCCAAAGAAAACAGAGCTGTGTTTTGCGAAGTGCCTAGCTGTGGATTTTGGCGTCTAGCTCAGCCGGCACCTAGGGAAACCTACCAAACCTGTGCATTTTTTAAACCTAGACGTGTATGGGAATCCAGAAAGGGTTGACTTGTGGGGCTCTCACCAGGTTCTGTTACCTAGAATCCTTCGCAAACCTCAAAATGTGGCCAAAAAAACACTTTTTCTTCACATTTCGGTGACAGAAAATTCTGGAACCTGAGAGGACCGACAAATGTCCTTCCACCCAGCGTTCCCACAAGTATCCCTATAAAAATGGTACCTCACTTGTCTGGGTAGGACTAGCGCCCGCAACACGAAAAGCCCCAAAACACAACATGGACACATCACATTTTCCAAAGAAAACAGAGCTGTTTATTGCAAAGTGCTTAGCTGTTGATTTTGGCCTCTAGCTCAGCCGGCACCTAGGAAAACCTACCAAACCTGCACTTTTTAAAAAAGTAGACACCCAGGGGAATCCAGGATGGGGTGACTTGTGGGGTTCTCACCAGGTTTCGTTACCTAGAATCCTTTGCACAATTCAAAATGTGTCCAAAAAAACACATTTTCCTCACATTTCGGTGACAGAAAGTTCTGGAATCTGAGAGGAGCCACAAATTTCCTTCTACCCAGCGTTCCCCCAAGTCTCACGATAAAAATGCTAACTCACTTTTGTGGGTGGGCCTAGCGCCAGTGGCAGGAAATGCCCCAAAACTCAACGTGAACACATCACATTTTACCAAAGAAAACAGAGCTGTTTTTTGCAAAGTGCCTAGCTGTGGATTTTGGCCTCTAGCTCAGCTGGCACCTAGGGAAACGGACTAAAGCTGCACATTTCTGAAAACTAGACATCTAGGGGAATCCAAAATGGGGTGACTTGCGGGGCTCTCACCAGGTTCTGTTACCTAGAATCCTTTGTAAACCTCAAAATGTGGCAAAAAAAAAAACCTTTTCCTCACATTTTGGTGACAGAAAGTTCTGGAATCTGAGAGGATGCAAAAATTTCCTTCCACCAAGCGTTCCCTCAAGTCTCCCGATAAAAATGGTACCTCACTTGTGTGAGTAGGCCTACCGCCCACGACTGGAAATGCCCCAAAACACAACATGGACACATGACATTTTCCCAAAGAAAACAGAGCTGTTTTTTGCAAAGTGCCTAGCTGTGGATTTTGGCCTCTAGCTCAGCCGGCACCTAGGGAAACCTACCAAACCTGTACATTTTATAAAACTAGACACGTACGGGAATCCAGAAAGGGTTGACTTGTGGGGCTCACACCAGGTTCTGTTACTCAGAATCCTTTGCAAACCTCAAAATGTGGCCAAACAAACACTTTTTCTTCACATTTCGGTGACAGAAAGTTCTGGAATCTGAGATGACCCACAAATGTCCTTCCACCCAGCGTTCCCCCAAGTATCCCGATAAAAATGGTACCTCACTTTTCTGGGTAGGACTAGCGCCCGCGACACGAAAAGACCCAAAACACAACATGGACACATCACATTTTCCAAAGAAAACAGAGCTGTTTTTTGCAAAGTGCTTAGCTGTGGATTTTGGCCTCTATCTCAGCCGGCACCTAGGAAAATCTACCAAACCTGTGCTTTTTTGAAAAGGAGACACCCAGGGGAATCCAGGATGGGGTGACTTGTGGGGCTCTCACCCGGTTTTGTTACCTAGAATCCTTTGCATACCTCAAAATGTGGCCAAAAAAACACATTTTCCTCACATTTCTGTGACAGAAAGTTCTGGAATCTGAGAGCAGCCACAAATTTCCTTCCACCCAGCATTCCCCCAAGTCTCCCGATAAAAATGGTACCTCACTTTTGTGGGTGGGCTTAGCGCCCGTGGCAGGAAATGTCCCAAAACTCAACGTGAACACATCACATTTTACCAAAGAAAATAGCTGTTTTTTTGCAAAGTGCCTAGCTGTGGATTTTGGCCTCTAGCTCAGCTGGCACCTAGGGAAACAGACCAAAGCTGCACATTTCTGAAAACTAGACAACTAGGGGAATCCAAGATGGGGTGACTTGCGGGGCTGTCACCAGGTTCTGTTACCTAGAATCATTTGTAAACCTCAAAATGTGGCAAAAAAATTACATTTTCCTCACATTTTGGTGACAGAAAGTTCTGGAATCTGAGAGGATGCACAAATTTCCATCCACCAAGCGTTCCCTCAAGTCTCCCGATAAAAATGGTACCTCACTTGTGTGAGTAGGCCTAGCGCCCGCGACAGGAAATGCCCCAAAACACAACATGGACACATGAGATTTTCCCAAAGAAAAGGGAGCTGTGTTTTGAGAAGTGCCTAGCTGTGGATTTTGGCGTCTAGCTCAGCCGGCACCTAGGGAAACCTACCAAACCTGTGCATTTTATAAAACTAGACACGTATTGGAATCCAGAAAGGGTTGACTTGTGGGGCTCACACCAGGTTCTGTTACTCAGAATCCTTTGCAAACCTCAAAATGTGGCCAAAAAAACACTTTTTCTTCACATTTCGGTGACAGAAAGTTCTGGAATCTGAGAGGACCCACAAATGTCCTTCCACCCAGCGTTCCCCCAAGTATCCCGATAAAAATGGTACCTTACTTGTCTGGGTAGGAGTAGCGCCCGCGACACAAAAAGACCCAAAACACAACATGGACACATCACATTTTCCAAAGAAAACAGAGCTGTTTTTTGCAAAGTGCTTAGCTGTGGATTTTGGCCTCTAGCTCAGCCGGCACCTAGGAAAACCTACCAAACCTGTGCATTTTTGAAAAGTAGACACCCAGGGGAATCCAGGATGGGGTGACTTGTGGGGCTCTCCCCCGGTTTTGTTACCTAGAATCCTTTGCATACCTCAAAATGTGGCCAAAAAAACACATTTTCCTCACATTTCAGTGACAGAAAGTTCTGGAATCTGAGAGGAGCCACAAATTTCCTTCCACCCAGCGTTCCCCCAAGTCTCCCGATAAAAATGCTACGTCACTTTTATGGGTGGGCCTAGCGCCCGTGGCAGGAAATGCCCCAAAACTCAACGTGAACACATCACATTTTACCAAAGAAAATAGAGCTGTTTTTTGCAAAGTGCCTAGCTGTGGATTTTGGCCTCTAGCTCAGCTGGCACCTAGGGAAACAGACCAAAGCTGCACATTTCTGAAAACTAGACAACTAGGGGAATCCAAGATCGGGTGACTTGCGGGGCTGTCACCAGGTTCTGTTACCTACAATCATTTGTAAACCTCAAAATGTGGCAAAAAAATAACCTTTTCCTCACATTTTGGTGACAGAAAGTTCTGGAATCTGAGAGGATGCACAAATTTCCTTCCACCAAGCGTTCCCTCAAATCTCCCGATAAAAATGGTACCTCACTTGTGTGAGTAGGCCTAGCGCCCGCGACAGGAAATGCCCCAAAACACAACATGGACACATGACATTTTCCCAAAGAAAAGGGAGCTGTGTTTTGAGAAGTGCCTAGCTGTGGATTTTGGAATCTAGCTCAGCCGGCACCTAGGGAAACCTACCAAACCTGTGCATTTTATAAAACTAGACACGTATTGGAATCCAGAAAGGGTTGACTTGTGGGGCTCACACCAGGTTCTGTTACTCAGAATCCTTTGCAAACCTTAAAATGTGGCCAAAAAAACACTTTTTCTTCTCATTTCGGTGACAGAAAGTTCTGGAATCTGAGAGGACCCACAAATGTCCTTCCAGCCAGTGTTCCCCCAAGTATCCCGATAAAAATGGTACCTTACTTGTCTGGGTAGGAGTAGCGCCCGCGACACAAAAAGACCCAAAACACAACATGGACACATCACATTTTCCAAAGAAAACAGAGCTGTTTTTTGCAAAGTGCTTAGCTGTGGATTTTGGCCTCTAGCTCAGCCGGCACCTAGGAAAACCTACCAAACCTGTGCTTTTTTGAAAAGTAGACACCCAGGGGAATCCAGGATGGGGTGACTTGTGGGGCTCTCCCCCGGTTTTGTTACCTAGAATCCTTTGCATACCTCAAAATGTGGCCAAAAAAACACATTTTCCTCACATTTCAGTGACAGAAAGTTCTGGAATCTGAGAGGAGCCACAAATTTCCTTCCACCCAGCATTCCCCCATGTCTCCCGATAAAAATGTTACCTCACTTTTATGGGTGGGCCTAGCGCCCGTGGCAGGAAATGCCCCAAAACTCAACGTGAACACATCACATTTTACCAAAGAAAATAGAACTGTTTTTTGTAAAGTGCCTAGCTGTGGATTTTGGCCTCTAGCTCAGCTGGCACCTAGGGAAACGGACCAAAGCTTCACATTTCTGAAAACTAGACAACTAGGGGAATCCAAAATGGGGTGACTTGCGGGGCTCTCACCAGGTTCTGTTACCTAGAATCCTTTGTAAACCACAAAATGTGGCAAAAAAAATCTTTTCCTCACATTTGGTGACAGAAAGTTCTGGAATCTGAGAGAATGCACAAATTTCCTTCCACCAAGCGTTCCCTCAAGTCTCCCGATAAAAATGGTACCTCACTTGTGTGAGTAGGCCTAGCGTCCGCGACAGGAAATGCCCCAAAACACAACATGGACACATGACATTTTCCCAAAGAAAACAGAGCTGATTTTTGCAAAGTGCCTAGCTGTGGATTTTGGCCTCTAGCTCAGCCGGCACCTAGGGAAACCTACCAAACCTGTGCATTTTATAAAACTAGACACGTACGGGAATTCAGAAAGGGTTGACTTGTGGGGCTCTCACCAGGTTCTGTTACTCAGAATCCTTTGCAAACCTCAAAATGTGGCCTAAAAAACACTTTTGCTTCACATTTCGGTGACAGAAAGTTCTGGAATCTGAGAGGACCCACAAATGTCCTTCCACCCAGCATTCCCCCAAGTATCCCCATAAAAATGGTACCTCACTTGTCTGGGTAAGACTAGCGCCCGCGACACGAAAAGCCCCAAAACACAACATGGACACATCACATTTGCCCAAAGAAAACAGAGCTGTTTTTTGCAAAGTGCTTAGCTGTGGATTTTGGCCTCTAGCTCAGCCGGCACCTAGGACAACCTACCAAACCTGCGCTTTTTTGAAAAGTAGACACCCAGGGGAATCCAGGATAGGGTGACTTGTGGGGTTCTCACCAGGTTTTGTTACCTAGAATCCTTTGCACAATTCAAAATGTGGCCAAAAAAACTCATTTTCCTCACATTTCAGTGACAGAAAGTTCTGGAATCTGAGAGGAGCCACAAATTTCCTTCCACCCAGCGTTCCCCCAAGTCTCCCGATAAAAATGCTACCTCACTTTTATGGGTGGGCCTAGCGCCGGTGGCAGGAAATGCCCCAAAACTCAACGTGAACACATCACATTTTACTGAAGAAAACAGAGCTGTTTTTTGCAAAGTGCCTAGCTGTGGATTTTGGCCTCTAGCTCAGCTGGCACCTAGGGAAACGGACCAAAGCTGCACATTTCTGAAAACTAGACAACTAGGGGAATCCAAAATGGGGTGACTTGCGGGGGTCTCACCAGGTTCTGTTACCTAGAATCCTTTGTAAACCTCAAAATGTGGCAAAAAAAACCTTTTCCTCACATTTTGGTGACAGAAAGTTCCGGAATCTGAGAGGATGCACAAATTTCCTTCCACCAAGCGTTCCCTCAAGTCTCCCGATAAAAATGGTACCTCACTTGTGTGAGTAGGCCTAGCGTCCGCGACACGAAAAGCCCCAAAACACAACATGGACACATGACATTTTCCCAAAGAAAACAGAGCTGTTTTTTGCAAAGTGCCTAGCTGTGGATTTTGGCCTCTAGCTCAGCCGGCACCTAGGGAAACCTACCAAACCTGTGCATTTTATAAAACTAGACACGTACGGGAATTCAGAAAGGGTTGACTTGTGGGGCTCTCACCAGGTTCTGTTACTCAGAATCCTTTGCAAACCTCTAAATGTGGCCAAAAATACACTTTTTCTTCACATTTCGGTGACAGAAAGTTCTGGAATCTGAGAGGACCCACAAATGTCCTTCCACCCAGCATTCCCCCAAGTATCCCGATAAAAATGGTACCTCACTTGTCTGGGTAGGACTAGCGCCCGCGACACGAAAAGCCCCAAAACACAACATGGACACATCACATTTTCCAAAGAAAACAGAGCTGTTTTTTGCAAAGTGTTTAGCTGTGGATTTTGGCATCTAGCTCAGCCGGCACCTAGGAAAACCTACCAAACCTGCGCTTTTTTGAAAAGTAGACACCCAGGGGAATCCAGGATGGGGTGACTTGTGGGGCTCTCACCCGTTTTGTTACCTAGAATCGTTTGCATACCTCAAAATGTGGCCAAAAAAACACATTTTCCTCACATTTCGGTGACAGAAAGTTCTGGAATCTGAGAGGAGCCACAAATTTCCTTCCACCCAGCGTTCCCCCAATTCTCCCGATAAAAATGCTACGTCACTTTTATGGGTGGGCCTAGCGCCCGTGGCAGGAAATGCCCCAAAACTCAACGTGAACACATCACATTTTACCAAAGAAAACAGAGCTGTTTTTTGCAAAGTGCCTAGCTGTGGATTGTGGCCTCTAGCTCAGCTGGCACCTAGGGTAACAGACCAAAGCTGCACATTTCTGAAAACTAGACAACTAGGGGTTCCAAAATGGGGTGACTTGCGGGGCTCTCACCAGGTTCTGTTACCTAGAATCTTTTGTAAACCTCAAAATGTGTCAAAAAAAACCTTTTCCTCACATTTTGGTGACAGAAAGTTCTGGAATCTGAGAGGATGCACAAATTTCCTTCCACCAAGCGTTCCCTCAAGTCTCCCGATAAAAATGGTACCTCACTTGTGTGAGTAGGCCTAGCGCCCGCGACAGGAAATGCCCCAAAACACAACATGGACAAATGACATTTTCCCAAAGAAAACAGATCTGTTTTTTGCAAAGTGCCTAGCTGTGGATTTTGGCCTCTAGCTCAGCTGGCACCTAGGAAAACCTACCAAACCTGCGCTTTTTTGAAAAGTAGACACCCAGGGGAATCCAGGATGGGGTGACTTGTGGGGTTCTCACCAGGTTTTGTTACCTAGAATCTTTGCACAATTCAAAATGTGGCCAAAAAAACACATTTTCCTCACATTTCGGTGACAGAAAGTTCTGGAATCTGAGAGGAGCCACAAATTTCATTCCACCCAGCGTTCCCCCAAGTCTCCCGATAAAAATGCTACCTCACTTTTCTTTGTGGGCCTAGTGCCCGTGGCAGGAAATGCCCCAAAACTCAACGTGAACACATCACATTTTATCAAAGAAAACAGCTGTTTTTTGCAAAGTGCCTAGCTGTGGATTTTGGCCTCTAGCTCAGCTGGCACCTAGGGAAACGGACCAAAGCTGCACATTTCTGAAAACTAGACAACTAGGCGAATCCAAAATGGGGTGACTTGCGGGGCTCTCACCAGGTTCTGTTACTCAGAATCCTTTGCAAACCTCAAAATGTGGCCAAAAAAACACTTTTTCTTCACATTTCGGTGACAGAAAGTTCTGGAATCTGAGAGGACCCACAAATGTCCTTCCACCCAGCGTTCCCCCAAGTATCCCGATAAAAATGGTACCTCACTTGTCTGGGTAGGACTAGCGCCCGCGACACGAAAAGCCCCAAAACACAACATGGACACATCACATTTTCCAAAGAAAACAGAGCTGTTTTTTGCAAAGAGCTTAGCTGTGGATTTTGGCCTCTAGCTCAGCCGGCACCTAGGAAAACCTACCAAACCTGTACTTTTTTGAAAAGTAGACACCCAGGGGAATCCAGGATGGGGTGACTTGTGGGGTTCTCAGAAGGTTTTGTTACCTAGAATCCTTTGCACAATTCAAAATGTGGCCAAAAAAACACATTTTCCTCACATTTTGGTGACAGAAAGTTCTGGAATCTGAGAGGATCCACAAATTTCCTTCCACCCAGCGTTCCCCCAAGTGTCCCGATAAAAATGGTACCTCACTTGTGTGAGTAGGCCTAGCGCCCGCGACAGGAAACGACCCAAAACACAACATGGACACATGACATTTTCCCAAAGAAAAGGGAGCTGTGTTTTGCGAAGTGCCTAGCTGTGGATTTTGGTGTCTAGCTCAGCCGGCACCTAGGGAAACCTACCAAACCTGTGCATTTTTTAAAACAAGACACGTGCGGGAATCCAGAAAGGGTTGACTTGTGGGGCTCACACCAGGTTCTGTTACTCAGAATCCTTTGCAAACCTCAAAATGTGGCCAAAAAAACACTTTTTCTTCACATTTCGGTGACAGAAAGTTCTGGAATCTGAGAGGACCCACAAATGTCCTCCACCCAGCGTTCCCACAAGTATCCCGATAAAAATGGTACCTCACTTGTCTGGGTAGGACTAGCGCCCGCGACACGAAAAGCCCCAAAACACAACATGGACACATCACATTTTCCAAAGAAAACAGAGCTGTTTTTTGCAAAGAGCTTAGCTGTGGATTTTGGCCTCTAGCTCAGCCGGCACCTAGGAAAACCTACCAAACCTGTACTTTTTTGAAAAGTAGACACCCAGGGGAATCCAGGATGGGGTGACTTGTGGGGTTCTCAGAAGGTTTTGTTACCTAGAATCCTTTGCACAATTCAAAATGTGGCCAAAAAAACACATTTTCCTCACATTTTGGTGACAGAAAGTTCTGGAATCTGAGAGGATCCACAAATTTCCTTCCACCCAGCGTTCCTCCAAGTCTCCCGATAAAAATGCTACCACGCTTTTGTGGGTGGGCCTAGCGCCCGTGGCAGGAAATGCCCCAAAACTCAATGTGAACACATCACATTTTACCAAAGAAAACAGAGCTGTTTTTTGCAAAGTGCGTAGCTGTGGATTTTGGCCTCTAGCTCAGCTGTCACCTAGGGAAACGGACCAAAGCTGCACATTTCTGAAAACTAGACAACTAGGGGAATCCAAGATGGTGTGACTTGCGGGGCTGTCACCAGGTTCTATTACCTAGAATCCTTTGTAAACCTCACAATGTGGCAAAAAAAAAACTTTTCCTCACATTTTGGTGACAGAAAGTTCTGGAATCTGAGAGGATGCACAAATTTCCTTCCACCAAGCGTTCCCTCAAGTCTCCCGATAAAAATGGTACCTCACTTGTGTGAGTAGGCCTAGCGCCCGCGACAAGAAATGCCCCAAAACACAACATGGACACATGACATTTTCCCAAAGAAAACGGGGCTGTTTTTTGCGAAGTGCCTAGCTGTGGATTTTGGCCTCTAGCTCAGCCGGCACCTACGGAAACCTACCAAACCTGTGCATTTTATAAAACTAGACACGTATTGGAATCCAGAAAGGGTTGACTTGTGGGGCTCACACCAGGTTCTGTTACTCAGAATCCTTTGCAAACCTTAAAATGTGGCCAAAAAAACACTTTTTCTTCTCATTTCGGTGACAGAAAGTTCTGGAATCTGAGAGGACCCACAAATGTCCTTCCACCCAGTGTTCCCCCAAGTATCCCGATAAAAATGGTACCCTACTTGTCTGGGTAGGAGTAGCGCCCGCGACACAAAAAGACCCAAAACACAACATGGACACATCACATTTTCCAAAGAAAACAGAGCTGTTTTTTGCAAAGTGCTTAGCTGTGGATTTTGGCCTCTAGCTCAGCTGGCACCTAGGGAAACAGACCAAAGCTGCACATTTCTGAAAACTAGACAACTAGGGGAATCCAAAATGGGGTGACTTGCGGGGCTCTCACCAGGTTCTGTTACCTAGAATCCTTTGTAAACCTCAAAATGTGGCAAAAAAAATCTTTTCCTCACATTTGGTGACAGAAAGTTCTGGAATCTGAGAGAATGCACAAATTTCCTTCCACCAAGCGTTCCCTCAAGTCTCCCGATAAAAATGGTACCTCACTTGTGTGAGTAGGCCTAGCGTCCGCGACAGGAAATGCCCCAAAACACAACATGGACACATGACATTTTCCCAAAGAAAACAGAGCTGATTTTTGCAAAGTGCCTAGCTGTGGATTTTGGCCTCTCGCTCAGCCGGCACCTAGGGAAACCTACCAAACCTGTGCATTTTATAAAACTAGAGACGTACGGGAATTCAGAAAGGGTTGACTTCTGGGGCTCTCACCAGGTTCTGTTACTCAGAATCCTTTGCAAACCTCAAAATGTGGCCTAAAAAACACTTTTGCTTCACATTTCGGTGACAGAAAGTTCTGGAATCTGAGAGGACCCACAAATGTCCTTCCACCCAGCATTCCCCCAAGTATCCCGATAAAAATGGTACCTCACTTGTCTGGGTAAGACTAGCGCCCGCGACAGGAAAAGCTCCAAAACACAACATGGACACATCACATTTTCCAAAGAAAACAGAGCTGTTTTTTGCAAAGTGCTTAGCTGTGGATTTTGGCCTCTAGCTCAGCCGGCACCTAGGAAAACCTACCAAACCTGCGCTTTTTTGAAAAGTAGACACCCAGGGAAATCCAGGATAGGGTGACTTGTGGGGTTCTCACCAGGTTTTGTTACCTAGAATCCTTTGCACAATTCAAAATGTGGCCAAAAAAACTCATTTTCCTCACATTTCAGTGACAGAAAGTTCTGGAATCTGAGAGGAGCCACAAATTTCCTTCCACCCAGCGTTCCCCCAAGTCTCCCGATAAAAATGCTACCTCACTTTTATGGGTGGGCCTAGCGCCGGTGGCAGGAAATGCCCCAAAACTCAACGTGAACACATCACATTTTACTGAAGAAAACAGAGCTGTTTTTTGCAAAGTGCCTAGCTGTGGATTTTGGCCTCTAGCTCAGCTGGCACCTAGGGAAACGGACCAAAGCTGCACATTTCTGAAAACTAGACAACTAGGGGAATCCAAAATGGGGTGACTTGCGGGGGTCTCACCAGGGACTGTTACCTAGAATCCTTTGTAAACCTCAAAATGTGGCAAAAAAAACCTTTTCCTCACATTTTGGTGACAGAAAGTTCCGGAATCTGAGAGGATGCACAAATTTCCTTCCACCAAGCGTTCCCTCAAGTCTCCCGATAAAAATGGTACCTCACTTGTGTGAGTAGGCCTAGCATCCGTGACAGGAAATGCCCCAAAACACAACATGGACACATGACATTTTCCCAAAGAAAACAGAGCTGTTTTTTGCAAAGTGCCTAGCTGTGGATTTTGGCCTCTAGCTCAGCCGGCACCTAGGGAAACCTACCAAACCTGTGCATTTTATAAAACTAGACACGTACGGGAATTCAGAAAGGGTTGACTTGTGGGGCTCTCACCAGGTTCTGTTACTCAGAATCCTTTGCAAACCTCTAGATGTGGCCAAAAATACACTTTTTCTTCACATTTCGGTGACAGAAAGTTCTGGAATCTGAGAGGACCCACAAATGTCCTTCCACCCAGCATTCCCCCAAGTATCCCGATAAAAATGGTACCTCACTTGTCTGGGTAGGACTAGCGCCCGCGACACGAAAAGCCCCAAAACACAACATGGACACATCACATTTTCCAAAGAAAACAGAGCTGTTTTTTGCAAAGTGCTTAGCTGTGGATTTTGGCCTCTAGCTCAGCCGGCACCTAGGAAAACCTACCAAACCTGTGCTTTTTTGAAAAGTAGACACCCAGGGGAATCCAGGATAGGGTGACTTGTGGGGTTCTCACCAGGTTGTGTTACCTAGAATCCTTTGCACAATTCAAAATGTGGCAAAAAAAACTCATTTTCCTCACATTTCAGTGACAGAAAGTTCTGGAATCTGAGAGGAGCCACAAATTTCCTTCCACCCAGCGTTCCCCCAAGTCTCCCGATAAAAATGCTACCTCACTTTTATGGGTGGGCCTAGCGCCGGTGGCAGGAAATGCCCCAAAACTCAACGTGAACACATCACATTTTACTGAAGAAAACAGAGCTGTTTTTTGCAAAGTGCCTAGCTGTGGATTTTGGCCTCTAGCTCAGCTGGCACCTAGGGAAACGGACCAAAGCTGCACATTTCTGAAAACTAGACAACTAGGGGAATCCAAAATGGGGTGACTTGCGGGGGTCTCACCAGGTTCTGTTACCTAGAATCCTTTGTAAACCTCAAAATGTGGCAAAAAAAACCTTTTCCTCACATTTTGGTGACAGAAAGTTCCGGAATCTGAGAGGATGCACAAATTTCCTTCCACCAAGCGTTCCCTCAAGTCTCCCGATAAAAATGGTACCTCACTTGTGTGAGTAGGCCTAGCGTCCGTGACAGGAAATGCCCCAAAACACAACATGGACACATGACATTTTCCCAAAGAAAACAGAGCTGTTTTTTGCAAAGTGCCTAGCTGTGGATTTTGGCCTCTAGCTCAGCCGGCACCTAGGGAAACCTACCAAACCTGTGCATTTTATAAAACTAGACACGTACGGGAATTCAGAAAGGGTTGACTTGTGGGGCTCTCACCAGGTTCTGTTACTCAGAATCCTTTGCAAACCTCTAGATGTGGCCAAAAATACACTTTTTCTTCACATTTCGGTGACAGAAAGTTCTGGAATCTGAGAGGACCCACAAATGTCCTTCCACCCAGCATTCTCCCAAGTATCCCGATAAAAATGGTACCTCACTTGTCTGGGTAGGACTAGCGCCCGCGACACGAAAAGCCCCAAAACACAACATGGACACATCACATTTTCCAAAGAAAACAGAGCTGTTTTTTGCAAAGTGCTAAGCTGTGGATTTTGGCCTCTAGCTCAGCCGGCACCTAGGAAAACCTACCAAACCTGTGCTTTTTTGAAAAGTAGACACCCAGGGGAATCCAGGATAGGGTGACTTGTGGGGTTCTCACCAGGTTGTGTTACCTAGAATCCTTTGCACAATTCAAAATGTGGCCAAAAAAACTCATTTTCCTCACATTTCAGTGACAGAAAGTTCTGGAATCTGAGAGCAGCCACAAATTTCCTTCCACCCAGCATTCCCCCAAGTCTCCCGATAAAAATGGTACCTCACTTTTGTGGGTGGGCTTAGCGCCCGTGGCAGGAAATGTCCCAAAACTCAACGTGAACACATCACATTTTACCAAAGAAAATAGCTGTTTTTTTGCAAAGTGCCTAGCTGTGGATTTTGGCCTCTAGCTCAGCTGGCACCTAGGGAAACAGACCAAAGCTGCACATTTCTGAAAACTAGACAACTAGGGGAATCCAAGATGGGGTGACTTGCGGGGCTGTCACCAGGTTCTGTTACCTAGAATCATTTGTAAACCTCAAAATGTGGCAAAAAAATTACATTTTCCTCACATTTTGGTGACAGAAAGTTCTGGAATCTGAGAGGATGCACAAATTTCCATCCACCAAGCGTTCCCTCAAGTCTCCCGATAAAAATGGTACCTCACTTGTGTGAGTAGGCCTAGCGCCCGCGACAGGAAATGCCCCAAAACACAACATGGACAAATGACATTTTCCCAAAGAAAACAGATCTGTTTTTTGCAAAGTGCCTATCTGTGGATTTTGGCCTCTAGCTCAGCTGGCACCTAGGAAAACCTACCAAACCTGCGCTTTTTTGAAAAGTAGACACCCAGGGGAATCGAGGATGGGGTGACTTGTGGGGTTCTCACCAGGTTTCGTTACCTAGAATCTTTGCACAATTCAAAATGTGGCCAAAAAAACACATTTTCCTCACATTTCGGTGACAGAAAGTTCTGGAATCTGAGAGGAGCCACAAATTTCATTCCACCCAGCGTTCCCCCAAGTCTCCAGATAAAAATGCTACCTCACTTTTCTTTGTGGGCCTAGTGCCCGTGGCAGGAAATGCCCCAAAACTCAACGTGAACACATCACATTTTATCAAAGAAAACAGCTGTTTTTTGCAAAGTGCCTAGCTGTGGATTTTGGCCTCCAGCTCAGCTGGCACCTAGGGAAACGGACCAAAGCTGCACATTTCTGAAAACTAGACAACTAGGGGAATCCAAAATGGGGTGACTTGCGGGGCTCTCACCAGGTTCTGTTACTCAGAATCCTTTGCAAACCTCAAAATGTGGCCAAAAAAACACTTTTTCTTCACATTTCGGTGACAGAAAGTTCTGGAATCTGAGAGGACCCACAAATGTCCTTCCACCCAGCGTTCCCCCAAGTATCCCGATAAAAATGGTACCTCACTTGTCTGGGTAGGACTAGCGCCCGCGACACGAAAAGCCCCAAAACACAACATGGACATATCACATTTTCCAAAGAAAACAGAGCTGTTTTTTGCAAAGAGCTTAGCTGTGGATTTTGGCCTCTAGCTCAGCCGGCACCTAGGAAAACCTACCAAACCTGTACTTTTTTGAAAAGTAGACACCCAGGGGAATCCAGGATGGGGTGACTTGTGGGGTTCTCAGAAGGTTTCGTTACCTAGAATCCTTTGCACAATTCAAAATGTGGCCAAAAAAACACATTTTCCTCACATTTTGGCGACAGAAAGTTCTGGAATCTGAGAGGATCCACAAATTTCCTTCCACCCAGCGTTCCCCCAAGTCTCCCGATAAAAATGGTACCTCACTTGTGTGAGTAGGCCTAGCGCCCGCGACAGGAAACGACCCAAAACACAACATGGACACATGACATTTTCCCAAAGAAAAAGGAGCTGTGTTTTGCGAAGTGCCTAGCTGTGGATTTTGGTGGCTAGCTCAGCCGGCACCTAGGGAAACCTACCAAACCTGTGCATTTTTTAAAACTAGACACGTGCGGGAATCCAGAAAGGGTTGACTTGTGGGGCTCTCACCAGGTTCTGTTACTCAGAATCCTTTGCAAACCTCAAAATGTGGCCAAAAAAACACTTTTTCTTACATTTCGGTGACAGAAAGTTCTGGAATCTGAGAGGACCCACAAATATCCTCCACCCAGCGTTCCCCCAAGTATCCCGATAAAAATGGTACCTCACTTGTCTGGGTAGGACTAGCGCCCGCGACACGAAAAGCCCCAAAACACAACATGGACACATCACATTTTCCAAAGAAAACAGAGCTGTTTTTTACAAAGAGCTTAGCTGTGGATTTTGGCCTCTAGCTCAGCCGGCACCTAGGAAAACCTACCAAACCTGTACTTTTTTGAAAAGTAGACACCCAGGGGAATCCAGGATGGGGTGACTTGTGGGGTTCTCAGAAGGTTTTGTTACCTAGAATCCTTTGCACAATTCAAAATGTGGCCAAAAAAACACATTTTCCTCACATTTTGGTGACAGAAAGTTCTGGAATCTGAGAGGATCCACAAATTTCCTTCCACCCAGCGTTCCCCCAAGTCTCCCGATAAAAATGCTACCACGCTTTTGTGGGTGGGCCTTGCGCCCGTGGCAGGAAATGCCCCAAAACTCAGTGTGAACACATCACATTTTACCAAAGAAAACCGAGCTGTTTTTTGCAAAGTGCGTAGCTGTGGATTTTGGCCTCTAGCTCAGCTGTCACCTAGGGAAACGGACCAAAGCTGCACATTTCTGAAAACTAGACAACTAGGGGAATCCAAGATGGTGTGACTTGCGGGGCTGTCACCAGGTTCTATTACCTAGAATCCTTTGTAAACCTCACAATGTGGCAAAAAAAAAACTTTTCCTCACATTTTGGTGACAGAAAGTTCTGGAATCTGAGAGGATGCACAAATTTCCTTCCACCAAGCGTTCCCTCAAGTCTCCCGATAAAAATGGTACCTCACTTGTGTGAGTAGGCCTAGCGCCCGCGACAGGAAATGCCCCAAAACACAACATGGACACATGACATTTTCCCAAAGAAAACGGGGCTGTTTTTTGCGAAGTGCCAAGCTGTGGATTTTGGCGTCTAGCTCAGCCGGCACCTACGGAAACCTACCAAACCTGTGCATTTTTTAAACCTAAACGTGTACGGGAATCCAGAAAGGGTTGATTTGTGGGGCTCACACCAGGTTCTGTTACTCAGAATCCTTTGCAAACCTCACAATGTGGCCAAAAAAAACACTTTTTCTTCACATTTCGGTGACAGAAAGTTCTGGAATCTGAGAGGACCCACAAATGTCCTTCCACCCAACGTTCCCCCAAGTATCCCGATAAAAATGGTACCTTACTTGTCTGGGTAGGACTAGCGCCCGCGACACAAAAAGACCCAAAACACAACATGGACACATCACATTTTCCGAAGAAAACAGAGCTGTTTTTTGCAAAGTGCTTAGCTGTGGATTTTGGCCTCTAGCTCAGCCGGCACCTAGGAAAACCTACCAAACCTGTGCTTTATTTAAAAGTAGACACCCAGGGGAATCCAGGATGGGGTGACTTGTGGGGCTCTCGCCCGGTTTTGTTACCTTGGATCCTTTGCATACCTCAAAATGTGGCCAAAAAAACACATTTTCCTCACATTTCAGTGACAGAAAGTTCTGGAATCTGAGAGGAGCCACAAATTTCCTTCCACCCAGCGTTCCCCGAAGTCTCCCGATAAAAATGCTACCTCACTTTTATGGGTGGGCCTAGCGCCCGTGGCAGGAAATGCCCCAAAACTCAACGTAAACACATCACATTTTACCAAAGAAAACAGAGCTGTTTTTTGCAAAGTGCCTAGCTCTGGATTTTGGCCTCTAGCTCAGCTGGCACCTAGGGAAACGGACCAAAGCTGTACATTTCTGAAAACTAGACAACTAGGGGAATCCAAAATGGGGTGACTTGCGGGGCTCTCACCAGGTTCTGTTACTTAGAATCCTTTGTAAACCTCAAAATGTGGCAAAAAAAACCTTTTCCTCACATTTGGTGACAGAAAGTTCTGGAATCTGAGAGGATGCACAAATTTCCTTCCACCAAGCGTTCCCTCAAGTCTCCCGATAAAAATGGTACCTCACTTGTGTGAGTAGGCCTAGTGTCCGCGACAGGAAATGCCCCAAAATACAACATGGACACATGACATTTTCCCAAAGAAAACAGAGCTGATTTTTGCCAAATGCCTAGCTGTGGATTTTGGCCTCTAGCTCAGCCGGCACCTAGGGAAACCTACCAAACCTGTGCATTTAATAAAACTAGACACGTACGGGAATTCAGAAAGGGTTGACTTGTGGGGCTCTCACCAGGTTCTGTTACTCAGAATCCTTTGCAAACCTCAAAATGTGGCCAAAAAAACACCTTTTCTACACATTTCGGTGACAGAAAGTTCTGGAATCTGAGAGGACCCACAAATGTCCTTCCACCCAGCATTCCCCCAAGTATCCCGATAAAAATGGTACCTCACTTGTCTGGGTAGGACTAGCGCCCGCGACACGAAAAGCCCCAAAACACAACATGGACACATTACATTTTCCAAAGAAAACAGAGCTGTTTTTTGCAAAGTGCTTAGCTGTGGATTTGGGCCTCTAGCTCAGCCGGCACCTAGGAACACCTACCAAACCTGCGCTTTTTTGAAAAGTAGACACCCAGGGGAATCCAGGATGGGGTGACTTGTGGGGTTCTCACCAGGTTTTGTTACCTAGAATCCTTTGCACAATTCAAAATGTGGCAAAAAAAACACATTTTCCTCACATTTCAGTGACAGAAAGTTCTGGAATCTGAGAGGAGCCACAAACTTCCTTCCACCAAGCGTTCCCCCAAGTCTCCCGATAAAAATGGTACCTCACTTTTATGGGTGGGCCTAGCGCCGGTGGCAGGAAATGCCCCAAAACTCAACGTGAACACATCACATTTTACCAAAGAAAACAGAGCTGTTTTTTGCAAAGTGCCTAGCTGTGGATTTTGGCCTCTAGCTCAGCTCGCACCTAGGGAAACGGACCAAAGCTGCACATTTCTGAAAACTAGACAACTAGGGGAATCCAAAATGGGGTGACTTGCGGGGCTCTCACCAGGTTCTGTTACCTAGAATCCTTTGTAAACCTCAAAATGTGGCAAAAAAAACCTTTTCCTCACATTTTGGTGACAGAAAGTTCCGGAATCTGAGAGGATGCACAAATTTCCTTCCACCAAGCGTTCCCTCAAGTCTCCCAATAAAAATGGTACCTCACTTGTGTGAGTAGGCCTAGCGTCCGTGACAGGAAATGCCCCAAAACACAACATGGACACATGACATTTTCCCAAAGAAAACAGAGCTGTTTTTTGCAAAGTGCCTAGTCGTGGATTTTGGCCTCTAGCTCAGCCGGCACCTAGGGAAACCTACCAAACCTGTGCATTTTATAAAACTAGACACGTATGGGAATTCAGAAAGGGTTGACTTGTGGGGCTCTCACCAGGGTCTGTTACTCAGAATCCTTTGCAAACCTCAAAATGTGGCCAAAAAACCACTTTTTCTTCACATTACGGTGACAGAAAGTTCTGGAATCTGAGAGGACCCACAAATGTCCTTCCACCCAGCATTACCCCAAGTATCCTTATAAAAATGGTACCTCACTTGTCTGGGTAGGACTAGCGCCCGCGACACGAAAAGCCCCAAAACACAACATGGACACATCACATTTTCCAAAGAAAACAGAGCTGTTTTTTGCAAAGTGCTTAGCTGTGGATTTTGGCCTCTAGCTCAGCCGGCACCTAGGAAAACCTACCAAACCTCTGCTTTTTTGAAAAGTAGACACCCAGGGGAATCCAGGATGGGGTGACTTGTGGGGTTCTCACCAGGTTTTGTGGCCAAAAAACACATTTTCCTCACATTTCGGTGACAGAAAGTTCTGGAATCTGAGAGGAGCCACAAATTTCCTTCCACCCAGCGTTCCCCCAAGTCTCCCGATAAAAATGCTACCTCACTTTTCTGGGTGGGCCTAGTGCCCGTGGCAGGAAATGCCCCAAAACTCAACGTGAACACATCACATTTTATCAAAGAAAACAGCTGTTTTTTGCAAAGTGCCTAGCTGTGGATTTTGGCCTCTAGCTCAGCTGGCACCTAGGGAAACGGACCAAAGCTGCACATTTCTGAAAACTAGACAACTAGGGGAATCCAAAATGGGGTGACTTGCGGGGCTCTCACCAGGTTCTGTTACCTAGAATCCTTTGTAAACCTCAAAATGTGGTAAAAAAAAACCTTTTCCTCACATTTTGGTGACAGAAAGTTCTGGAATCTGAGAGGATGCACAAATTTCCTCCCACCAAGCGTTCCCTCAAGTCTCCTGATAAAAATGGTACCTCACTTGTGTGAGTAGGCCTAGCGTCCACGACAGGAAATGCCCCAAAACACAACATGAACACATGACATTTTCCCAAAGAAAACAGAGCTGTTTTTTGCAAAGTGCCTAGCTGTGGATTTTGGCCTCTAGCTCAGCCTGCACCTAGGGAAACCTACCAAACCTGTGCATTTTATAAAACTAGACACGTATGGGAATCCAGAAAGGGTTGACTTGTGGGGCTCTCACCAGGTTCTGTTACTCAGAATCGTTTGCAAAAGTCAAAATGTGGCCAAAAAAACACATTTTCTTCATATTTCGGTGACAGAAAGTTCTGGAATCTGAGAGGACCCACAAATGTCCTTCCACCCAGCGTTCCCCCAAGTATCCCAATAAAAATGGTACCTCACTTGTCTGGGTAGGACTAGCGCCCGCGACACGAAAAGCCCCAAAACACAACATGGACACATCACATTTTCCGAAGAAAACATAGATGTTTTTTGCAAAGTGCTTAGCTGTGGATTTTGGACTCTAGCTCAGCCGGCACCTAGGAAAACCTACCACACCTGTGCTTTTTTGAAAAGTAGACGCCCAGGGGAATCCAGGATGGGGTGACTTGTGGGGTTCACACCAGGTTTTGGTACCTAGAATCCTTTGCACAATTCAAAATGTGGCCAAAAAAACACATTTTCCTCACATTTCGGTGACAGAAAGTTCTGGAATCTGAGAGGAGCCACAAATGTCATTCCACCCAGCGTTCCCCAAAGTCTCCCGATAAAAATGGTACCTCACTTTTATGGGTGGGCCTAGCGCCCGTGGCAGGAAATGCCCCAAAACTCAACGTGAACACATCACATTTTACCAAAGAAAACAGAGCTGTTTTTTGCAAAGTGCCTAGCTGTGGATTTTGGCCTCTAGCTCAGCTGGCACCTAGGGAAACGGACCAAAGCTGCACATTTCTGAAAACTAGACAACTAGGGGAATCCAAAATGGGATGACTTGCGGGGCTCTCACCAAGTTCTGTTACCTAGAATCCTTTGTGAACCTCAAAATGTGGCAAAAACAAAACCTTTTCCTCACATTTTGGTGACAGAAAGTTCTGGAATCTGAGAGGATGCACAAATTTCCTTCCACCAAGCGTTCCATCAAGTCTCCCGATAAAAATGGTACCTCACTTGTGTGAGTAGGCCTAGCGCCCGCGACAGGAAATGCCCCAAAACACAACATGGACACATGACATTTTCCCAAAGAAAACAGAGCTGTTTTTTGCAAAGTGCCTAGCTGTGGATTTTGGCCTCTAGCTCAGCCGGCACCTAGGGAAACCTACCAAACCTGTGCATTTTTTAAAACTAGACACGTACAGGAATCCAGAAAGGGTTGACTTGTGGAGCTCTCACCATGTTCTGTTACTCAGAATCCTTTGCAAACCTCAAAATGTGGCCAAAAAAACACTTTTTCTTCACATTTCGGTGACAGAAAGTTCTGGAATCTGAGAGGACCCACAAATGTCCTTCCACCCAGCGTTCCCCCAAGTATCCCGATAAAAATGGTACCTCACTTTTCTGGGTGGGCCTAGTGCCCATGGCAGGAAATGCCCCAAAACTCAACGTGAACACATCACATTTTATCAAAGAAAACAGCTGTTTTTTGCAAAGTGCCTAGCTGTGGATTTTGGCCTCTAGCACAGCTGGCACCTAGGGAAACGGACCAAAGCTGCACATTTCTGAAAACTAGACAACTAGGGGAATCCAAAATGGGGTGACTTGCGGGGCTCTCACCAGGTTCTGTTACCTAGAATCCTTTGTAAACCTCAAAATGTGGCAAAAAAAAACCTTTTCCTCACATTTTGGTGACAGAAAGTTCTGGAATCTGAGAGGAGCCACAAATTTCCTCCCACCAAGCGTTCCCTCAAGTCTCCTGATAAAAATGGTACCTCACTTGTGTGAGTAGGCCTAGCGTCCACGACAGGAAATGCCCCAAAACACAACATGGACACATGACATTTTCCCAAAGAAAACAGAGCTGTTTTTTGCAAAGTGCCTAGCTGTGGATTTTGGCCTCTAGCTCAACCGGCACCTAGGGAAACCTACCAAACCTGTGCATTTTATAAAACTAGACACGTATGGGAATCCAGAAAGGGTTGACTTGTGGGGCTCTCACAAGGTTCTGTTACTCAGAATCCTTTGCAAACCTCAAAATGTGGCCAAAAAAACACATTTTCTTCATATTTCGGTGACAGAAAGTTCTGGAATCTGAGAGGACCCACAAATGTCCTTCCACCCAGCGTTCCCCCAAGTATCCCGATAAAAATGGTACCTCACTTGTCTGGGTAGGACTAGCGCCCGCGACACGAAAAGCCCCAAAACACAACATGGACACATCACATTTTCCAAAGAAAACATAGCTGTTTTTTGCAAAGTGCTTAGCTGTGGATTTTGGACTCTAGCTCAGCCGGCACCTAGGAAAACCTACCACACCTGTGCTTTTTTGAAAAGTAGACGCCCAGGGGAATACAGGATGGGGTGACTTGTGGGGTTCACACCAGGTTTTGGTACCTAGAATCCTTTGCACAATTCAAAATGTGGCCAAAAAAACACATTTTCCTCACATTTCGGTGACAGAAAGTTCTGGAATCTGAGAGGAGCCACAAATGTCATTCCACCCAGCGTTCCCCAAAGTCTCCCGATAAAAATGGTACCTCACTTTTATGGGTGGGCCTAGCGCCCGTGGCAGGAAATGCCCCAAAACTCAACGTGAACACATCACATTTTACCAAAGAAAACAGAGCTGTTTTTTGCAAAGTGCCTAGCTGTAGATTTTGGCCTCTAGCTCAGCTGGCACCTAGGGAAACGGACCAAAGCTGCACATTTCTAAAAACTAGACAGCTAGGGGAATCCAAAATGGGATGACTTGCGGGGCTCTCACCAAGTTCTGTTACCTAGAATCCTTTGTGAACCTCTAAATGTGGCAAAAACAAAACCTTTTCCTCACATTTTGGTGACAGAAAGTTCTGGAATCTGAGAGGAGCCACAAATTTCCTCCCACCAAGCGTTCCCTCAAGTCTCCTGATAAAAATGGTACCTCACTTGTGTGAGTAGGCCTAGCGTCCACGACAGGAAATGCCCCAAAACACAACATGGACACATGACATTTTCCCAAAGAAAACAGAGCTGTTTTTTGCAAAGTGCCTAGCTGTGGATTTTGGCCTCTAGCTCAGCCGGCACCTAGGGAAACCTACCAAACCTGTGCATTTTATAAAACTAGACACGTATGGGAATCCAGAAAGGGTTGACTTGTGGGGCTCTCACAAGGTTCTGTTACTCAGAATCCTTTGCAAACCTCAAAATGTGGCCAAAAAAACACATTTTCTTCATATTTCGGTGACAGAAAGTTCTGGAATCTGAGAGGACCCACAAATGTCCTTCCACCCAGCGTTCCCCCAAGTATCCCGATAAAAATGGTACCTCACTTGTCTGGGTAGGACTAGCGCCCGCGACACGAAAAGCCCCAAAACACAACATGGACACATCACATTTTCCAAAGAAAACATAGCTGTTTTTTGCAAAGTGCTTAGCTGTGGATTTTGGACTCTAGCTCAGCCGGCACCTAGGAAAACCTACCACACCTGTGCTTTTTTGAAAAGTAGACGCCCAGGGGAATACAGGATGGAGTGACTTGTGGGGTTCACACCAGGTTTTGGTACCTAGAATCCTTTGCACAATTCAAAATGTGGCCAAAAAAACACATTTTCCTCACATTTCGGTGACAGAAAGTTCTGGAATCTGAGAGGAGCCACAAATGTCATTCCACCCAGCGTTCCCCAAAGTCTCCCGATAAAAATGGTACCTCACTTTTATGGGTGGGCCTAGCGCCCGTGGCAGGAAATGCCCCAAAACTCAACGTGAACACATCACATTTTACCAAAGAAAACAGAGCTGTTTTTTGCAAAGTGCCTAGCTGTAGATTTTGGCCTCTAGCTCAGCTGGCACCTAGGGAAACGGACCAAAGCTGCACATTTCTAAAAACTAGACAGCTAGGGGAATCCAAAATGGGATGACTTGCGGGGCTCTCACCAAGTTCTGTTACCTAGAATCCTTTGTGAACCTCTAAATGTGGCAAAAACAAAACCTTTTCCTCACATTTTGGTGACAGAAAGTTCTGGAATCTGAGAGGATGCACAAATTTCCTTCCACCAAGCGTTCCATCAAGTCTCCCGATAAAAATGGTACCTCACTTGTGTGAGTAGGCCTAGCGCCCGCGACAGGAAATGCCCCAAAACACAACATGGACACATGACATTTTCCCAAAGAAAACAGAGCTGTTTTTTGCAAAGTGCCTAGCTGTGGATTTTGGCCTCTAGCTCAGCCGGCACCTAGGGAAACCTACCAAACCTGTGCATTTTTTAAAACTAGACACGTACAGGAATCCAGAAAGGGTTGACTTGTGGGGCTCTCACCATGTTCTGTTACTCAGAATCCTTTGCAAACCTCAAAATGTGGCCAAAAAAACACTTTTTCTTCAGATTTCGGTGACAAAAAGTTCTGGAATCTGAGAGGACCCACAAATGTCCTTCCACCCAGCGTTCCCCCAAGTATCCCGATAAAAATGGTACCTCACTTGTCTGGGTAGGACTAGCGCCAGCGACACGAAAAGACCCAAAACACAACATGGACACATCACATTTTCCAAAGAAAACAGAGCTGTTTTTTGCAAAGTGCTTAGCTGTGGATTTTGGCCTCTAGCTCAGCCGGCACCTAGGAAAACCTACCAAACCTGTGCTTTTTTGAAAAGTAGACACCCAGGGGAATCCAGGATGGGGTGACTTGTGGGGTTCTCACCAGGTTTTGTGGCCAAAAAACACAGTTTCCTCACATTTCGGTGACAGAAAGTTCTGGAATCTGAGAGGAGCCACAAATTTCCTTCCACCCAGCGTTCCCCCAAGTCTCCCGATAAAAATGCTACCTCACTTTTCTGGGTGGGCCTAGTGCCCGTGGCAGGAAATGCCCCAAAACTCAACGTGAACACATCACATTTTATCAAAGAAAACAGCTGTTTTTTGCAAAGTGCCTAGCTGTGGATTTTGGCCTCTAGCTCAGCTGGCACCTAGGGAAACGGACCAAAGCTGCACATTTCTGAAAACTAGACAACTAGGGGAATCCAAAATGGGGTGACTTGCGGGGCTCTCACCAGGTTCTGTTACCTAGAATCCTTTGTAAACCTCAAAATGTGGCAAAAAAAACCCTTTGCCTCACATTTTGGTGACAGAAAGTTCTGGAATCTGAGAGGATGCACAAATTTCCTCCCACCAAGCGTTCCCTCAAGTCTCCTGATAAAAATGGTACCTCACTTGTGTGAGTAGGCCTAGCGTCCACGACAGGAAATGCCCCAAAACACAACATGGACACATGACATTTTCCCAAAGAAAACAGAGCTGTTTTTTGCAAAGTGCCTAGCTGTGGATTTTGGCCTCTAGCTCAGCCGGCACCTAGGGAAACCTACCAAACCTGTGCATTTTATAAAACTAGACACGTATGGGAATCCAGAAAGGGTTGACTTGTGGGGCTCTCACCAGGTTCTGTTACTCAGAATCCTTTGCAAACCTCAAAATGTGGCCAAAAAAACACATTTTCTTCATATTTCGGTGACAGAAAGTTCTGGAATCTGAGAGGACCCACAAATGTCCTTCCACCCAGCGTTCCCCCAAGTATCCCGATAAAAATGGTACCTCACTTGTCTGGGTAGGACTAGCGCCCGCGACACGAAAAGCCCCAAAACACAACATGGACACATCACATTTTCCAAAGAAAATGTTGCTGTTTTTTGCAAAGTGCTTAGCTGTGGATTTTGGACTCTAGCTCAGCCGGCACCTAGGAAAACCTACCACACCTGTGCTTTTTTGAAAAGTAGACGCCCAGGGGAATCCAGGATGGGGTGACTTGTGGGGTTCACACCAGGTTTTGGTACCTAGAATCCTTTGCACAATTCAAAATGTGGCCAAAAAAACACATTTTCCTCACATTTCGGTGACAGAAAGTTCTGGAATCTGAGAGGATCCACAAATGTCATTCCACCCAGCGTTCCCCAAAGTCTCCCGATAAAAATGGTACCTCACTTTTATGGGTGGGCCTAGCGCCCGTGGCAGGAAATGCCCCAAAACTCAGCGTGAACACATCACATTTTACCAAAGAAAACAGAGCTGTTTTTTGCAAAGGGCCTAGCTGTGGATTTTGGCCTCTAGCTCAGCTGGCACCTAGGGAAACGGACCAAGGCTGCACATTTCTGAAAACTAGACAACTAGGGGAATCCAAAATGGGATGACTTGCGGGGCTCTCACCAAGTTCTGTCACCTAGAATCCTTTGTGAACCTCAAAATGTGGCAAAAACAAAACCTTTTCCTCACATTTTGGTGACAGAAAGTTCTGGAATCTGAGAGGATGCACAAATTTCCTTCCACCAAGCGTTCCATCAAGTCTCCCGATAAAAATGGTACCTCACTTGTGTGAGTAGGCCTAGCGCCCGCGACAGGAAATGCCCCAAAACACAACATGGACACATGACATTTTCCCAAAGAAAACAGAGCTATTTTTTGCAAAGTGCCTAGCTGTGGATTTTGGCCTCTAGCTCAGCCGGCACCTAGGGAAACCTACCAAACCTGTGCATTTTTTAAAACTAGACACGTACAGGAATCCAGAAAGGGTTGACTTGTGGGGCTCTCACCATGTTCTGTTACTCAGAATCCTTTGCAAACCTCAAAATGTGGCCAAAAAAACACTTTTTCTTCAAATTTTGGTGACAGAAAGTTCTGGAATCTGAGAGGACCCACAAATGTCCTTCCACCCAGCGTTCCCCCAAGTATCCCGATAAAAATGGTACCTCACTTTTCTGGGTGGGCCTAGTGCCCGTGGCAGGAAATGCCCCAAAACTCAACGTGAACACATCACATTTTATCAAAGAAAACAGCTGTTTTTTGCAAAGTGCCTAGCTGTGGATTTTGGCCTCTAGCTCAGCTGGCACCTAGGGAAACGGACCAAAGCTGCACATTTCTGAAAACTAGACAACTAGGGGAATCCAAAATGGGGTGACTTGCGGGGCTCTCACCAGGTTCTGTTACCTAGAATCCTTTGTAAACCTCAAAATGTGGCAAAAAAAAACCTTTTCCTCACATTTTGGTGACAGAAAGTTCTGGAATCTGAGAGGATGCACAAATTTCCTCCCACCAAGCGTTCCCTCAAGTCTCCTGATAAAAATGGTACCTCACTTGTGTGAGTAGGCCTAGCGTCCACGACAGGAAATGCCCCAAAACACAACATGGACACATGACATTTTCCCAAAGAAAACAGAGCTGTTTTTTGCAAAGTGCCTAGCTGTGGATTTTGGCCTCTAGCTCAGCCGGCACCTAGGGAAACCTACCAAACCTGTGCATTTTATAAAACTAGACACGTGTGGGAATCCAGAAAGGGTTTACTTGTGGGGCTCTCACCAGGTTCTGTTACTCAGAATCCTTTGCAAACCTCAAAATGTGGCCAAAAAAACACATTTTCCTCACATTTCGGTGACAGAAAGTTCTGGAATCTGAGAGGAGCCACAAATGTCATTCCACCCAGCGTTCCCCAAAGTCTCCCGATAAAAATGGTACCTCACTTTTATGGGTGGGCCTAGCGCCCGTGGCAGGAAATGCCCCAAAACTCAACGTGAACACATCACATTTTACCAAAGAAAACAGAGCTGTTTTTTGCAAAGTGCCTAGCTGTGGATTTTGGCCTCTAGCTCAGCTGGCACCTAGGGAAACGGACCAAAGCTGCACATTTCTGAAAACTAGACAACTAGGGGAATCCAAAATGGGATGACTTGCGGGGCTCTCACCAAGTTCTGTTACCTAGAATCCTTTGTGAACCTCAAAATGTGGCAAAAACAAAACCTTTTCCTCACATTTTGGTGACAGAAAGTTCTGGAATCTGAGAAGATGCACAAATTTCCTTCCACCAAGCGTTCCATCAAGTCTCCCGATAAAAATGGTACCTCACTTGTGTGAGTAGGCCTAGCGCCCGCGACAGGAAATGCCCCAAAACACAACATGGACACATGACATTTTCCCAAAGAAAACAGAGCTGTTTTTTGCTAAGTGCCTAGCTGTGGATTTTGGCCTCTAGCTCAGCCGGCACCTAGGGAAACCTACCAAACCTGAGCATTTTTTTAAAATAGACACGTACGGGAATCCAGAAAGGGTTGACTTGTGGGGCTCTCGCCAGGTTCTGTTACTCAGAATCCTTTGCAAACCTCAAAATGTGGCCAAAAAAACACTTTTTCTTCACATTTCGGTGACAGAAAGTTCTGGAATCTGAGAGGACCCACAAATGTCCTTCCACCCAGCGTTCCCCCAAGTATCCCGATAAAAATGGTACCTCACTTGTCTGGGTAGGACTAGCGCCCGCGACACGAAAAGCCCCAAAACACAACATGGACACATCACATTTTCCAAAGAAAACAGAGCTGTTTTTTGCAAAGAGCTTAGCTGTGGATTTTGGCCTCTAGCTCAGCCGGCACCTAGGAAAACCTACCAAACCTGTACTTTTTTGAAAAGTAGGCACCCAGGGGAATCCAGGATGGGGTGACTTGTGGGGTTCTCAGAAGGTTTTGTTACCTAGAATCCTTTGCACAATTCAAAATGTGGCCAAAAAAACACATTTTCCTCACATTTTGGTGACAGAAAGTTCTGGAATCTGAGAGGATCCACAAATTTCCTTCCACCCAGCGTTCCCCCAAGTCTCCCGATAAAAATGCTACCTCGCTTTTGTGGGTGGGCCTAGCGCCCGTGGCAGGAAATGCCCCAAAACTCAATGTGAACACATCACATTTTACCAAAGAAAACAGAGCCGTTTTTTGCAAAGTGCGTAGCTGTGGATTTTGGCCTCTAGCTCAGCTGTCACCTAGGGAAACGGACCAAAGCTGCACATTTCTGAAAACTAGACAACTAGGGGAATCCAAGATGGTGTGACTTGCGGGGCTGTCACCAGGTTCTATTACCTAGAATCCTTTGTAAACCTCACAATGTGGCAAAAAAAAACCTTTTCCTCACATTTTGGTGACAGAAAGTTCTGGAATCTGAGAGGATGCACAAATTTCCTTCCACCAAGCGTTCCCTCAAGTCTCCCGATAAAAATGGTACCTCACTTGTGTGAGTAGGCCTAGCGCCCGCGACAGGAAATGCCCCAAAACACAACATGGACACATGACATTTTCCCAAACAAAACGGGGCTGTGTTTTGCGAAGTGCCTAGCTGTGGATTTTGGCGTCTAGCTCAGCCGGCACCTAGGGAAACCTACCAAACCTGTGCATTTTTTAAACTCGACGTGTACGGGAATCCAGAAAGGGTTGACTTGTGGTTCTCTCACCACGTTCTGTTACCTAGAATCCTTCGCAAACCTCAAAATGTGGCCAAAAAAACACTTTTTCTTCACATTTCGGTGACAGAAAGTTCTGGAACCTGAGAGGACCCACAAATGTCCTTCCACCAAACGTTCCCCCAAGTATCCCGATAGAAATGGTACCTCACTTGTCTGGGTAGGACTAGCGCCCGCGACACGAAAAGCCCCAAAACACAACATGGACACATCACATTTTCCAAAGAAAACAGAGCTGTTTTTTGCAAAGTGCTTAGCTGTGGATTTTGGCCTCTAGCTCAGCCGGCATCTAGGAAAACCTACCAAACCTGTGCTTTTTTGAAAAGTAGACACCCAGGGGAATCCAGGATGGTGTGACTTGTGGGGCGCTCACCCGGTTTTGTTACCTAGAATCGTTTGCATACATCAAAATGTGGCCAAAAAAACACATTTTCCTCACATTTCGGTGACAGAAAGTTCTGGAATCTGAGAGGAGCCACAAATTTCCTTCTACCCAGCGATCCCCCAAGTCTCACGATAAAAATGCTACCTCACTTTTGTGGGTGGGCCTAGCGCCCGTGGCAGGAAATGGCCCAAAACTCAACGTGAACACATCACATTTTACCAAAGAAAACAGAGCTGTTTTTTGCAAAGTGCCTAGCTGTGGATTTTGGCCTCTAGCTCAGCTGGCACCTAGGGAAACTGACCAAAGCTGCACATTTCTGAAAACTAGACAACTAGGGGAATCCAAAATGGGATGACTTGCGGGGCTCTCACCAGGTTCTGTTACCTAGAATCCTTTGTAAACCTCAAAATGTGGCAAAAAAAAAAAAACCTTTTCCTCACATTTTGGTGACAGAAAGTTCTGGAATCTGAGAGGAGCCACAAATTTCCTTCTACCCAGCGTTCCCTCAAGTCTCCCGATAAAAATGGTACCTCACTTGTGTGAGTAGGCCTAGCGCCCACGACAGGAAATGCCCCAAAACACAACATGGACACATGACATTTTCCCAAAGAAAACAGAGCTGTTTTTTGCAAAGTGCCTAGCTGTGGATTTTGGCCTCTAGCTCAGCCGGCACCTAGGGAAACTTACCAAACCTGTGCATTTTATAAAACTAGACACGTACGGGAATCCAGAAAGGGTTGACTTGTGGGGATCACACCAGGTTCTGTTACTCAGAATCCTTTGCAAGCCTCAAAATGTGGCCAAAAAAACACTTTTTCTTCACATTTCGGTGACAGAAAGTTCTGGAATCTGAGAGGACCCACAAATGTCCTTCCACCCAGCGTTCCCCCAAGTATCCCGATAAAAATGGTACCTCACTTTTCTGGGTAGGACAGGCGCCCGCGACACGAAAACACCCAAAACACAACATGGACACATCACATTTTCCAAAGAAAACAGAGCTGTTTTTTGCAAAGTGCTTAGCTGTGGATTTTGGCCTCTAGCTCAGCCGGCACCTAGGAAAATCTACCAAACCTGTGCTTTTTTTAAAAGTAGACACCCAGGGGAATCCAGGATGGAGTGACTTGTGGGGCTCTCCCCCTGTTTTGTTACCTAGAATTCTTTGCATACCTCAAAATGTGGCCAAAAAAACACATTTTCCTCACATTTCGGTGACAGAAAGTTCTGGAATCTGAGAGGAGCCACAAATTTCCTTCCACCCAGCATTCCCCCAAGTCTCCCGATAAAAATGGTACCTCACTTTTGTGGGTGGGCCTAGCGCCCGTGGCAGGAAATGCCCCAAAACTCAACGTGAACACATCATATTTTACTAAAGAAAACAGCTGTTTTTTTGCAAAGTGCCTAGCTGTGGATTTTGGCCTCTAGCTCAGCTGGCACCTAGGGAAACAGACCAAAGCTGCACATTTCTGAAAACTAGACAACTAGGGGAATCCAAGATGGGGTGACTTGCGGGGCTGTCACCAGGTTCTGTTACCTAGAATCCTTTGTAAACCTCAAAATGTGGCAAAAAAATAACCTTTTCCTCACATTTTGGTGACAGAAAGTTCTGGAATCTGAGTGGATGCACAAATTTCCTTCCACCAAGAGTTCCCTCAAGTCTCCCGATAAAAATGGTACCTCACTTGTGTGAGTAGGCCTAGCGCCCGCGACAGGAAATGCCCCAAAACACAACATGGACACATGACATTTTCCCAAAGAAAAGGGAGCTGTGTTTTGCGAAGTGCCTAGCTGTGGATTTTGGCGTCTAGCTCAGCCGGCACCTAGGGAAACCTACCAAACCTGTGCATTTTATAAAACTAGACACGTATTGGAATCCAGAAAGGGTTGACTTGTGGGGCTCACACCAGGTTCTGTTACTCAGAATCCTTTGCAAACCTCAAAATGTGGCCAAAAAAACACTTTTTCTTCACATTTCGGTGACAGAAAGTTCTGGAATCTGAGAGGACCCACAAATGTCCTTCCACCCAGCGTTCCCCCAAGTATCCCGATAAAAATGGTACCTTACTTGTCTGGGTAGGACTAGCGCCCGCGACACAAAAAGACCCAAAACACAACATGGACACATCACATTTTCCGAAGAAAACAGAGCTGTTTTTTGCAAAGTGCTTAGCTGTGGATTTTAGCCTCTAGCTCAGCCGGCACCTAGGAAAACCTACCAAACCTGTGCTTTTTTTAAAAGTAGACACCCAGGGGAATCCAGGATGGGATGACTTGTGGGGCTCTCGCCCGGTTTTGTAACCTAGAATCCTTTGCATACCTCAAAATGTGGCCTAAAAAACACATTTTCCTCACATTTCAGTGACAGAAAGTTCTGGAATCTGAGAGGAGCCACAAATTTCCTTCCACCCAGCGTTCCCCCAAGTCTCCCGATAAAAATGCTACCTCACTTTTATGGGTGGGCCTAGCGCCCGTGGCAGGAAATGCCCCAAAACTCAACGTGAACACATCACATTTTACCAAAGAAAACAGAGCTGTTTTTTACAAAGTGCCTAGCTGTGGATTTTGGCCTCTAGCTCAGCTGGCACCTAGGGAAACGGACCAAAGCTGCACATTTCTGAAAACTAGACAACTAGGGGAATCCAAAATGGGGTGACTTGCGGGGCTCTCACCAGGTTCTGTTACCTAGAATCCTTTGTAAACCTCAAAATGTGGCAAAAAAAACCTTTTCCTCACATTTGGTGACAGAAAGTTCTGGAATCTGAGAGGATGCACAAATTTCCTTCCACCAAGCGTTGCCTCAAGTCTCCCGATAAAAATGGTACCTCACTTGTGTGAGTAGGCCTAGTGTCCGCGACAGGAAATGCCCCAAAACACAACATGGACACATGATATTTTCCCAAAGAAAACAGAGCTGATTTTTGCAAAGTGCCTAGCTGTGGATTTTGGCCTCTAGCTCAGCCGGCACCTAGGGAAACCTACCAAACCTGTGCATTTTATAAAACTAGACACGTACGGGAATTCAGAAAGGGTTGACTTGTGGGGCTCTCACCAGGTTCTGTTACTCAGAATCCTTTGCAAACCTCAAAGTGTGGCCAAAAAAACACTTTTTCTTCACATTTCGGTGACAGAAAGTTCTGGAATCTGAGAGGACCCACAAATGTCCTTCCACCCAGCATTCCGCCAAGTATCCCGATAAAAATGGTACCTCACTTGTCTGGGTAGGACTAGCGCCCGCGACACGAAAAGCCCCAAAACACAACATGGACACATCACATTTTCCAAAGAAAACAGAGCTGTTTTTTGCAAAGTGCTTAGCTGTGGATTTGGGCCTCTAGCTCAGCCGGCACAATGGAACACCTACCAAACCTGCGCTTTTTTGAAAAGTAGACACCCAGGGGAATCCAGGATGGGGTGACTTGTGGGGTTCTCACCAGGTTTTGTTACCTAGAATCCTTTGCACAATTCAAAATGTGGCAAAAAAAACACATTTTCCTCACATTTCAGTGACAGAAAGTTCTGGAATCTGAGAGGAGCCACAAATTTCCTTCCACCCAGCGTTCCCCCAAGTCTCCCAATAAAAATGGTACCTCACTTTTATGGGTGGGTCTAGCGCCGGTGGCAGGAAATGCCCCAAAACACAACGTGGACACATGACATTTTCCCAAAGTAAACAGAGCTGTTTTTTGCAAAGTGCCTAGCTGTGGATTTTGGCCTCTAGCTCAGCCGGCACCTAGGGAAACCTACCAAACCTGTGCATTTTATAAAACTAGACACGTACGGGAATCCAGAAAGGGTTGACTTGTGGGGCTCTCACCAGGTTCTATTACTCAGAATCCTTTGCAAACCTCAAACTGTGGCCAAAAAAACACTTTTTCTTCACATTTCAGTGACAGAAAGTTCTGGAATCTGAGAGGACCCACAAATGTCCTTGCACCCAGCGTTCCCCCAAGTATCCCGATAAAAATGGTACCTCACTTGTCTGGGTAGGAATAGCGCCCGCGACACGAAAAGCTCCAAAACTCAACATGGACACATCACATTTTCGAAAGAAAACAGAGCTGTTTTTTGCAAAGTGCTTAGCTGTGGATTTTGGCCTCTAGCTCAGCCGGCACCTAGGAAAACCTACCAAACCTGCGCTTTTTTGAAAAGTAGACACCCAGGGGAATCCAGGATGGGGTGACTTGTGGGGTTCTCACCAGGTTTTGTGGCCAAAAAACACATTTTCCTCACATTTCGGTGACAGAAAGTTCTGGAATCTGAGAGGAGCCACAAATTTCCTTCCACCCAGCGTTCCCCCAAGTCTCCCGATAAAAATGCTACCTCACTTTTCTGGGTGGGCCTCGTGGCCGTGGCAGGAAATGCCCCAAAACTCAACTTGAACACATCACAATTTGTCAAAGAAAACTGCTGTTTTTTGCAAGGTGCCTAGCTGTGGATTTTGGCCTCTAGCTCAGCTGGCACCTAGGGAAACGGACCAAAGCTGCACATTTCTGAAAACTAGACATCTAGGGGAATCCAAAATGGGGTGACTTGCAGGGCTCTCACCAGGTTCTGTTACCTAGAATCCTTTGTAAACCTCAAAATGTGGCAAAAAAAAACCTTTTCCTCACATTTTGGTGACAGAAAGTTCTGGAATCTGAGAGGATGCACACATTTCCTCCCACCAAGCGTTCCCTCAAGTCTCCTGATACAAATGGTACCTCAATTGTGTGAGTAGGCCTAGCGCCCGCGACAGGAAATGCCCCAAAACACAACATGGACACATGACATTTTCCCAAAGAAAACAGAGCTGTTTTTTGCAAAGTGCCTAGCTGTGGATTTTGGCCTCTAGCTCAGCCGGCACCTAGGGAAACCTACCAAACCTGTGCATTTTATAAAACTAGACACGTATGGGAATCCAGAAAGGGTTGACTTGTGGGGCTCTCACCAGGTTCTGTTACTCAGAATCCTTTGAAAACCTCAAAATGTGGCCAAAAAAACACTTTTTCTTCATATTTCGGTGACAGAAAGTTCTGGAATCTGAGAGGACCCACAAATGTCCTTCCACCCAGCGTTCCCCCAAGTATCCCGATAAAAATGGTACCTCACTTGTCTGGGTAGGACTAGCGCCCGAGACACGAAAAGCCCCAAAACACAACATGGACACATCACATTTTCCAAAGAAAACATAGCTGTTTTTTGCAAAGTGCTTAGCTGTGGATTTTGGCCTCTAGCTCAGCCGGCACGTAGGAAAACCTACCAAACCTGTGGTTTTTTGAAAAGTAGACACCCAGTGGAATCCTGGATGGGGTGACTTGTGGGGCTCTCACGCGGTTTTGTTACCTAGAATCCTTTGCATACCTCAAAATGTGGCCTAAAAAACACATTTTCCTCACATTTCGGTGACAGAAAGTTCTGGAATCTGAGAGGAGCCACAAATTTCCTTCCACCCAGTGTTCCCCCAAGTCTCCCGATAAAAATGCTTCCTCACTTTTGTGCGTGGGCCTAGCGCCCGTGGCAGGAAATGCCCCAAAACTCAACGTGAACACATCACATTTTACCAAAGAAAACAGAGCTGTTTTTTGCAAAGTGCCTAGCTGTGGATTTTGGCCTCTAGCTCAGCCGGCACCTAGGGAAACCTACCAAACCGGAGCATTTTTTTAAAATAGACACGTATGGGAATCCAGAAAGGGTTGACTAGTGGGGCTCTCACCAGGTTCTGTTACTCAGAATCCTTTGCAAACCTCAAAATGTGGCCAAAAAAACACTTTTTCTTCACATTTCGGTGACAGAAAGTTCTGGAATCTGAGAGGACCCACAAATGTCCTTCCACCCAGCGTTCCCCCAAGCATCCCGATAAAAATGGTACCTCACTTGTCTGGGTAGAACTAGCGCCCGTGACACAAAAAGACCCAAAACACAACATGGACACATCACATTTTCCAAAGAAAACAGAGCTGTTTTTTGCAAAGTGCTTAGCTGTGGATTTTGGCCTCTAGCTCAGCCGGCACCTAGGAAAACCTACCAAACCTGTGCTGTTTTGAAAAGTAGATGCCCAGGGGAATGCAGATGGGGTGACTTGTGGGCTTCTCACCAGGTTTTGTTACCTAGAATCCTTTGCACAATTCAAAATGTGGCCAAAAAAACACATTTTCCTCACATTTCGGTGACAGAAAGTTCTGGAATCTGAGAGGAGCCACAAATGTCCTTCCACACAGCGTTCCCCCAAGTCTCCCGATAAAAATGGTACCTCACTTTTGTGGGTGGGCCTAGCGCCCGTGGCAGGAAATGCCCCAAAACTCAACGTGAACACATGACATTTTACCAAAGAAAACAGAGCTGTTTTTTGCAAAGTGCTCAGCTGTGGATTTTGGCCTCTAGCTCAGCTGGCACCTAGGGAAACGGACCAAAGCTGCACATTTCTGAAAACTAGACAACTAGGGGAATCCAAAATGGGGTGACTTGCGGGGCTCTCGCCAGGTTCTGTTACCTAGAATCCTTTGTAAACCTCAAAATGTGGCAAAAAAAAACCTTTTCCTCACATTTTGGTGACAGAAAGTTCTGGAATCTGAGAGGACCCGCAAATGTCCTTCCACCAAGCGTTCCCTCAAGTCTCCCGATAAAAATGGTACCTCACTTGTGTGAGTAGGCCTAGCGCCCGCGGCAGGAAATGCCCCAAACACACAACATGGACACATGACATTTTCCCAAAGAAAACAGAGCTGTTTTTTGCAAAGTGCTTAGCTGTGGATTTTGGCCTCTAGCTCAGCCGGCACCTAGGAAAACCTACCAAACCTGTGCATTTTATAAAACTAGACACGTTCGGGAATCCAGAAAGGGTTGACTTGTGGGGCTCTCACCAGGTTCTGTAACTCAGAATCCTTTGCAAACCTCAAAATGTGGCCAAAAAAACACTTTTTCTTCATAATTCGGTGACAGAAAGTTCTGGAATCTAAGAGGACCCACAAATGTCCTTCCACCCAGCATTCCCCAAGTATTCTGATAAAAATGGTACCTCCCTTGTCTGGGTAGCACTAGCGCCCACGACACGAAAAGCTCCAAAACACAACATGGACACATCACATTTTCCAAAGAAAACAGAGCTATTTTTTGCAAAGTGCTTAGCTGTGGATTTTGGCCTCTAGCTCAGCCGGCACCTAGGAAAACCTACCAAACCTGCGCTTTTTTGAAAAGTAGACACCCAGGGGAATCCAGGATGGGGTGACTTGTGGGGTTCTCACCAGGTTTTGTTACCTAGAATCCTTTGCACAATTCAAAATGTGGCCAAAAAAACACATTTTCCTCACATTTCAGTGACAGAAAGTTCTGGAATCTGAGAGGAGCCACAAATTTCATTCCACCCAGCGTTCCCCCAAGTCTCCCGATAAAAATGCAACCTCACTTTTCTGGGTGGGCCTAGTGCCCGTGGCAGGAAATGCCCCAAAACTCAACGTGAACACATCACATTTTATCAAAGAAAACAGCAGTTTTTTGCAAAGTGCCTAGCTGTGGATTTTGGCCTCTAGCTCAGCTGGCACCTAGGGAAACGGACCAAAGCTGCACATTTCTGAAAACTAGACAACTAGGGGAATCCAAGATGGGTTGACTTGCGGGGCTGTCACCAGGTTCTGTTATCTAGAATCCTTTGTAAACCTCAAAATGTGGCAAAAAAAACCCTTTTCCTCACATTTTGGTGACAGAAAGTTCTGGAATCTGAGAGGATCCACAAATTTCCTTCCACCAAGCGTTTCCTCAAGTCTCCCGATAAAAATGGTACCTCACTTGTGTGAGTAGGCCTAGCGCCCGCGACTGGAAATGCAACAAAACACAACATGGGCACATGACATTTTCCCAAATAAAACGGAGCTGTGTTTTGTGAAGTGCCTAGCTGTGGATTTTTATGCCTCTAGCTCAACCGGCACCTAGGGAAACCTACCAAACCTGTGCATTTTTTAAAACTAGACACGTAGGGGAATCTAGAATGTGTTGACTTGTGGGGCTCTCACCATGTTCTGTTACTCAGAATCCTTTGCAAACCTCAAAATGTGGCCAAAAAAACACTTTTTCTTCACATTTCGGTGACAGAAAGTTCTGGAATCTGAGAGGACCCACAAATGTCCTTCCACCCAGCGTTCCCCCAAGTATCCCGATAAAAATGGTACCTCACTTGTCTGGGTAGGACTAGCGCCAGCGACACGAAAAGACCCAAAACACAACATGGACACATCACATTTTCCAAAGAAAACAGAGCTGTTTTTTGCAAAGTGCTTAGCTGTGGATTTTGGCCTCTAGCTCAGCCGGCACCTAGGAAAACCTACCAAACCTGTGCTTTTTTGAAAAGTAGACGCCCAGGGGAATCCAGGATGGGGTGACTTGTGGGGTTCACACCAGGTTTTGTTACCTAGAATCCTTTGCACAATTAAAAATGTGGCCAAAAAAACCCATTTTCCTCACATTTCGGTGACAGAAAGTTCTGGAATCTGAGAGGAGCCACAAATGTCCTTCCACCCAGCGTTCCCCCAAGTCTCCCGATAAAAATGGTACCTCACTTTTGTGCGTGGGCCTAGCGCCCGTGGCAGGAAATGCCCCAAAACTCAACGTGAACACATGACATTTTACCAAAGAAAACAGAGCTGTTTTTTGCAAAGTGCCTAGCTGTGGATTTGAGCCTCTAGCTCAGCTAGCACCTAGGGAAACGGACCAAAGCTGCACATTTCTGAAAACTAGACAACTAGGGGAATCCAAGATGGGGTGACTTGCGGGGCTGTCACCAGGTTCTGTTACCTAGAATCCTTTGCAAACCTCAAAATGTGGCAAAACAAAACCTTTTCCTCATATTTTGGTGACAGAAAGTTCTGGAATCTGAGAGGATGCACAAATTTCCTTCCACCAAGCGTTCCCTCAAGTCTCCCGATAAAAATGGTACCTCACGTGTGTGAGTAGGCCTAGCGCCCGCCACAGGAAATGCCCCAAACACACAACATGGACACATGACATTTTCCCAAAGAAAAGAGAGCTGTGTTTTGCGAAGTGCCTAGTTGTGGATTTTGGCCTCTAGCTCAGCCGGCACCTTGGGAAACCTACCAAACCTGTGCATTTTTTAAAACTAGACGTGCACGGGAATCCAGAAAGGGTTGACTTGTGGGGCTCTCACCAGGTTCTGTTACCTAGAATCCTTTGCAAACCTCAAAATGTGGCCAAAAAAACACTTTTTCTTCACATTTCGGTGACAGAAAGTTCTGGAATCTGAGAGGACCCACAAATGTCCTTCCACCCAACGTTCCCCCAAGTATCCCGATAAAAATGGTACCTCACTTGTCTGGGTAGGACTAGCGCCCGCGACACGAAAATCCCCAAAACACAACATGAACACGTCACATTTTCCAAAGAAAACAGCTGTTTTTTGCAAAGTGATTAGCTGTGGATTTTGGCCTCTAGCTCAGCCGGCACCTAGGAAAACCTACCAAACCTGTGCTTTTTTTCAAAGTAGACACCCAGGGGAATCCAGGATGGGGTGACTTGTGGGGTTCTCACCAGGTTTTGTTACCTAGAATCCTTTGCACAATTCAAAATGTGGCCAAAAAAACACATTTTCCTCACATTTCAGTGACAGAAAGTTCTGGAATCTGAGAGGAGCCACAAATTTCCTTCCACCCAGCGTTCCCCCAAGTCTCCCGATAAAAATGCTACCTCACTTTTATTGTTGGGCCTAGCGCCTGTGGCAGGAAATGCCCCAAAACTCAACGTGAACACATCACATTTTACCAAAGAAAACAGCTGTTTTTTGCAAAGTGCCTAGCTGTGGATTTTGGCCTCTAGCTCAGCTGGCACCTAGGGAAACAGACCAAAGCTGCACATTTCTGAAAACTAGACAACTAGGGGAATCCAAGATGGGGTGAATCGCGAGGCTCTCACCAGGTTCTGTTACCTAGAATCCTTTGTAAACCTCAAAATGTGGCAAAAAAAAACCTTTTCATCACATTTTGGTGACAGAAAGTTCTGGAATCTGAGAGGATGCACAAATTTCCTTCCACCAAGCATTCCCTCAAGTCTCCCGATAAAAATGGTACCTCACTTGTGTGAGTAGGCCTAGCGCCCGCGACAGGAAATGCCCCAAAACACAACATGGACACATGACATTTTCCCAAAGAAAACAGAGCTGTTTTTTGCAAAGTGCCTAGCTGTGGATTTTGGCCTCTAGCTCAGCCGGCACCTAGGGAAACCTTCCAAACCTGTGCATTTTATAAAACTAGACATGTACGGGAATCCAGAAAGGGTTGACTTGTGGGGCTCACACCAGGTTCTGTTACTCAGAATCCTTTGCAAACCTCAAAATGTGGCCAAAAAAACACTTTTTCTTCACATTTCGGTGACAGAAAGCTCTGGAATCTGAGAGGACCCACAAATGTCCTTCCACCCAGCGTTCCCCCAAGTATCCCGATAAAAATGGTACCTCACTTGTCTGGGTAGGACTAGCGCCCGCGACACGAAAAGCCCCAAAACACAACATGGACACATCACATTTTCCAAAGAAAACAGAGCTGTTTTTTGCAAAGTGCTTAGCTGTGGATTTTGGCCTCCAGCTCAGCCGGCACCTAGGAAAACCTACCAAACATGTGCTTTTTCGAAAAGTAGACGCCCAGGGGAATCCAGGATGGGGTGACTTGTGGGGTTCACACCAGGTTTTGTTACCTAGAATCCTTTGCACATTTCAAAATGTGGCCAAAAAAACACATTTTCCTCACATTTCGGTGACAGAAAGTTCTGGAATCTGAGAGGAGCCACAAATGTCCTTCCACCCAGCGTTCCCCCAAGTCTCCCGATAAAAATGGTACCTCACTTTTATGGGTGGGCCTAGCGCGCGTGGCAGGAAATGCCCCAAAACACAACTTGGACACATCACATTTTACCAAAGAAAACATAGCTGTTTTTTGCAAAGTGCCTAGCTGTGGATTTTGGCCTCTAGCTCAGCTGGCACCTACGGAAACGGACCAAAGCTGCACATTTCGGATAACTAGAAAACTAGGTGAATCCAAAATGGGTGACTTGCGGGGCTGTCACCAGGTTCTGTTACCTAGAATCCTTTGTAAACCTCAAAATGTGGCAAAAAAAAAACCTTTTCCTCACATTTTGGTGACAGAATGTTCTGGAATCTGAGAGGATGCACAAATTTCCTTCCACCAAGCGTTACCTCAACTCTCCCGATAAAAATGGTACCTCACTTGTGTGAGTAGGCCTAGCGCCCGCGACAGGAAATGCCCCAAAACACAACATGGACACATGACATTTTCCCAAAGAAAATAGAGCTGTTTTTTGCAAAGTGCATAGCTGTGGATTTTGGCCTCTACCTCAGCCGGCACCTAGGGAAACCTACCAAACCTGTGCATTTTTTAAAACTAGACACGTACGGGAATCCAGAAAGGGTTGACTTGTGGGGCTCTCACCATGTTCTGTTACTCAGAAACCTTTGCAAACCTCAAAATGTGGCCAAAAAAACACTTTTTCTTCACATTTCGGTGACAGAAAGTTCTGGAATCTGAGAGGACCCACAAATGTCCTTCCACCCAGCGCTCCCCCAAGTATCCCGATAAAAATGGCACCTCACTTGTTTGGGTAGGACTAGCGCCAGCGACACGAAAAGACCCAAAACACAACATGGACACATCACATTTTCCAAAGAAAACAGAGCTGTTTTCTGCAAAGTGCTTAGCTGTGGATTTTGGCCTCTAGCTCAGCCGGCACCTAGGAAAACCTACCAAACCTGTGCTTTTTAGAAAAGTAGACACCCAGGGGAATCCAGGATGGTGTGACTTGTGGGGTTCACACCAGGTTTTGTTACCTAGAATCCTTTGCACAATTAAAAATGTGGCCAAAAAAACACATTTTCCTCACATTTCGGTGACAGAAAGTTCTGGAATCTGAGAGGAGCCACAAATGTCCTTCCACCCAGCGTTCCCCCAAGTCTCCTGATAAAAATGGTACCTCACTTTTCTGGGTGGGCCTAGCGCCCGTGGCAGGAAATGCCCCAAAACTCAACGTGAACACATCACATTTTACCAAAGAAAACATAGCTGTTTTTTGCAATGTGCCTAGCTGTGGATTTTGGCCTCTAGCTCAGCTGGCACCTAGGGAAACGGACCAAAGCTGCACATTTCTGAAAACTAGAAAACTAGGGGAATCCAAAATGGGGTGACTTGCGGGGCTGTCACCAGGTTCTGTTACCTAGAATCCTTTGAAACCTCAAAATGTGGCAAAAAAAAAACCTTTTCCTCACATTTTGGTGACAGAAGGTTCTGGAATCTGAGAGGATGCACAAATTTCCTTCCACCAAGCGTTACCTCAACTCTCCAGATAAAAATGGTACCTCACTTGTGTGAGTAGGCCTAGCGCCCGCGACAGGAAATGCCCCAAAACACAACATGGACACATGACATTTTCCCAAAGAAAACAGAGCTGTTTTTTGCAAAGTGCCTAGCTGTGGATTTTGGCCTCTAGCTCAGCCGGCACCTAGGGAAACCTACTAAACCTGTGCATTTTTTAAAACTAGACACGTACGGGAATCCAGAAAGGGTTGACTTGTGGGGCTCTCACCATGTTCTGTTACTCAGAATCCTTTGCAAACCTCAAAATGTGGCCAAAAAAACACTTTTTCTTCACATTTCGGTGACAGAAAGTTCTGGAATCTGAGAGGACCCACAAATGTCCTTCCACCCAGCGTTCCCCCAAGTATCCCGATAAAAATGGTACCTCACTTGTCTGGGTAGGACTAGCGCCCGCGACACGAAAAGACCCAAAACACAACATGGACACATCACATTTTCCAAAGAAAACAGAGCTGTTTTTTGCAAAGTGCTTAGCTGTGGATTTTGGCCTCTAGCTCAGCCGGCACCTAGGAAAACCTACCAAACCTGTGCTTTTTTGAAAAGTAGACGCCCAGGGGAATCCAGGATGGGGTGACTTGTGGGGTTCACACCAGGTTTTGTTACCTAGAATCCTTTGCACATTTCAAAATGTGGCCAAAAAAACAGATTTTCCTCACATTTCGGTGACAGAAAGTTCTGGAATCTGAGAGGAGCCACAAATGTCCTTCCACCCAGCGTTCCCCCAAGTCTCCCGATAAAAATGGTACCTCACTTTTATGGGTGGGCCTAGCGCCCGTGGCAGGAAATGCCCCAAAACACAACTTGGACAGATCACATTTTACCAAAGAAAACATAGCTGTTTTTTGCAAAGTGCCTAGCTGTGGATTTTGGCCTCTAGCTCAGCTGGCACCTAGGGAAACGGACCAAAGCTGCACATTTCGGAAAACTAGAAAACTAGGGGAATCCAAAATGGGTGACTTGCGGGGCTGTCACCAGGTTCTGTTACCTAGAATCCTTTGTAAACCTCAAAATGTGGCAAAAAAAAAACCTTTTCCTCACATTTTGGTGACAGAAGGTTCTGGAATCTGAGAGGATGCACAAATTTCCTTCTACCAAGCGTTACCTCAACTCTCCCGATAAAAATGGTACCTCACTTGTGTGAGTAGGCCTAGCGCCCGCGACAGGAAATGCCCCAAAACACAACATGGACACATGACATTTTCCCAAAGAAAATAGAGCTGTTTTTTGCAAAGTGCCTAGCTGTGGATTTTGGCTTCTAGCTCAGCCGGCACCTAGGGAAACCTACCAAACCTGTGCATTTTTTAAAACTAGACACGTACGGGAATCCAGAAAGGGTTGACTTGTGGGGCTCTCACCATGTTCTGTTACTCAGAAACCTTTGCAAACCTCAAAATGTGGCCAAAAAAACACTTTTTCTTCACATTTCGGTGACAGAAAGTTCTGGAATCTGAGAGGACCCACAAATGTCCTTCCACCCAGCGTTCCCCCAAGTATCCGGATAATAATGGTACCTCACTTGTCTGGGTAGGACTAGCGCCAGCGACACGAAAAGACCCAAAACACAACATGGACACATCACATTTTCCAAAGAAAACCGAGCTGTTTTCTGCAAAGTGCTTAGCTGTGGATTTTGGCCTCTAGCTCAGCCGGCACCTAGGAAAACGTACCAAACCTGTGCTTTTTAGAAAAGTAGACACCCAGGGGAATCCAGGATGGTGTGACTTGTGGGGTTCACACCAGGTTTTGTTACCTAGAATCCTTTGCACATTTCAAAATGTGGCCAAAAAAACACATTTTCCTCACATTTCGGTAACAGAAAGTTCTGGAATCTGAGAGGAGCCACAAATGTCCTTCCACCCAGCGTTCCCCCAAGTCTCCTGATAAAAATGGTACCTCACTTTTCTGGGTGGGCCTAGCGCCCGTGGCAGGAAATGCCCCAAAACTCAACGTGAACACATCACATTTTACCAAAGAAAACATAGCTGTTTTTTGCAAAGTGCCTAGCTGTGGATTTTGGCCTCTAGCTCAGCTGGCACCTAGGGAAACGGACCAAAGCTGTACATTTCTGAAAACTAGAAAACTAGGGGAATCCAAAATGGGGTGACTTGCGGGGCTGTCACCAGGTTCTGTTACCTAGAATCCTTTGAAACCTCAAAATGTGGCAAAAAAAAAACCTTTTCCTCACATTTTGGTGACAGAAGGTTCTGGAATCTGAGAGGATGCACAAATTTCCTTCCACCAAGCGTTACCTCAACTCTCCAGATAAAAATGGTACCTCACTTGTGTGAGTAGGCCTAGCGCCCGCGACAGAAAATGCCCCAAAACACAACATGGACACATGATATTTTCCCAAAGAAAATAGAGCAGTTTTTTGCAAAGTGCCTAGCTGTGGATTTTGGCCTCTAGCTCAGCCGGCACCTAGGAAAACCTACCAAACCTGTGCTTTTTAGAAAAGTAGACACCCAGGGGAATCCAGGATGGTGTGACTTGTGGGGTTCACACCAGGTTTTGTTACCTAGAATCCTTTGCACAATTAAAAATGTGGGCAAAAAAACACATTTTCCTCACATTTCGGTGACAGAAAGTTCTGGAATCTGAGAGGAGCCACAAATGTCCTTCCACCCAGCGTTCCCCCAAGTCTCCTGATAAAAATGGTACCTCACTTTTCTGGGTGGGCCTAGCGCCCGTGGCAGGAAATGCCCCAAAACTCAACGTGAACACATCACATTTTACCAAAGAAAACATAGCTGTTTTTTGCAATGTGCCTAGCTGTGGATTTTGGCCTCTAGCTCAGCTGGCACCTAGGGAAACGGACCAAAGCTGCACATTTCTGAAAACTAGAAAACTAGGGGAATCCAAAATGGGGTGACTTGCGGGGCTGTCACCAGGTTCTGTTACCTAGAATCCTTTGAAACCTCAAAATGTGGCAAAAAAAAAACCTTTTCCTCACATTTTGGTGACAGAAGGTTCTGGAATCTGAGAGGATGCACAAATTTCCTTCCACCAAGCGTTACCTCAACTCTCCAGATAAAAATGGTACCTCACTTGTGTGAGTAGGCCTAGCGCCCGCGACAGGAAATGCCCCAAAACACAACATGGACACATGATATTTTCCCAAAGAAAATAGAGCAGTTTTTTGCAAAGTGCCTAGCTGTGGATTTTGGCCTCTAGCTCAGCCGGCACCCAGGAAAACCTACCAAACCTGTGCCTTTTTGAAAAGTAGACACCCAGGGGAATCCAGGATGGGTTGACTTGTGGGGCTCTCACCATGTTCTGTTACTCAGAAACCTTTGCAAACCTCAAAATGTGGCCAAAAAAACACTTTTTCTTCATATTTCGGTGACAGAAAGTTCTGGAATCTGAGAGGACCCACAAATGTCCTTCCACCCAGCGTTCCCCCAAGTATCCCGATAAAAATGGTACCTCACTTGTCTGGGTAGGACTAGCGCCAGCGACACGAAAAGCCCGAAAACACATCATGGACAACTCACATTTTCCAAGGAAAACAGAGCTGTTTTTTGCAAAGTGCTTAGCTGTGGATTTTGGCCTCTAGCTCAGCCGGCACCCAGGAAAACCTACCAAACCTGTGCCTTTTTGAAAAGTAGACACCCAGGGGAATCCAGGATGGGGTGACTTGTGAGGCTCTCACCAGGGTTTGTTACCTAGAATCCTTTGCACACCTCAAAATGTGGTCAAAAAAACACATTTTCCTCACATTTCGGTGACAGGAAGTTCTGGAATCTGAGAGGAGTCACAAATGTCCTTCCACCCAGCGTTTCCCCAAGTATCCTGATAAAAATGGTGCCTCACTTGCCTGGGTAGGCCTAGCGCCCGCGACAAGGAAGGCCCCAAAACACAACATGGACACATCACTTTTTCAAACGAAAACAGAGCTGTTTTTTGCAAAGTGCCTAGCTGTGGATTTTGGACTCTAGCTCAGCCAGCACCTAGGGAAGCCTACCAAACCTGCACATTTCAGAAATCTAGACACCTAGGGGAATCTAGGATGGGGTGACTTGTGGGGCTCTCACAGGTACTGTTACCTAGAATCCTTTGCAAACTTCAAAATGTGGCCAAAAAAGCACTTTTTCCTCACATTTCGGTGACAGAAAGTTCTGGAATCTGAGAGGAGCCACAAATGTCTTCAACCCAGCGTTCCCCCAAGTCTCCACATAAAAATGGTACCTCACTTGTCAGGGTAGGCCTAGCGCCCGCGACATGAAATGCCCCAAAACACAACATGGACACATCACATTTTCCAAAGAAAACCGAGCTGTTTTCTGCAAAGTGCTTAGCTGTGGATTTTGGCCTCTAGCTCAGCCGGCACCTAGAAAAACCTACCAAACCTGTGCTTTTTAGAAAAGTAGACACCCAGGGGAATCCAGGATGGTGTGACTTGTGGGGTTCACACCAGGTTTTGTTACCTAGAATCCTTTGCACATTTCAAAATGTGGCCAAAAAAACACATTTTCCTCACATTTCGGTGACAGAAAGTTCTGGAATCTGAGAGGAGCCACAAATGTCCTTCCACCCAGCGTTCCCCCAAGTCTCCTGATAAAAATGGTACCTCACTTTTCTGGGTGGGCCTAGCGCCCGTGGCAGGAAATGCCCCAAAACTCAACGTGAACACATCACATTTTACCAAAGAAAACATAGCTGTTTTTTGCAAATTGCCTAGCTGTGGATTTTGGCCTCTAGCTCAGCTGGCACCTAGGGAAACGGACCAAAGCTGCACATTTCTGAAAACTAGAAAACTAGGGGAATCCAAAATGGGGTGACTTGCGGGGCTGTCACCAGGTTCTGTTACCTAGAATCCTTTGAAACCTCAAAATGTGGCAAAAAAAACACCTTTTCCTCACATTTTGGTGACAGAAGGTTCTGGAATCTGAGAGGATGCACAAATTTCCATCCACCAAGCGTTACCTCAACTCTCCAGATAAAAATGGTACCTCACTTGTGTGAGTAGGCCTAGCGCCCGCGACAGGAAATGCCCCAAAACACAACATGGACACATGATATTTTCCCAAAGAAAATAGAGCAGTTTTTTGCAAAGTGCCTAGCTGTGGATTTTGGCCTCTAGCTCAGCCGGCACCCAGGAAAACCTACCAAACCTGTGCCTTTTTGAAAAGTAGACACCCAGGGGAATCCAGGATGGGTTGACTTGTGGGGCTCTCACCATGTTCTGTTACTCAGAAACCTTTGCAAACCTCAAAATGTGGTCAAAAAAACACATTTTCCTCACATTTCGGTGACAGGAAGTTCTGGAATCTGAGAGGAGTCACAAATGTCCTTCCACCCAGCGTTTCCCCAAGTATCCTGATAAAAATGGTGCCTCACTTGCCTGGGTAGGCCTAGCGCCCGCGACAAGGAAGGCCCCAAAACACAACATGGACACATCACTTTTTCAAACGAAAACAGAGCTGTTTTTTGCAAAGTGCCTAGCTGTGGATTTTGGACTCTAGCTCAGCCGGCACCTAGGGAAGCCTACCAAACCTGCACATTTCAGAAATCTAGACACCTAGGGGAATCTAGGATGGGGTGACTTGTGGGGCTCTCACAGGTACTGTTACCTAGAATCCTTTGCAAACCTCAAAATGTGGCCAAAAAAGCACTTTTTCCTCACATTTCGGTGACAGAAAGTTCTGGAATCTGAGAGGAGCCACAAATGTCTTCAACCCAGCGTTCCCCCAAGTCTCCAGATAAAAATGGTACCTCACTTGTCAGGGTAGGCCTAGCACCCGGGACACGAAATGCCCCAAAACACAACATGGACACATGACATTTTCCAAAGAAAACAGAGCTGTTTTTTGCAAAGTGCTTAGCTGTGGAATTTGGCCTCTAGCTCGTCCGGCACCAAGGGAAACCTTCCAAACCTGTGCTTTCTTGAAAAGTAGACACCTAGGAAAATCCAGAATGGGTTGACTTGTGGGGCTCTCACCAGGTTCTGTTACCCAGAATCCTTTGCAAACCTCAAAATATGGCAAAAAACACTTTTTTTTTTTCACATTTCGGTGACAGAAAGTTCTGGAATCTGAGAGGAGCCACAAATTTCTTCCACCCAGCATTCCCCCAAGTCTCCCGATAAACATGGTACCTCACTTGTGTGGGTAGGCCTAGTGTCCGCGACAGGAAATCACCCAAAACACAACATGGACACATCACATTTTCCCCCAAAAAAACAGAGCTGTTTTTTGCAAGGTGCCTAGCTGTGGATTTTGGACTCTAGCTCAGCTGGACCCTAGGGAAACCTACCAAACATGTAAGTTTTTTAAACCTATACACCTAGGGGAATCCAGGATGGGGTGACTTGTGGGGCTCCCGCCAGGTTCTGTTACCCAGAATCCTTTGCAAACCTCAAAATTTGGCTAAAAGAACACCTTTCACTCACATTTTGGTGACAGAAAGTTCTGGAATCCGAGAGGAGCCACATATGTTTTTCCACCAAGCGTTTCCCCAAGTATCCCGATAAAAATGGTACCTCACTTGTGTGGGTAGGCCTAGCGCCCGCGACACGAAATGCCCCAAAACACAACGTGGACACATCACATTTTCCCAAAGAAAACAGAGCTTTTTTTTTGTAAAGTGCCAAGCTGTGGATTTTAGCCTCAAGCTCAGCCGGCACCTCGGGAAGTGTACCGAACCTGTGCATTTTTGAAAACTAGACAATTAGGGGAGTCCAAGATGGGGTGACGTGCGGGGCTCTCACCAGATTCTGTTACCTGTAATCCTTTTAAAAGTCAAAATTTGGCAAAGAAATCACCTTCTCCTCACATTTCGGTGACAGAAAGTTCTGGAATCTGAGAGGAGGCACAAATGTCCTTCCACCCAGCGTTCCCTCAAGTTTCCCGATAAAAATTGTACCTCACTTGTGTGGGTAGGCCTAGCACCCGCAACAGGAAATGCCCCAAAACACAACATGGAGTCATCACATTTTCCAAAAGAAAACCGAGCTGTTTTTTGCAAAGTGCTTAGCTGTGGATTTTGGCCTCTAGCTCAGACGGCAGCTAGGAAAACCTACCAAAACTGTGCATTTTTTAAAACTAGACACGTACGGGAATCCAGAATGGGTTGACTTGTGGGCCTCTTGCCAGGTTCTGTTACCCAGAATCCTTTGCAAACCTCAAAATTTGGCCAAAAACCTATTTTTCTTCACATTTCAGTGACAGAAAGTTCTGGAATCTGAGAGGACCCACAAATGTCCTTCCACCCAGCGTTCCCCCAAGTATCCCGATAAAAAGGGTACCTCACTTGTCTGGCAGGTCTAGCGCCCGCAACACGAAATGCCCCAAAACACAACATGGACACATCACATTTTCAAACGATAACAGAGCTTTTTTTTGCAAAGTGCTTAGCTGTGGAATTTGGCCTCTAGCTCAGCCGCCACCTAGGGAAACCTACCAAACCTGTGCTTTCTTGAAAAGTAGACACCTAGGGGAATCCAGAATGGGTTGACTTGTGGGGCTCTCACCAGGTTCTGTTACCCAGAATCTTTTGCAAACCTCAAAATGTGGCGAAAAAGCACTTTTACCTCACATTTCGGTGACAGAAAGTTCTGGAATCTGAGAGGAGCCACAAATGTCTTCAACCCAGCGTTCCCCCAAGTCTCCACATAAAAATGGTACCTCACTTGTCAGGGTAGGCCTAGCGCCCGCGACATGAAATGCCCCAAAACACAACATGGACACATCACATTTTCCAAAGAAAACCGAGCTGTTTTCTGCAAAGTGCTTAGCTGTGGATTTTGGCCTCTAGCTCAGCCGGCACCTAGAAAAACCTACCAAACCTGTGCTTTTTAGAAAAGTAGACACCCAGGGGAATCCAGGATGGTGTGACTTGTGGGGTTCACACCAGGTTTTGTTACCTAGAATCCTTTGCACATTTCAAAATGTGGCCAAAAAAACACATTTTCCTCACATTTCGGTGACAGAAAGTTCTGGAATCTGAGAGGAGCCACAAATGTCCTTCCACCCAGCGTTCCCCCAAGTCTCCTGATAAAAATGGTACCTCACTTTTCTGGGTGGGCCTAGCGCCCGTGGCAGGAAATGCCCCAAAACTCAACGTGAACACATCACATTTTACCAAAGAAAACATAGCTGTTTTTTGCAAATTGCCTAGCTGTGGATTTTGGCCTCTAGCTCAGCTGGCACCTAGGGAAACGGACCATAGCTGCACATTTCTGAAAACTAGAAAACTAGGGGAATCCAAAATGGGGTGACTTGCGGGGCTGTCACCAGGTTCTGTTACCTAGAATCCTTTGAAACCTCAAAATGTGGCAAAAAAAACACCTTTTCCTCACATTTTGGTGACAGAAGGTTCTGGAATCTGAGAGGATGCACAAATTTCCATCCACCAAGCGTTACCTCAACTCTCCAGATAAAAATGGTACCTCACTTGTGTGAGTAGGCCTAGCGCCCGCGACAGGAAATGCCCCAAAACACAACATGGACACATGATATTTTCCCAAAGAAAATAGAGCAGTTTTTTGCAAAGTGCCTAGCTGTGGATTTTGGCCTCTAGCTCAGCCGGCACCCAGGAAAACCTACCAAACCTGTGCCTTTTTGAAAAGTAGACACCCAGGGGAATCCAGGATGGGTTGACTTGTGGGGCTCTCACCATGTTCTGTTACTCAGAAACCTTTGCAAACCTCAAAATGTGGTCAAAAAAACACATTTTCCTCACATTTCGGTGACAGGAAGTTCTGGAATCTGAGAGGAGTCACAAATGTCCTTCCACCCAGCGTTTCCCCAAGTATCCTGATAAAAATGGTGCCTCACTTGCCTGGGTAGGCCTAGCGCCCGCGACAAGGAAGGCCCCAAAACACAACATGGACACATCACTTTTTCAAACGAAAACAGAGCTGTTTTTTGCAAAGTGCCTAGCTGTGGATTTTGGACTCTAGCTCAGCCGGCACCTAGGGAAGCCTACCAAACCTGCACATTTCAGAAATCTAGACACCTAGGGGAATCTAGGATGGGGTGACTTGTGGGGCTCTCACAGGTACTGTTACCTAGAATCCTTTGCAAACCTCAAAATGTGGCCAAAAAAGCACTTTTTCCTCACATTTCGGTGACAGAAAGTTCTGGAATCTGAGAGGAGCCACAAATGTCTTCAACCCAGCGTTCCCCCAAGTCTCCAGATAAAAATGGTACCTCACTTGTCAGGGTAGGCCTAGCACCCGGGACACGAAATGCCCCAAAACACAACATGGACACATGACATTTTCCAAAGAAAACAGAGCTGTTTTTTGCAAAGTGCTTAGCTGTGGAATTTGGCCTCTAGCTCGTCCGGCACCAAGGGAAACCTTCCAAACCTGTGCTTTCTTGAAAAGTAGACACCTAGGAAAATCCAGAATGGGTTGACTTGTGGGGCTCTCACCAGGTTCTGTTACCCAGAATCCTTTGCAAACCTCAAAATATGGCAAAAAACACTTTTTTTTTTCACATTTCGGTGACAGAAAGTTCTGGAATCTGAGAGGAGCCACAAATTTCTTCCACCCAGCATTCCCCCAAGTCTCCCGATAAACATGGTACCTCACTTGTGTGGGTAGGCCTAGTGTCCGCGACAGGAAATCACCCAAAACACAACATGGACACATCACATTTTCCCCCCAAAAAACAGAGCTGTTTTTTGCAAGGTGCCTAGCTGTGGATTTTGGACTCTAGCTCAGCTGGACCCTAGGGAAACCTACCAAACATGTAAGTTTTTTAAACCTATACACCTAGGGGAATCCAGGATGGGGTGACTTGTGGGGCTCCCGCCAGGTTCTGTTACCCAGAATCCTTTGCAAACCTCAAAATTTGGCTAAAAGAACACCTTTCACTCACATTTTGGTGACAGAAAGTTCTGGAATCCGAGAGGAGCCACATATGTTTTTCCACCAAGCGTTTCCCCAAGTATCCCGATAAAAATGGTACCTCACTTGTGTGGGTAGGCCTAGCGCCCGCGACACGAAATGCCCCAAAACACAACGTGGACACATCACATTTTCCCAAAGAAAACAGAGCTTTTTTTTTGTAAAGTGCCAAGCTGTGGATTTTAGCCTCAAGCTCAGCCGGCACCTCGGGAAGTGTACCGAATCTGTGCATTTTTGAAAACTAGACAATTAGGGGAGTCCAAGATGGGGTGACGTGCGGGGCTCTCACCAGATTCTGTTACCTGTAATCCTTTTAAAAGTCAAAATTTGGCAAAGAAATCACCTTCTCCTCACATTTCGGTGACAGAAAGTTCTGGAATCTGAGAGGAGGCACAAATGTCCTTCCACCCAGCGTTCCCTCAAGTTTCCCGATAAAAATTGTACCTCACTTGTGTGGGTAGGCCTAGCACCCGCAACAGGAAATGCCCCAAAACACAACATGGAGTCATCACATTTTCCAAAAGAAAACCGAGCTGTTTTTTGCAAAGTGCTTAGCTGTGGATTTTGGCCTCTAGCTCAGACGGCAGCTAGGAAAACCTACCAAAACTGTGCATTTTTTAAAACTAGACACGTACGGGAATCCAGAATGGGTTGACTTGTGGGCCTCTTGCCAGGTTCTGTTACCCAGAATCCTTTGCAAACCTCAAAATTTGGCCAAAAAAAACTATTTTTCTTCACATTTCAGTGACAGAAAGTTCTGGAATCTGAGAGGACCCACAAATGTCCTTCCACCCAGCGTTCCCCCAAGTATCCCGATAAAAAGGGTACCTCACTTGTCTGGCAGGTCTAGCGCCCGCAACACGAAATGCCCCAAAACACAACATGGACACATCACATTTTCAAACGATAACAGAGCTTTTTTTTGCAAAGTGCTTAGCTGTGGAATTTGGCCTCTAGCTCAGCCGCCACCTAGGGAAACCTACCAAACCTGTGCTTTCTTGAAAAGTAGACACCTAGGGGAATCCAGAATGGGTTGACTTGTGGGGCTCTCACCAGGTTCTGTTACCCAGAATCTTTTGCAAACCTCAAAATGTGGCGAAAAAGCACTTTTACCTCACATTTCGGTGACAGAAAGTTCTGGAATCTGAGAGGAGCCACAAATGTCTTCAACCCAGCGTTCCCCCAAGTCTCCACATAAAAATGGTACCTCACTTGTCAGGGTAGGCCTAGCGCCCGCGACATGAAATGCCCCAAAACACAACATGGACACATCACATTTTCCAAAGAAAACCGAGCTGTTTTCTGCAAAGTGCTTAGCTGTGGATTTTGGCCTCTAGCTCAGCCGGCACCTAGAAAAACCTACCAAACCTGTGCTTTTTAGAAAAGTAGACACCCAGGGGAATCCAGGATGGTGTGACTTGTGGGGTTCACACCAGGTTTTGTTACCTAGAATCCTTTGCACATTTCAAAATGTGGCCAAAAAAACACATTTTCCTCACATTTCGGTGACAGAAAGTTCTGGAATCTGAGAGGAGCCACAAATGTCCTTCCACCCAGCGTTCCCCCAAGTCTCCTGATAAAAATGGTACCTCACTTTTCTGGGTGGGCCTAGCGCCCGTGGCAGGAAATGCCCCAAAACTCAACGTGAACACATCACATTTTACCAAAGAAAACATAGCTGTTTTTTGCAAATTGCCTAGCTGTGGATTTTGGCCTCTAGCTCAGCTGGCACCTAGGGAAACGGACCAAAGCTGCACATTTCTGAAAACTAGAAAACTAGGGGAATCCAAAATGGGGTGACTTGCGGGGCTGTCACCAGGTTCTGTTACCTAGAATCCTTTGAAACCTCAAAATGTGGCAAAAAAAAACACCTTTTCCTCACATTTTGGTGACAGAAGGTTCTGGAATCTGAGAGGATGCACAAATTTCCATCCACCAAGCGTTACCTCAACTCTCCAGATAAAAATGGTACCTCACTTGTGTGAGTAGGCCTAGCGCCCGCGACAGGAAATGCCCCAAAACACAACATGGACACATGATATTTTCCCAAAGAAAATAGAGCAGTTTTTTGCAAAGTGCCTAGCTGTGGATTTTGGCCTCTAGCTCAGCCGGCACCCAGGAAAACCTACCAAACCTGTGCCTTTTTGAAAAGTAGACACCCAGGGGAATCCAGGATGGGTTGACTTGTGGGGCTCTCACCATGTTCTGTTACTCAGAAACCTTTGCAAACCTCAAAATGTGGTCAAAAAAACACATTTTCCTCACATTTCGGTGACAGGAAGTTCTGGAATCTGAGAGGAGTCACAAATGTCCTTCCACCCAGCGTTTCCCCAAGTATCCTGATAAAAATGGTGCCTCACTTGCCTGGGTAGGCCTAGCGCCCGCGACAAGGAAGGCCCCAAAACACAACATGGACACATCACTTTTTCAAACGAAAACAGAGCTGTTTTTTGCAAAGTGCCTAGCTGTGGATTTTGGACTCTAGCTCAGCCGGCACCTAGGGAAGCCTACCAAACCTGCACATTTCAGAAATCTAGACACCTAGGGGAATCTAGGATGGGGTGACTTGTGGGGCTCTCACAGGTACTGTTACCTAGAATCCTTTGCAAACCTCAAAATGTGGCCAAAAAAGCACTTTTTCCTCACATTTCGGTGACAGAAAGTTCTGGAATCTGAGAGGAGCCACAAATGTCTTCAACCCAGCGTTCCCCCAAGTCTCCAGATAAAAATGGTACCTCACTTGTCAGGGTAGGCCTAGCACCCGGGACACGAAAAGCCCCAAAACACAACATGGACACATGACATTTTCCAAAGAAAACAGAGCTGTTTTTTGCAAAGTGCTTAGCTGTGGAATTTGGCCTCTAGCTCGTCCGGCACCAAGGGAAACCTTCCAAACCTGTGCTTTCTTGAAAAGTAGACACCTAGGAAAATCCAGAATGGGTTGACTTGTGGGGCTCTCACCAGGTTCTGTTACCCAGAATCCTTTGCAAACCTCAAAATATGGCAAAAAACACTTTTTTTTTTCACATTTCGGTGACAGAAAGTTCTGGAATCTGAGAGGAGCCACAAATTTCTTCCACCCAGCATTCCCCCAAGTCTCCCGATAAACATGGTACCTCACTTGTGTGGGTAGGCCTAGTGTCCGTGACAGGAAATCACCCAAAACACAACATGGACACATCACATTTTCCCCCAAAAAAACAGAGCTGTTTTTTGCAAGGTGCCTAGCTGTGGATTTTGGACTCTAGCTCAGCTGGACCCTAGGGAAACCTACCAAACATGTAAGTTTTTTAAACCTATACACCTAGGGGAATCCAGGATGGGGTGACTTGTGGGGCTCCCGCCAGGTTCTGTTACCCAGAATCCTTTGCAAACCTCAAAATTTGGCTAAAAGAACACCTTTCACTCACATTTTGGTGACAGAAAGTTCTGGAATCCGAGAGGAGCCACATATGTTTTTCCACCAAGCGTTTCCCCAAGTATCCCGATAAAAATGGTACCTCACTTGTGTGGGTAGGCCTAGCGCCCGCGACACGAAATGCCCCAAAACACAACGTGGACACATCACATTTTCCCAAAGAAAACAGAGCTTTTTTTTTGTAAAGTGCCAAGCTGTGGATTTTAGCCTCAAGCTCAGCCGGCACCTCGGGAAGTGTACCGAACCTGTGCATTTTTGAAAACTAGACAATTAGGGGAGTCCAAGATGGGGTGACGTGCGGGGCTCTCACCAGATTCTGTTACCTGTAATCCTTTTAAAAGTCAAAATTTGGCAAAGAAATCACCTTCTCCTCACATTTCGGTGACAGAAAGTTCTGGAATCTGAGAGGAGGCACAAATGTCCTTCCACCCAGCGTTCCCTCAAGTTTCCCGATAAAAATTGTACCTCACTTGTGTGGGTAGGCCTAGCACCCGCAACAGGAAATGCCCCAAAACACAACATGGAGTCATCACATTTTCCAAAAGAAAACCGAGCTGTTTTTTGCAAAGTGCTTAGCTGTGGATTTTGGCCTCTAGCTCAGACGGCAGCTAGGAAAACCTACCAAAACTGTGCATTTTTTAAAACTAGACACGTACGGGAATCCAGAATGGGTTGACTTGTGGGCCTCTTGCCAGGTTCTGTTACCCAGAATCCTTTGCAAACCTCAAAATTTGGCCAAAAAAACTATTTTTCTTCACATTTCAGTGACAGAAAGTTCTGGAATCTGAGAGGACCCACAAATGTCCTTCCACCCAGCGTTCCCCCAAGTATCCCGATAAAAAGGGTACCTCACTTGTCTGGCAGGTCTAGCGCCCGCAACACGAAATGCCCCAAAACACAACATGGACACATCACATTTTCAAACGATAACAGAGCTTTTTTTTGCAAAGTGCTTAGCTGTGGAATTTGGCCTCTAGCTCAGCCGCCACCTAGGGAAACCTACCAAACCTGTGCTTTCTTGAAAAGTAGACACCTAGGGGAATCCAGAATGGGTTGACTTGTGGGGCTCTCACCAGGTTCTGTTACCCAGAATCTTTTGCAAACCTCAAAATGTGGCGAAAAAGCACTTTTACCTCAGATTTCAGTGACAGAAAGTTCTGGAATCTGAGAGGAGCCACAAATGTGTTCCACCCAGCGTTCCCCCAAGTCTCCCAATAAAAATGGTACCTCACTTGTGTGGGTTGGCCTTTTTCCCACAACAGGAAATGCCCCAAAACACAACATTGACACATCACATTTTCCCAAAAAAAACAGAGCTGTTTTTTCCAAAGTGCCTAGCTGTGGATTTTGGACTCTAGCTCAGCTGGCACCTAGGGAAACCAACCAAACCTGTATGTTTTTTAAAACTATACACCTAGGGGAATCCAGGATGGAGGTGTCTTGTGGGGCTCTCTCCAGGTTCTCTTCCCCAGAATCCTTTGCAAACCTCAAAATTTGGCCAAAAGAACACCTTTCACTCACATTTTGGTGACAGAAAGTTCTGGAATCTGAAAGGAGACACAAATGTCTTTTCACCCAGCGTTTCCCCTAGTCTCAAAATAACAATGGTACCTCACTTGTGTGGGTAGGCCTAGCACCTGCGACACGAAATGCCCCAAAACACAACGTGGACACATCACATTTTCCCACAGAAAACAGAGCTGTTTTTTACAAAGTGCCTAGATGTGGATTTTGGCCTCTAGCTTAGCCGGCACCTAGGGAAACGTACCGAACCTGTGCATTTTTGAAAACTAGACAACCAGGGGATTCCAAAATGGGGTGACTTGCGGGGATCTCACCAGGTTCTGTTACCTGGAATCCTTTGTAAACCTCATAATTTGGCCAAGAAAACACCTTCTCCTCACATTTCGGTGACAGAAAGTTCTAGAATCTGAGAGGAGCCACAAGTGTCCTTCCACCCAGCATTCCCTCAAGTCTCCCGATAAAAATGGTACCTAACTTCTGTGGGTAGGCCAAGCGCCTGCGACAGGAAATGCCCCAAAACACAACATGGACACATCACATTTTCCAAAAGAAAACAGAGCTGTTTTTTGCAAAGTGCCTAGCTGTGGATTTTGGCTTCTAGCTCAGCCGGCAGCTAGGGAAACTTACCAAACTTGTACATTTTTTAAAACTAGACACGTAGGGGAATTCTAGGATGAGATGACTTGTGGGGCTCTCACCAGGTTCTGTTACCCAGAATCCTTTGCAAAACCAAAAATTTGGCCAAAAAACACTTTTTCCTCACATGTCGGTGACAGAAAGTTCTGGAATCTAAGAGGAGCCACAAATGTGCTTCCAATCAGCGTTGCCACAAGTCTCTCAATAAAAATTGTACCTCACTTGTGTGGGTAGGCCTAGCGCCCGCGACAGGAAATGCCCCAAAACACAACATGGACACCTCACATTTTCCAAAAGAAAACAGAGCTGTTTTTTGCAAAGCGCCTAGCTGTGGATTTTGGCCTCTAGCTCAGCCGGCAGCTAGGGGAACCTACCAAACCTGTGCATTTTTAAAAACTAGACACCTACGGGAATTCTAGGATGGGGTGACTTGTGGGGCTCTCACCAGGGTCTTTTACCCAGAATCCTTTGCAAACCTCAAAATGTGGCCAAAAAACACTTTTTCCTCACATGTCGGTGACAGAAAGTTCTGAAATCTAAGAGGAGCCACAACTTTGCTTCCAATCAGCGTTGCCCCAAGTCTCTCAATAAAAATGGTACCTCACTTGTGTGGGTAGGCCTAGCGCCCGCAATAGAAAATGCCCCAAAACACAACATGGACACATCACATTTTCCCAAAGAAAACAGAGCTGTTTTTTGCAAAGTGCCTAGCTGTGGATTTTGGCCTCCAGCTCTGCCGGCACCTAGGGAAACCTACCAAACCTCCACATTTTTGAAAAGTAAACACCTACGGGAATCCAAAATGTTGTGACTTGTGGGCTCTCACAGGTTCTGTTACCTAGAATCCTTTGCAAACCTCAAAATTTGGCCCCAAAAATTTTTTTTCCTCATATTTCGGTGACAGAAAGTTCTGGAATCTGAGTAGAGCCACACATTTCCTTCTACCCAGCGTTCCTCCCCCAAGTCTCCCGATAAAAATGGAACCTCACTTCTGTGGGTAGGCCTAGTGCCCACGACAAGAAATGTCCCAAAACACAACGTGGACACATCACATTTTCCCAAAGAAAACAGAGCTGTTTTTTGCAAAGTGCCTAGCTGTGGATTTTGGCCTCTAGCTCAGCCGGCACCAAAAGAAACCTACCAAGCTGGTACATTTTTGAAAACTAGACACCTGGGTGAATCCAAGATGGGGTGATTTGTGGGGCTCTCAGCAGGCACTGTTACCCAGAATCCTTTGAAAACCTCAAAATTAGGCCAAAAAAACACTTTTTCTTCACATTTCGGTGACAGAAAGTTCTGGAATCTGATAGGAGCCACACATTTTCTTCTACTCAGCGTTCCCCCAAGTCTCCCGATAAAAAGGGAACCTCACTTCTGTGGGTAGGCATAGCGCCCGCGCCACGTAATGCCCCAAAACACAACGTGGACAAATCACATTTCCCCAAAGAAAACATAGCTGTTTTTTGCAGAGTCCCTAGCTGTGGATTTTGGCCTCTAGCTTAGCCGGCACCTGGGGAAACCTACCAAACCTGTGCACTTTTTAAAACTAGACACCTAGGGGAATTCTAGGATGGGGTGACTTGTGGGGCTCTCACCAGTGTCTGTTACCCAGAATCCTTTGCAAACCTCAAAATTTTGCCAAAAAACACTTTTTCCTCACATATCGGTGACAGAAAGTTCTGTAATCTAAGAGGAGCCAAAAATTTGTTCCACTCAGTGTTGCCCCAAGCCTCTCAATAAAAATGGTACCTCACTTGTGTGGGTAGGCCTAGAGCCCACAATAGGAAATGCCCCAAAACACAACATGGACACATCACATTTTCCCAAAGAAAACAGAGCAGTTTTTTGCAAAGTGCCTAGCTGTGGATTTTGTCCTCCAGCTCAGCCGGCACCTAGGGAAACCTACCAAACCTCCACATTTTTTAAAAGTAGACACCTAAGGGAATCCAAAATGGTGTGACTTGTGGGGCTCTCACAGGTTCTGTTACCTAGAATCCTTTGCAAACCTCAAAATTTGGCCAAAAAAACTATTTTTCCTCATATTTCGGTGACAGAAAGTTCTGGAATCTGAGTAGAGCCACACATTTCCTTCTACCCAGCGTTCCCCCAAGTCTCCCGATAAACACGGAACCTCACTTATGTGGGTAGGCTTAGTGCCCACAACAGGAAATGCCCCAAAACACAACTTGGACACATCCCATTTTCCCAAAGAAAACAGAGCTGTTTTTTGCAAAGTGCCTAGCCGTGGATTTTGGCCTCCAGCTCAGCCGGCATCTAAGGAAACCTACCAAGCTGGTGCATTTTTGAAAACTAGACACCTAGGTGAATCCAAGATGGGGTGACTTGTGGGGCTCTCAGCAGGTACTGTTACCCAGAATCCTTTGCAAACCTCAAAATTAGGCCAAAAAAACACTTTTTCCTCACATTTCAGTGACGGAAAGTTCTGGAATCTGAGAGGAGCCACACATTTCCTTCTACCCAGCGTTCCCCCAAGTCTCCCGATAAAAATGGAGCCTCACTTCTGTGGGTAGGCCTAGCGCCCGTGCCATGTAATGCCCTAAAATACAACGTGGACACATCACATTTTCCCAAAGAAAACAGAGCTGTTTTTTGCAAAGTGCCTAGCTGTGGATTTTGGCCTCTAGCTCAGCCGGCAGCTAGGGAAACCTACCAAACCTGTGCATTTTTAAAAACTAGACACCTACGGGAATTCTAGGATGGGGTGACTTGTGGGGCTCTCACCAGGGTCTGTTACCCAGAATCCATTGCAAACCTCAAAATTTGGCCAAAAAACACTTTTTCCTCATATGTCGGTGACAGAAAGTTCTGAAATCTAAGAGGAGCCACAAATGCGCTACCAATCAGCGTTGCCCCAAGTCTCTCAATAAAAATGGTACCTCACTTGTGTGGGTAGGCCTAGCGCCCGCAATAGGAAATGCCCCAAAACACAACATGGACACATCACATTTTCCCAAAGAAAACAGAGCTGTTTTTTGCAAAGTGCCTAGCTGTGGATTTTGGCCTCCAGCTCAGCCGGCACCTAGGGAAACGTACCAAACCTGCACATTTTTGAAAACTAAAGAACTAGGGGAATCTGAGATGGGGTGACTTGCGGGGCTCTCACCGGGTTCTGTTACATAGAATCCTTTGAAAACCTCAAAATGTGGCCAAAAAACACTTTTTCCTCACATTTTTTGACAGAAAGTTCTGGAATCTGAGAGGAGCCACAAATTTCCTTCCACCCAGCGTTCACCCAAGACTCCCAAAAAAAATGGTACCTCACTTGTGTGAGTAGACCAATCGCCCGCAACAGGAAATTACCCAAAACACAGAGTGGAGACATGACATTTTCCCAAGGAAAACAGAGCTGTTTTTTGCAAAGTGCCTAGCTGTGGATTTTGGCCTCTAGCTAAGCCGGCACCTAGAGAAACGTACCAAACCTGTGCATTTTTAAAAACTAGACACCTACGGGAGTTCTAGGATGGGGTGACTTGTGGGGCTCTCACCAGTGTCTGTTACCCAGAATCCTTTGCAAACCTCAAAATTTTGCCAAAAAACACTTTTTCCTCACTTGTCGGTGACAGAAAGTTCTGAAATCTAAGAGGAGCCACAAATGTGTTCCAATCAGCGTTGCCCCAAGCCTCTCAATAAAAATGGTACCTCACTTGTGTGGGTAGGCCTAGCGCCCACAATAGGAAATGCCCCAAAACACAACATGGACACATCACATTTTCCCAAAGAATACAGAGCTGTTTTAGCAAAGTGCCTAGCTGTGGATTTTGGCCTCCAGCTCAGCCGGCACCTAGGGAAACCAACCAACCTCCACATTTTTGAAAAGTAGACACCTAAGGGAATCCAAAATGGTGTGACTTGTGGGGCTCTCACAGGTTCTGTTACCTAGAATCCTTTGCAAACCTCAAAATTTGGCCCAAAAAATTATTTTTCCTCATATTTCGGTGACAGAAAGTTCTGGAATCTGAGTAGATCCACACATTTCCTTCTACCCAGCGTTCCCCCAAGTCTCCCGATAAAAACGGAACCTCACTTCTGTGGGTAGGCCTAGTGCCCACGACAGGAAATGCCCCAAAACACAACTTGGACACATCACATTTTCCCAAAGAAAACAGAGCTGTTTTTTGCAAAGTGCCTAGCTGTGGATTTTGGCCTCTATCTCAGCCGGCATCTAAGGAAACCTACCAAGCTGGTGCATTTTTGAAAACTAGACACCTAGGTGAATCCACGATGGGGTGACTTGTGGGGCTCTCAGCAGGTACTGTTACCCAGAATCCTTTGCAAACCTCAAAATTAGGCCAAAAAAACACTTTTTCCTCACATTTCAGTGACGGAAAGTTCTGGAATCTGAGAGGAGCCACACATTTCCTTCTACCCAGCGTTCCCCCAAGTCTCCCGATAATAAGGGAGCCTCACTTCTGTGGGTAGGCCTAGCGCCCGCGCCATGTAATGCCCCAAAACACAACATGGACACATCACATTTTCCCAAAGAAAACATAGCTGTTTTTGCAAAGTCTCTAGCTGTGGATTTTGGCCTCTAGCTCAGCCGGCAGCTAGGGAAAGCTACCAAACCTGTGCATTTTTAAAAACTAGACACCTAGGGTAATTCTAGGATGGGGTGACTTGTGGGGCTCTCACCAGGGTCTGTTACCCAGAATCCTTTGCAAACCTCAAAACTTGGCCAAAAAAACACTTTTTCCTCAAATTTCGGTGACAGAAAGTTGTGGAATCTGAGAGGAGCCACAAATGTCTCTCCATTCAGCGTTCCCCCAAGTCTCCCAATAAAAATGGTACCTCACTTGTGTGGGTAGGCCTAGCATCCGCGACAGGAAATGCCAATAAACACAACATGGACACATCACATTTTCCCAAAGAAAACAGAGCTGCTTTTAGCAAAGTCCCTAGCTGTGGAATTTGGCCTCTAGCTCAGCCAGCACACAGGGCAGCCTACCAAACCTGTGCTTTTTTGAAAAGTAGACACTTAGGGGAATCCAGAATGGGTTGACTTGTGGGGCTCTCACCAGGGTCTGTTTCCAGGAATCCTTTGCAAGCGTCAACATTTGGCCAAAAGAACACTTTTCACTCATATTTTGGTGACAGAAAGTTCTGGAATCTGAAAGGAGCCACAAATGTCTTTCCATTCAGCGTCTCCCCATGTCTCCCAATAAAAATGGTCCCTCACTTGCCTGGGTAGGCCTAGCGCCCACGACACGAAATGCCCCAAAACACAACATGGACACATCACATTTTCAAACGATAACAGCTGTTTTTTGCAAAGTGCTTAGCTGTGGATTTTGACCTCTAGCTCAGCCGGCACATAGGGAAACCTACCAAACCTGCGCATTTCTGAAATCTAGACACCTAGGGGAATCTAGGATGGGGTGACTTGTGGGGCTCTCACAGGTTCTGTTACCTAGAATCCTTTGCAAACCTCAAAATGTGGCCAAAAAAGCACTTTTTCCTCACATTTCGGTGACAGAAAGTTCTGGAATCTGGGAGGAGCCACAAATGTCTTACACCCAGCGTTCCCCCAAGTCTCCCAATAAAAATGGTACCTCACTTGTGTGGGTTGGCCTAGTGCCCACAACAGGAAATGCCCCAAAACACAACATGGACACATCACATTTTCCCAAAGAAAACAGAGCTGTTTTTTGCAAAGTGCCTAGCTGTGGATTTTGGACTCTAGCTCAGCTGGCACCTAGGGAAACCTACCAAACCTGTACGGTTTTTAAAACTATACACCTAGTGGAATCCAGGATGGAGGTGACTTGTGGGGCTCTCTCCAGGTTCTGTTACCCAGAATCCTTTCCAAACCTCAAAATTTGGCCAAAAGAACACTTTTCACTCACATTTTGGTGACAGATAGTTCTGGAATCTGAGAGGAGCCACAAATGCGCTTCCAATCAGCGTTGCCCCAAGTCTCTCAATAAAAATGGTACCTCACTTGTGTGGGTAGGCCTAGCGCCCGCAATAGGAAATGCCCCAAAACACAACATGGACACATCACATTTTCCCAAAGAAAACAGAGCTGTTTTTTCCAAAGTGCCTATCTGTGGATTTTGGCCTCCAGCTCAGCCGGCACCTAGGGAAACGTACCAAACCTGCACATTATTGAAAACTAAAGAGCTCGGGGAATCTGAGATGGGGTGACTTGAGGGGCTCTCACTGGGTTCTGTTACATAGAATCCTTTGTAAACCTCAAAATGTGGCCAAAAAACACTTTTTCCTCACATTTTTTGACAGAAAGTTCTGGAATCTGAGAGGAGCCACAAATTTCCTTCCACCCAGCGTTCACCCAAGACTCCCAATAAAAATGGTACCTCACTTGTGTGAGTAGACCAATCGCCCGGAACAGGAAATTACCCAAAACACAACGTGGAGACATGACATTTTCCCAAGGAAAACAGAGCTGTTTTTTGCAAAGTGTCTAGGTGTGGATTTTGGCCTCTAGCTCAGCCGGCACCTAGAGAAACGTACCAAACCTGACCATTGTTTTAAACTAGACACGTAGGAGAATCCAGAATGGGTTGACTTTGAGGGGCTCTCACCAGGTTCTGTTACCCAGAATCCTTTGCAAACCTCAAAATGTGGCAAAAAACACTTTTTCTTCACATTTCAGTGACAGAAAGTTCTGGAATCTGAATGGACCCACAAATGTCCTTCCACCCAGCGTTCCTCCATGTATCCCGATAAAAATGGTACCTCACTTGTCTGGGTAGGCCTAGCGCCAGCAACATGAAATGCCCCAAAACACAACATGAACTCATCACATTTTCCAAAGAAAACAGAGCTGTTTTTTGCAAAGTGCTTAGCTGTGGAATTTGGCCTCTATTTCAGCCAGCACCTAGGGAAACCTACCAAACCTGTGCTTTCTTGAAAAGGAGACACCTAGGGGAATCCAGAATGGGTTGACTTTGTGGGGCTCTCACCAGGTTCTGTTACCCAGAATCCTTTGCAAACCTCAAAATGTGGCAAAAAACACTTTTTCTTCACATTTCAGTGACAGAAAGTTCTGGAATCTGAGAGGACCCACAAATGTCCTTCCACCCAGCTTTCCTCATTGTATCCCGATAAAAATGGTACCTCACTTGTCTGGGTTGGCCTAGCGCGAGCAACATGAAATGCCCCAAAACACAACATGGACTCATCACATTTTCCAAAGAAAACAGAGCTGTTTTTTGCAAAGTGCTTAGCTGTGGAATTTGGCCTCTATTTCAGCCAGCACCTAGGGAAACCTACCAAACCTGTGCTTTCTTGAAAAGGAGACACCTAGGGGAATCCAGAATGGGTTGACTTGTGGGGCTCTCACCAGGTTCTGTTACCCAGAATCCATTGCACACCTCAAAATGTGGCAAAAAACACTTTTTCTTCACATTTCAGTGACAGAAAGTTCTGGAATCTGAGAGGATGCACAAATTTCCTTCCACCCAGCGTTCCCCCATGTATCCCAATAAAAATGGTACCTCACTTGTGTGGGTAGGCCTAGCGCACGCGACAGGAAATCCCCCAAAACACAACATGGACACATCACATTTTCCCAAAGAAAACAGAGCTGTTTTTGCAAAGTCCCTAGGTGTGGATTTTGGACTCTAGCTCAGCTGGAACCTAGGGAAACCTACCAAACCTGTACTTTTTAAAAACTATACAGCTAGTGGAATCCAGGATGGGTGACTTGTGGGGCTCTCACCAAGTTCTGTTACCGAGAATGCTTTGCAAACCTCAAAATTTGGCTAAAAGAACACCTTTCACTCACATTTTGGTGACAGAAAGTTCTGGAATCTGAGAGGAGCCGCAAATATCTTTCCGCCCAGCGTTTCCACAAGTCTCCCAATAAAAATGGTACCTCACTTGTGTGGGTAGGCCTAGCGCCCGCCACACGAAATGCCCCAAAACACAACGTGGACACATCACCTTTTCCCAAAGAAAACAGAGCTGTTTTTTGCAAAGTGCCAAGCTGTGGATTTTGGCCTCTAGCTCAGCCAGCACCTAGGGAAACATACTGAACCTGTGCATTTTTTTAAACTAGACACGTAGGAGAATCCAGAATGGGTTGACTTGAGGGGCTCTCACCAGGTTCTGTTACCCAGAATCCTTTGCAAACCTCAAAATGTGGCAAAAAACACTTTTCAGTGACAGAAAGTTCTGGAATCTGAGAGGACCCACAAATGTCCTTCCACCCAGCGTTCCTCCATGTATCCCGATAAAAATGGTACCTCACTTGTCTGGGTAGGCCTAGCGCCAGCGACACAAAATGCCCCAAAACACAACATTGACTCATCACATTTTCCAAAGAAAACAGAGTTGTTTTTTGCAAAGTGCTTAGCTGTGGAATTTGGCCTCTAGTTCAGCCAGCACCTAGGGAAACCTACCAAACCTGTGCTTTCTTGAAAAGGAGACACCTAGGGGAATCCAGAATGGGTTGACTTGTGGGGCTCTCACCAGGTTCTGTTACCCAGAATCCAGTGCAAACCTCAAAATGTGGCAAAAAACACTTTTTCTTCACATTTCAGTGACAGAAAGTTGTGGAATCTGAGAGGACCCACAAATTTCCTTCCACCCAGCGTTCCCCCATGTATCCCGATAAAAATGGTTCCTCACTTGAGTGGGTAGGCCTAGCGCACGCGACAGGAAATCCCCCAAAACAGAACATGGACACATCACATTTTCCCAAACAAAACAGAGCTGTTTTTGCAAAGTCCCTAGGTGTGGATTTAGGACTCTAGCTCAGCTGGAACCTAGGGAAACCTACCAAACCTGTACTTTTTAAAAGCTATACAGCTAGTGGAATCCAGGATGGGGTGGCTTGTGGGGCTCTCACCAAGTTCTGTTACCGAGAATGCTTTGCAAACCTCAACATTTGGCTAAAAGAACACATTTCACTCACATTTTGGTGACAGAAAGTTCTGGAATCTGAGAGGAGCCACAAATGTCTTTCCACCCAGTGTTTCCACAAGTCTCCCGATAAAAATGGTACCTCACCTGTGTGGGTAGGCCTAGCGCCCGCCACACGAAATGCCCCAAAACACAACGTGGACACATCACATTTTCCCAAAGAAAACAGAGCTGTTTTTTGCAAAGTGCCTAGCTGTGGATTTTGGCCTCTAGCTCAGCCAGCACCTAGGGAAACATACCGAACCTGTGCATTTCTGAAAACTAGACAACCAGGGGAGTCCAAGATGGGGTGACTTGCGGGGCTCTCACCAGGTTCTGTTACCTGGAATCCTTTGTAAGCCTCAAAATTTGGCCAAGAAAACACCTTCTCCTCACATTTCGGTGACAGAAAGTTCTGGAATCTGAGAGGAGCCACAAATGTCCTTCCACCCAGCGTTCACTCAAGTCTCCTGATAAAAATGGTACCTCACTTGTGTGGGTAGGCCTAGCGCCCGCGACAGGAAATACCCCAAAACACAACATGGACACATCACATTTTCCAAAAGAAAACAGAGCTGTTTTTTGCAAAGTGCCTAGCTGTGGACTTTGGCCTCTCGCTCAGCCGGCAGCTAGGGAAACCTACCAAACCTGTGCATTTTTAAAAACTAGACACCTAGGGGAATTCTAGGATGAGGTGACTTGTGGGGATCTCACCGGGGTCTGTTACCCAGAATCCTTTGCAAACCTCAAAATTTGGCCCAAAAAATAATTTTTCCTCATATTTCGGTGACAGAAACTTCTGGAATCTGAGTAGAGCCACACATTTCCTTCTACCCAGCGTTCCCCCAAGTCTCCTGATAAAAATGGTACCTCACTTGTGTGGGTAGGCCTAGCGCCCGCGACAGGAAATACCGCAAAACACAACATGGACACATCACATTTTCCAAAAGAAAACAGAGCTGTTTTTTGCAAAGTGCCTAGCTGTGGATTTTGGTCTTTAGCTCAGCCGGCAGCTAGGTGAACCTACCAAACCTGTGCATTTTTAAAAACTAGACACCTACGGGAATTCTAGGATGGGGTGACTTGTGGGTCTCTCACCAGGGTCTTTTACCCAGAATCCTTTGCAAACCTCAAAATTTGGCCAAAAAACACTTTTTCCTCACATGTCGGTGACAGAAAGTTCTGAAATCTAAGAGGAGCCACAACTGTGCTTCCAATCAGCGTTGCCCCAAGTCTCTCAATAAAAATGGTACCTCACTTGTGTGGGTAGGCCTAGCGCCCACAATAGGAAATGCCCCAATACACAACAATGGCACATCACATTCTCCCAAAGAAAACAGAGCTGTTGTTTGCAAAGTGCCTAGCTGTAGATTTTGGCCTCCAGCTCAGCCAGCACCTAGGGAAACCTACCAAACCTCCACATTTTTGAAAAGTAGACACCTAGGGGAATCCAAAATGTTGTGACTTGTCGGGCTCTCACAGGTTCTGTTACCTAGAATCCTTTGCAAACCTCAAAATTTGGCCAAAAAAACAATTTTTCCTCATATTTCGGTGACAGAAAGTTCTGGAATCTGAGTAGAGCCACACATTTCCTTCTACCCAGCGTTCCCCCAAGTCTCCTGATAAAAATGGAACCTCACTTCTGTGGGTAGGCCTAGTGCCCACGACAGGAAATGCCCCAAAACACAACGTGGACACATCACATTTTCCCAAAGAAAACAGAGCTGTTTTTTGCAAAGTGCCTAGCAGTGGATTTTGGCCTCTAGCTCAGCCGGCACCTACAGAAACCTACCAAGCTGGTGCATTTTTGAAAACTAGACACCTAGGTGAATCCAAGATGGGGTGACTTGTGGGGCTCTCAGCAGGCACTGTTACCCAGAATCCTTTGCAAACCTCAAAATTAGGCCAAAAAAACACTTTTTCCTCACATTGCGGTGACAGAAAGTTCTAAAATCTAAGAGGAGCCAATAAATGTGCTTCCAATCAGCGTTGCCCCAAGTCTCCCAATAAAAATGGTACCTCACTTGTGTGGGTAGGCCTAGCGCCCGCAATAGGAAATGCCCCAAAACACAACATGGACACATCACATTTTCCCAAAGAAAACAGAGCTGTTTTTTGCAAAGTGCCTAGCTGTGGATTTTGGTCTCCAGCTCAGCCGGCACCTAGGGAAACCTACCAAACCTCCACATTTTTTAAAAGTAGACACCTAAGGGAATCCAAAATGGTGTGACTTGTGGGGCTCTCACAGGTTCTGTTACCTAGAATCCTTTGCAAACCTCAAAATTTGGCCAAAAAAACTATTTTTCCTCATATTTCGGTGACAGAAAGTTCTGGAATCTGAGTAGAGCCACACATTTCTTTCTACCCAGCGTTCCCCCAAGTCTCCCGATAAAAACGGAACCTCACTTCTGTGGGTAGGCCTAGTGCCCACGACAGGAAATGCCCCAAAACACAACTTGGACACATCACATTTTCCCAAGAAAACAGAGCTGTTTTTTGCAAAGTGCCTAGCTGTGGATTTTGGTCTTTAGCTCAGCCGGCAACTAAATAAACCTACCAAGCTGGTGCGTTTTTGAAAACTAGACACCTAGGTGAATCCAAGATGGGGTGACTTGTGGGGCTCTCAGCAGGTACTGTTACCCAGAATCCTTTGCAAACCTCAAAATTAGGCCAAAAAAACACCTTTTCCTCACATTTCAGTGACGGAAAGTTCTGGAATCTGAGAGGACTCACACATTTCCTTCTATCCAGCGTTCCCCCAAGTCTCCCGATAAAAAGGGAGCCTCACTTCTGTGGGTAGGCCTAGCACCCGCGCCATGTAATGCCCCAAAACACAACGTGGACACATCGCATTTTCCCAAAGAAAACATAGCTGTTTTTGCAAAGTCTCTAGCTGTGGATTTTGGCCTCTAGCTCAGCCGGCAGCTAGGGAAACCTACCAAACCTGTGCATTTTTAAAAACTAGACACCTAGGGTAATTCTAGGATGGGGTGACTTGTGGGGCTCTCACCAGGGTCTGTTACCCAGAATCCTTTGCAAACCTCAAAACTTGGCCAAAAAAACACTTTTTCCTCAAATTTCGGTGACAGAAAGTTGTGGAATCTGAGAGGAGCCACAAATATCTCTCCATTCAGTGTTCCCCCAAGTCTCCCAATAAAAATGGTATCTCACTTGTGTGGGTAGGCCTAGCATCCGCGACAGGAAATGCCCATAAACACAACATGGACACATCACATTTTCCCAAAGAAAACAGAGCTGCTTTTAGCAAAGTCCCTAGCTATGGAATTTGGCCTCTAGCTCAGCCAGCACACAGGGGAGCCTACCAAACCTGTGCTTTTTTGAAAAGTAGACACTTAGGGGAATCCAGAATGGGTTTACTTGTGGGGCTCTCACCAGGGTCTGTTTCCAGGAATCCTTTGCAAACGTCAACATTTGGCCAAAAGAACACTTTTCACTCATATTTTGGTGACAGAAAGTTCTGGAATCTGAGAGGAGCCACAAATGTCTTTCCATTCAGCGTCTCCCCATGTCTCCCAATAAAAATGGTCCCACACTTGCCTGGGTAGGCCTAGCGCCCACGACACGAAATGCCCCAAAACACAACATGGACACATCACATTTTCAAACGATAACAGCTGTTTTTTGCAAAGTGCTTAGCTGTGGATTTTGACCTCTAGCTCAGCCGGCACATAGGGAAACCTACCAAACCTGCGCATTTCTGAAATCTAGACACCTAGGGGAATCTAGGATGGGGTGACTTGTGGGGCTCTCACAGGTTCTGTTACCTAGAATCCTTTGCAAACCTCAAAATGTGGCCGAAAAAGCACTTTTTCCTCACATTTCGGTGACAGAAAGTTCTGGAATCTGAGAGGAGCCACAAATGTCTTAGACCCAGCGTTCCCCCAAGTCTCCCAATAAAAATGGTACCTCACTTGTGTGGGTTGGCCTAGTGCCCACAACAGGAAATGCCCCAAAACACAACATGGACACATCACATTTTCCCAAAGAAAACAGAACTGTTTTTTGCAAAGTGCCTAGCTGTGGATTTTGGACTCTAGCTCAGCTGGCACCAAGGGAAACCTACCAAACCTGTACGGTTTTTAAAACTATACACCTAGTGGAATCCAGGATGGAGGTGACTTGTGGGGCTCTCTCCAGGTTCTGTTACCCAGAATCCTTTGCAAACCTCAAAATTTGGCCAAAAGAACACTTTTCACTCACATTTTGTGGACAGATAGTTCTGGAATCTGAGAGGAGCCACAAATGTCTTTCCATTCAGTGTTTCCCCAAGTCTCCCGATAAAAATGGTACCTCACTTGTGTGGGTAGGCCTAGCGCCCGTGACTGGAAATGCCCCAAAACAGAACATGAACACATGACATTTTCCCAAAGAAAACAAAGCTGTTTTTTTCACAGTGCCTAGCTGTGGATTTTGGCCTCTAGCTCAACCGGCACCTAGGGAAACGTACCAAACCTGCAAATTTTTGAAAACTAAAGATCTAGGGGAATCTGAGATGGGGTGACTTGCGGGGCTCTCACCAGGTTCTGTTACCTAGAATCCTTTGTAAACCTCAAAATGTGGCCAAAAAACACTTTTTCCTCACATTTTTTTGACAGAAAGTTCTGGAATCTGAGAGGAGCCACAAATTTCCTTCCACCCAGCATTCACCCAAGACTCCCAATAAAAATGGTACCTCACTTGTGTGAGTAGACCAATCGCCTGCAACAGGAAATTACCCAAAACACAACGTGGAGACATAACATTTTCCAAAGGAAAACAGAGCTGTTTTTTGCAAAGTGCCTAGGTGTGGATTTTGGCCTGTAGCTCAGCCGGCACCTAGAGAAACGTGGAAAACCTGTGCATTTTTTTAAACTAGACATGTAGGAGAATCCAGAATTGGTTGACTTCTGGGGCTCTCACCAGGTTCTGTTACCCAGAATCCTTTGCAAACCTCAAAATGTGGCAAAAAAACACTTTTTCTTCACATTTCAGTGACAGAAAGTTCTGGAATCTGAGAAGACCCACAAATTTCCTTCCACCCAGCGTTCCTCCATGTATCCCGATAAAAACGGTACCTCACTTGTCTGGGTAGGCGTAGCGACCGCAACACGAAATGCCCCAAAACACAACATGGACACATCACGTTTTCCAAAAGAAAACAGAGCTGTTTTTTGCAAAGTACCTAGCTGTGGATTTTGGCCTCTAGCTCAGCCGGCAGCTAGGGAAACCTACCAAACCTGTGCATTTTTAAAAACTAGACACCTACGGGAATTCTAGGATGGGGTGACTTGTGGGGCTCTCACCAGGGTCTGTTACCCAGAATCCTTTGCAAACCTCAAAATCTGGCCAAAAAACACTTTTTCCTCACATGTCGGTGACAGAAAGTTCTGAAATCTAAGAGGAGCCACAAATGCGCTTCCAATCAGCGTTGCCACAAGTCTCTCAATAAAAATGGTACCTCACTTGTGTGGGTAGGCCTAGCGCCTGCAATAGGAAATGCCCCAAAACACAACATGGTCACATCACATTTTCCCAAAGGAAACAGTGCTGTTTTTTGCAAAGTGCCTAGGTGTGGATTTTGGCCTCCAACTCAGCCGGCACCTATGGAAACGTACCAAACCTGCACATTTTTGAAAACTAAAGAACTAGGGGAATCTGAGATGGGGTGACTTGCGGGGCTTTCTCCGGGTTCTGTTACATAGAATCCTTTGTAAACCTCAAAATGTGTCCAAAAAACACCTTTTCCTCACATTTTTTTACAGAAAGTTCTGGAATCTGAGAGGAGCCACACATTTCCTTATACCCAGCGTTCACCCAAGACTCCCAATAAAAATGGTACCTCACTTGTGTGAGTAGACCAATCACCCGCAACAGGAAATTACCCAAAACACAACGTGGAGACATGACATTTTCCCAAGGAAAACAGACCTGTTTTTTGCAAAGTGCCTAGCTGTGGATTTTGGCCTCTAGCTCAGCCGGCACCTAGAGAAACGTACCAAACCTGTGCATTTATTTAAACTAGACACGTAGGAGAATCCAGAATGGGTTGACTTGTGGGGCTCTCACCAGGTTCTGTTACCCAGAATCCTTTGCAAACCTCAAAATGTGGCGAAAAACACTTTTTCTTCACATTTCAGTGACAGAAAGTTCTGGAATCTGAGAGGACCCACAAATTTCCTTCCACCCAGCGTTCCCACATGTATCCCGATAAAAATGGTACCTCACTTGTGTGGGTAGGCCTAGCGCACGCGACAGGAAATCCCCCAAAACACAACATGGACACATCACATTTTCCCAAAGAAAACAGAGCTGTTTTTGCAAAGTCCCTAGCTGTGGATTTTGGACTCTAGCTCAGCTGGAACCTAGGGAAACCTACCAAACCTGTACTTTTAAAAAACTATACAGCTAGTGGAATCCAGGATGGGGTGACTTGTGGGGCTCTCACCAAGTTCTGTTACCGAGAATGCTTTGCAAACCTCAAAATTTGGCTAAAAGAACAACTTTCACTCACATTTTGGTGACAGAAAGTTCTTGAATCTGAGAGGAGCCACAAATGTCTTTCCACCCAGCGTTTCCACAAGTCTCCCGATAAAAATGGTACCTCACTTGTGTGGGTAGGCCTAGCACCAGCGACACGAAATGCCCTAAAACACAACGTGGGCACATCACATTTTCCCAAAGAAAACAGTGCTGTTTTTTGCAAAGTGCCTAGCTGTGGATTTTGGCCTCTAGCTCAGCCAGCACCTAGGGAAATGTTGGACTTTTTTGCTTATGCAGGATCATCCCCAATCTTTTTGCCTCCTGCCTCCTATTTTTTCTGACCTGTTGCTGTTGACTTTTGAACTCTGAGCACTTTACCACTGCTAACCAGTGCTAAAGTGCATATGCTCTCTCTGTAAATTCTATTTTTGATTAGTTTATCCATGATTGGCATATTTGATTTACTAGTAAGTCCCTAGTAAAGTGCACTAGAGGTGCCAGGGCCTGTAAATCAAATGCTACTAGTGGGCCTGGAGCACTGGTTGTGCCACCCACATAAGTAGGTCTGTAATCATGTCTCAGACCTGCCATTGCAGTGTCTGTGTGCGCAGTTTTACCTGTAAATTCGACTTGGCAAGTGTACCCACTTGCCAAGCCTAAACCTTCCCTTTTCTTACATGTAAGGCACCCCTAAGGTAGGCCCTAGGTAGCCCCAAGGGCAGGGTGCAGTATATGGATAAGGAAGGACATATATGGGGTCATTCCAACCTTGGCGGTCGGTGTTAAAGCGGCGGCTAAACCGCCAACAGTCTGGCGGTAAAAAAAATGGAATTCCTACCCTGGCGGAAACCGCCAGCAGAGACCGCCACTTCAACACACCGCCCGCCACGGCGGGACAAACAAACAGCGTGGCGGTCACTGCCAACAGACAGGCGGGAGTCAATGTACTGTCCACCCCATCACAACCTACCAATCCGCCACCTTTCCTGGGGCGTTAGCCCCGCCGATAAAAACACGGCGGAAACAGCCATTTCTAACGGAAAATGCTCATCTCCATACACCCCACGAGGAATCTGGACAGCATAGAACCCGAACTCCACATCCTCCCAGCGATTGTCTTCCTGCTCCTCTACCAGGAGCACGAACGCCGGCGCAGAAGACAACAGTGAGTACTGCTCCTACGACATAGGGGAGGGGGTATGGAAAAAATTACGGGGACACACATACGCGACACACCCACCCCCACCCTCACCCACTACAACACACACATCAATGCATAGCAACAACTCAGAGTTACACCCCCAAACCCCCTGGAAGAATGTAAAGACAAAAGGAAATGATTCTAAACATTGGAATATATTGTATCACTGGCTTAAAAATATATCACACACCTAAAACCTTTATATACATAATTTTTAAAGTCCGATCATTGTAGCAGGCATTGTCCGTGGACCACTTGGCCCAAATCACATGGGCAAAGCCCACACAGGATACCTGACTCCAACGGAGAGAACACTGCAGGGGCATCAGATAGCAAAACTACAGGCACCTCAGGGGGAAGGGAAGGGAAGGGGGGGCACCTCAGCCAGATGAGTCCACAACGCCAGATCCATGAGGGGCCTCCATGGCCACTGTTCCATCCTGGGGAGTGCAAAGCCACAGTCTCTCAAGTCTCTACATTGGGTGGTTTGCCCACTGTTCCATCCTGGGGAGTGCAAAGCCACAGTCTCTCAAGTCTCTCCATTGGGTGGGTTGCCCACTGTTACATCCTGAGGAGTGCAAAGCCACAGTCTCACAAGTGGATAACAGTCTCCACTGGTTCTGGAGGGGGACTGGTGCCCAGAGTGCTTCGTGCAGCCCTGCCCGACCCAGAGGTGGGCCTGCCCCTTCTGCCAATGGGCCAGCGGTGCTTGAGACGGCGGTGCCCTGTTCAGCGGTGCTTGAGACGGCGGTGCCCTGTTCAGCGGTGCTTGAGATGAAGGGCCCAGTTCAGCGGTGCTTGAGACGGCGGTGCCCTGTTCAGCGGTGCTTGAGACGGCGGTGCCCAGTTCAGCGGTGCTTGAGACGGCAGTGCCCAGTTCAGCGGTGCTTGAGACGGCGGTGCCCTGTTCAGCGGTGCTTGAGACGGCGGTGCCCAGTTCAGCGGTGCTTGAGATGAAGGGCCCAGTTCAGTGGTGCTTGAGACGGCGGTGCCCAGTTCAGCGGTGCTTGAGACGGCGGTGCCCTGTTCAGCGGTGCTTGAGATGGCGGTGCCCAGTGCAGCGGTGCATCAGATAAGTGTCCAGCTCAGCGGATCCGGCCATGGCATGGAGGTCATTCGCCACCTGACCTGTGGCTGGCGGTGCCTTCCTGCCCATCTGTCGTGTGGCTGGCGGGGGCCTCCTGGGATGCAGTACCGGGCCTGTGGGTGTCCTCCTGCCCACCTGGGATGGGGCTTGCGGGGCCCTCCTGGGCTGCAGTACCGGGCCTGTGGGTTTCCTCCTGCCCACCTGGGAAGGGGCTTGTGGGGCCCTCCTGGGCTGCAGTACCGGGCCTGTGGGTGTCCTCCTACCCACCTGGGATGGGGCTGGCGGGGCCCTCCTGGCCAGCTGGGCTGCTGGCGGACTTGTCGGGCGTGCTGCCCTTCCCAGCCTTCCCTGTTCGCCTGTGGCCCTTCCCCACCTTTGGCGGTGTGCCAGGTGGCACCACACTTCCTGCCGGAGCCATGGTAGGGATTTTGGTCCCTGGTGTCTTCGGCCTCTCGCGCCGGCCACTGACAATCTTCGGATGTTTTACCAGGGGTGGCCTTGGCTCCTTACTGAACTGGCTGCCCTTGAGGGTGGGGGACTCCGCAGCCCATGGCACACTGTCATTACAGGTCCCGCTTTTGTGGTGGCTGAGGTGCTGACTGGAGTCCTATGAGATGGACGGGGTGGGGGAGTTGTTGGAAAGACGTCAAGTTTGGAAAGGAAAAGCAATTTAGGAACAGAGGGACGGGTAGGTGTAGTGGGTATGGGAGTGGAGGAAGAGGTTGTGGTTGTAGGAGTCTTCAGTCTGGTGTCTTTGGGTGCAGGTGCTTGGGCTGGATGCTGTCGTGAGGTGGATGGCTGTTGGGTGGGTGGCTGCCTGCGTTTGTGTAGCTTGGAAGAGGGGGTCACAGACACAGTGGGAGAGGACACAGGGGACGTGTAAATGGTAGTGGGGGTGGTGACTGCACGTGTGCGGGGGGTTCTGGTTGGTGTGCTGGTGATGGACGTAGTGGCTGAAGATGTTGTGCATGCAGGTGTGAGTGGAGACGTGACAGGGAGGGAGGATGGAGACGAGGAGGAGGGGGACACAGTGGAGGCAGTGGGTGTTGGTATGTCTGTATGTGGATGTTGCTTGTGTGAATGCTTGTGTGATGTGTGGTGCTTATGTCTGGATGAGCTTCCCTTAGGTGTTGAGGTGTGTGCAGGCTGGTCTGATGGTGTCCCTGGGATAGACAGAGGTACAGGTGATAGGGTATGGGTGGAGGAAGTTGGAGGGGGAGGCTAGAGACAGGGACAATTGCTGCCATCAGTGCTGAGGCCAGAGTGTTGAACGATCGCTGATGGGCAGCCTGACCAGAATGAATGCCCTCCTGGTATGCATTACTCTGGTGCACCTCCCTTTCTACTCCCTGGATGGCATTCAAAAGGGTAGACTGCCCAACAATGAGCATCCTCAGGAGGTCAATTACCTCCTCACTGAGGGCAGCAGGGGTGACAGGGGCAGGGCCTTAGGTGCCTGGGGCGAAGGAGATGCCCACCTTCCTGGGTGAGCGGGCACGGCCAAACGCTGGGGGGCTGCTGAAAGGGTGGTGCTGGTGCGCTGGGTGGCGGCTGTACCTGTTGGTGCGGGGGGCACGGATGTTGCCGCCACCACAAGGGAGCTCCCTTCAGAGGACGAGCCCGGGTCACTAATGTCTGCACGAGTCCCCGCTGTGGAGCTCCCCTCGCCCTCCGTCCCACTGGTGTATTCTGAATCCGTTGCATGGCCCTCCAGGGCCATGTGGGATGCAGCTCCCTCGTGCTCCGATGCCACTTCTCCTCCGCCTGATGATGCTAATGCACACATGAACAGGAAGACCACAAAAAAGGGGGGGGGGAAATAAAGACATGTTGAGTGCATGCATTGGCGACACCATTGGCGAGAGGACAGACACAGAAGCCTCCTGCACTACGCCACGCACATGGGGTCCACTACTCAATCCGTGGGACATGGCCTACAAGCCTATGGACGACAAATGCACACATAGATGACACAGGGCCATGGATAACTGTACTTGGCACCCTACAGAGGTGGGGGGCGGGGGCACAGGGCCATGCCTTACGGAGGGGCCTAGCCTATAGAAATCGCCCTGGCCTAGGGATACCCACAGCCCTCCTCCCCCACCCAGACACCTCCACTGCGTGCAAAGTCAGCAGAATGAGGTTGTACTCACCCCCTTGTGTCTGCTGTGATGTCCTCACGCGCCCATCCAAATCAGGGTAGGCCACCGCCAGGATCCGGGACATCAGGGGGGTCAAAGTACGACTGGCACCCCTCCCACGTTTCGAGGCCATCCCCAGCTGAGCCTCCGCCGTCTTCCTGCTCCAGCGTCAGATGTCCTCCCATCTCTTCCGGCAGTGGGTGCCCCGTCTGTGGTGGACCCACAGGGCCCGGACGTCCTTGGCGATGGCACGCCAAATGTCTATCTTCTGGTGGGCGCTGACCTATGTGAAATGTACAGGGGGAGAAAAAGAGTCATCACCTTCTGCACTCTCAATGTGAGTGGCCCTCCCATCCCTACCCTTGCCATGTGGCACATCCTGTCATCCGTCGTCTGATGCATGCCTCATTCGCTCCCCTCCCCACCATCTTTCATCCACCCGACTCAACACAGGCATTGGCCACAAAGCATGGTCCCAGTGTACTTACCTGTTGGTCTGGAGGACCGTAGAGTAGCGCATACTGGGGGAGGACCCCATCCATGAGTTTCTCCAATTCCTGAGCAGTGAAGGCAGGGGCCCTTTCCCCAGTCGCATGAGCCATTGTATCTTCCAGACCGAGATCACAGCAGCACTTGCAGTGTAGGTCCTCTCCTGTTGAAGATCAGGTATCGAGTGATTAAGCAGATAGAAAATGGCGGTCACGCCCGCGGCGGTGCGTACCGCGGCGGTGCGTACCACGACCGCCGGCGCACATCGTCATTGGCTCCTGAGACCCATAGGGTTCAATGTTAACCAATGCTGCTTTGCGCCGCGGTCTTTGCCCGCCTACCGCCACGGTGTGCCACGCCAGCGCATTGACCTCACATCCCATTGTCACACTTCACAGGTCAGGCAGCTGCCATTTCAAGGGCCCACATGGCTTACTTTTAACTGCGTCACACATACCTAGGCCTTGCATCAACACTCCTACAAACCATTCAATGCATTGGGAATGTTGTTTTGTGCAAACTGTGGTTACATACCTGTGGGCTGATTGACTCTGTGCTCGCTGTTGTCCTACATAGGCACCGTCTGCTGGGACATGCGAGGAGATGGAGGAATCTTCCCGTGTACAGACCGCTGGTAGACCTGTCGACAATGGAGGAAAGACATGTCATACTGACATACAGGCTTGACCGAGCCACTATTCAGGAACTGTGTGCCCAGCTGGAGCCAGACCTGATGTCACCCATCCGCCAACCCACAGGGATCCCACCTCTAGTGCAGGTGCTGTCAGTACTCCATTTCTTTGCAAGTGGGTCATTTCAAACAAGAGTGGCCATATCATCAGGGATGTCCCAGCCTATGTTTTCCAAGGTGTTGTCCAGAGTGTTGTCTGCCCTTCTGAAATACATGTGGAGCTACATTGTTTTCCATGAGGTGGAGGATTTGCCTACAGTGAAAGGTGATTTCTATGCCCTGGGACATATCCCCAACATCATAGGTGCCATTGATGGGAAACATGTGGCTTTAGTAACCCCCAGCAGGAGTGAACAAGTGTACAGAAACAGAAAGAGTTATCATTCGATGAATGTACAGATGGTGTGTTTGGCAGACCAGTACATCTCCCATGTTAATGCCAAGTTCCCTGGCTCTGTGCATGACGCCTACATCATGCGGAATAGCAGCATCCCTTACGTGATGGGTCAACTCCAGAGGCACCGTGTGTGGCTAATTGGTGACTCTGGTTACCCCAACCTGTCCTGGCTACTGACCCCAGTAAGGAATCCCCGGACAAGGGCAGAGGAACGGTACAATGAGGCCCATGGGAGAACTAGGAGGGTGATCGAGTGGACCTTCGGCCTTCTGAAGGCCAGGTTCCGCTGCCTCCATATGACAGGTGGATCCCTATTGTACTCACCAAAGAAGGTGTGCGAGATCATCGTGGCCTGCTGTATGCTTCACAACCTGGCTTTGCGACGCCAGGTGCCTTTTCTGCAGGAGGATGGTCCAGATGGTGGTGTTGTAGCAGCTGTGGAGCCTGTGGAGAGTGAAGAAGAGGAAGCCGAAGAGGACGACATAGACAACAGGAACACAGTAATACAGCAGTATTTTCAATGACACACAGGTAAGAGTCCAACCTGTCATATTACATATACTTAACCCCTACTACCTCTCTACTGTCTGACCTTTTCCCCCTGTGTATGGTAACTGAGTTGTGACTTTCCCTTCCAATTTCAGAGATGTGGGCCATACTGCGTGACATCTGCTTTATTTCCCCATGGACTACAGCTGTGTGACAGTGGTATGTTGGCATCACAATGTAAATATGCATTTTGGGACGGCAATGTCTAATACATTAGTACAAAATCACAGCCAGACTCCTGATTGTTTTGTCGAATAACTGTTTATTTCAGTGTCCTATATTGGTGGGTGGTTGCAAGTCGGTGAGGGGTGATGGTGGAGGATTGTCCATGGCAGAGTCCAGACTATTAGTCTCACAGGTGCAATGTCCAAATGCCTGTGGAAAGTGGAGCATGGGCAGTATAAGAATGGACAGGGTGTCAATGTGGGACAGTGGGATGACAATCAGGGAGGTATCCTTTCCTGGCGGGGTCTTGGCATCTTACTCTGTCTTCTTCCTGGATCTCAGGGCCCGCTTGCGGGGTGGTTCTCCTTCTGCAGGGGGTGGGGTGCTGGTGGCCTGTTGGTCCTGTGGCGGGGCCTCCTGTCCACTAGCGCCGGCGGAGGTGGTAGGCAGTTCTTGGTCCATGCTAGTGTCAGGGGCCCTTTGTCCTGCCACAGTGTCCCGCAATGTGGTGACTACCTGATTCAGAGCCCCTACAATGGTGGCCAGGGTGGAACTGATGTTTCGTAGTTCCTCCCTGAACCCCAAATACTGTTCCCCCTGCAGAAGATGGATCTCCTGAAACCTGGCCAGGACCGTCGCCATCGTCTCCTGGGAGTGGTGGTAGGCTCCCATGATGGAGGAGAGGGCCTTGTGGAGAGTGGGTTCCCTGGGCCTGTCCCCCCCCTGTCGCACAGCAGCCCTCCCAGTTCCCCTGTTTCCCTGTGCCTCTGTCCCCTGGACCGTGTGCCCACTACCACTGCCCCCAGGTCCCTGTTGTTGTTGGGGTGGGGGGTTAACCTGGGTGCCCTGTAGTGGTGGACACACCGCTGATTGACGTGTCCTGGGGACTGAGGGATGGGCCCGCTGGGTGGGTGCTGTGCTGGTGTTGCCAGAGGGGGGAAGGTCTGCTATAGGCTGTGGCTGTCTGAGGGGAACCGACTGTCCCGAGGTCCCCGATGGGCCGGGCTGGTCATCTAGATCCAGGTCGACAGAGGTGCTGTCCTCACTGTGGGCCTCTTCTGGGGGTGGAGTGGACAGTTGTGGACCCTCCTGCGCGGTGACGTGGCGTTCGGGTCCTGCAGGGGTATAAAAGTATGGTTATTGCATTTGTGTGTGCCATAGCGTGTAATGGGTGGGTGCCCTTGTACCCCAGTGCTGGCATTCCCGTGTGGGGTCTTTTGTGACGGTGATTTGGTGGGGGATGGGTATGTGCAGTGGGCATGCTTTGGTGATGGGTGTCCATGCTTTGTGGTTGCATGCAGGGCTTGGTGTTGGGATGGGTGGGCTGTGATGTGGAGACATTTGCAAGGAGCAGGATGTGATGGGGTGAGGGTGAGGGTGGGGGTATGAGTTGGCATGCTGGTGGGGTGGGGGGGATGAAGTAGTGAAGATGAGACTTACCAGAGTCCATTCCTCCGCCTACTCCTGCGAGGCTCTCAGGATGCAGGATCACCCAGACTTGCTCCTCCCATGTTGTAAATTCTGGGGGAGGAGGTAGTGGTCCGCCGCCAGTCCGCTGCACCGCAATGTTGTGCCTGGATACCATTGAACGCACCTTCCCCCGTAGGTCATTCCATCACTTCCTGATGTCGTCCCTATTTCTTGGGTGCTGTCCCACAGCGTTGACCCTATCGACTATTCTGCTCCATAGCTCCATCTTCCTGGCAATGGTGGTGTGCTGCACCTGTGTCCCGAAGAGCTGTGGCTCTACCCGTACAATTTCCTCCACCATGACCCTGAGTTCATCCTCGGAGAACCTGGGGTGTCTTTGCGGTGCCATGGGGTGGTGTGGGTGATGTGTGGGGTGGATTGTGTGGTGATGTGTATTGGTGTGTTGTGTGAAGTGCGTGAAAATATTGCTGGGTGAAAGTAAAATGCGCGTCTGGGTGCTCAGTTCTCTTTTTCTCAGTGCGTGGTCCCGATTCTGTAGAAGTGGGGGTTTGTGGGTGATGTGGGTGTGTGTTTTATATTGTGTTGGGTGTGTGGGAGTGGTGTGTGTATGTGTTTTTCGATTTGTCCAATGTGGATGTGTTTTGTAAATGTGTGTGTATTTTGAGCGCGGCGGTGTGTACCGCCAATGGATTACCGCGGTTGAAAGACCGCCGCGTGGATTCGTGGGTCGTGATAGTGTGGGCGTATTTCTGTTGGCGTGACGGTGGAGGTTTGGTCATCGCCAGTTTCTCGCTGGCCTTTGGTGTGGCAGACTTTTGTGGATGTCTGCATTTTGGCGGTTTGCCTGTTGTGGGTCAGAATGACCGTGGCGGTTTACCGCGGCCGCGGCGGTATGTTGGCGGTCTTCTGACAGCGGTAAGCGGCTTTTACCGCCAAGGTTGGAATGACCCCCATAGTAATGTGGTTTATATGTCCTGACAGTGAAATACTGCCAACTTCGTTTTTTCACTGTTGCAAGGCCTGTCTCTCTCATAGGATAATATGGGGGCTACCTTTAAATATGATTAAAGCGTAGATTCCCCTAGAGAGTAGATGGACTTGTGGAGTTTGGGGTCCCTGAACTCACAATTTAAAAATACGTCTTTTAGTAAAGTTGATTTTGAGATTGTGCGTTTGAAAATGCCACTTTTAGAAAGTGAGCATTTTCTAGCTTTTACCATTTTGTGACTCTGCCTTGTTTGTGGATTCCCTGTCTGGGTCAGTTTGACAGTTGGGTTGTTTTTCACCTCGCACTAGACAGTGACACAAAGGGGGCTGGGGTGTAACCTGCATTTCCTGATTAGCCATCTCTGCTAGGAGGGAGGGGTGGAGTGGTCACTCTCATCTGAAAGGACTGTGCCTGCCTCTGACAATGCCGGCTCCAACTCCCTGGTGTGTGTCTGAGGCCTTGCCTGGGCAAGGCAGGATTTCACAAGTAGGTGTGAGTCCCCTTTTAAGAAAGGTGACTTCAAAGACTAAAATGGGTATAAGAAGGGCACCCAAATCTACAGACTTTAGAAACACTTCTGGAACCAAGAGGAACCACTGCCTGGAGAAGAGCTGATAGCTGAGGTGCTGCCCTGCCTGTGACTGTGCTTTGTGGAGCTATCCTGCAGTTGCTGCTTCTGCCAGAGTAAGAGGGCAAAGACTGGACTTTGTGTGCCTTCCCTCTTGTGAAGAAATCTCCGAGGGCTTGATTTAGAGCTTGCCTCCTGTTGTTTGAAGTCTCAGGGACAGCAAAGACTTCTCTCTGCCAGCACCTGGAGTTTCTGGAGAGACTACTGCTCTGACAAGTGGTGCCCTATCCAGTCCCTGGGCCCTTGAAAGGAAAGCTGGTGGAAATCCAAGGAAATCGACTTCAGACGACTCCGGACCGACGCCGCTGCTGAATCCGGTGACGCCGCCTGCACCCGACGCCGTAACCTTCGCTGGAACACGCCGCTCTTCGCAGGCCCGATGCCGCTGCAGCCCCGCTGAAGTCCGTGACTCCGTGGAAGTCGCCGCACCACGTCGTGACCGACGCCACTCGAGGTGCGCGGATTCAACGTTTCGCACAGATGCCGCAATCCCCGACTTCGCGCATCGGCTTGTTTTCACTCTTCACCAAAGGTACTGTACTTGGGGGTCTACAAGACTCCGCGTCCGGCGCCGCTGGTGTCGGCTTGTTGGGAACAACTCCGTCACGACGCCGTGTTAACATCTCATCGAAGCATTTTTGTTTCTAAGCGCTATTTTTTTAGTTTAATCTTTAAAAATTCATAACTTGACTTGTGTATGCTGGATGTTTGTCGTTTTGGTCTTGTTTTGTTTAGATAAATATTTCCTATTTTTCTAAACTGGTGTTGTGTCATTTTGTAGTGTTTTCATTAAGTTACTGTGTGTGTTGGTACAAATACTTTACACCTAGCACTCTGAAGTTAAGCCTACTGCTCTGCCAAGCTACCAAGGGGGTAAGCAGGGGTTAGCTGAGGGTGATTCTCTTTTACCCTGACTAGAGTGAGGGTCCTTGCTTGAACAGGGGGTAACCTGACTGTCAACCAAAGACCCCATTTCTAACAGGAAACATACCGAACCTGTGCATTTCTGAAAACTAGACAACCAGGGGAGTCCAAAATGGGGTGACTTGCGGGGCTCTCACCAGGTTCTGTTACCTGGAATCCTTTGTAAACCTCAAAATTTGGCCAAGAAAACACCTTCTCCTCACATTTCGGTGACAGAAAGTTCTGGAATCAGAGAGGATCCACAAATGTCCTTCCACCCAGCGTTCACTCAAGTCTCCCCATAAAAATGGTACCTCACTTGTGTGGGTAGGCCTAGCGCCCACGACAGGAAATGCCCCCAAACACAACATGGACACAACACATTTTCCCAAAGAAAACAGAGCTTTTTTTTGCAAAGTGCCTAGCTGTGGATTTTGGCCTCCAGCTCAGCCGGCACCTTTGGAAACCTACCAAACCTCCACATTTTTGAAAAGTAGACACTTAGGGGAATCCAAAATGTTGTGACTTGTGGGGCTCTCACAAGTTCTGTTACCTAGAATCCTTTGCAAACCTCAAAATTTGACCCAAAAAACAATTTTTTCTCATATTTCGGTGACAGAAAGTTCTGGAATCTGAGTAGAGCCACACATTTCCTTCTACCCAGCGTTCCGCCAAGTCTCCCGATAAAAATGGAACCTCACTTCTGTGGGTAGGCCTAGCGCCCACAACAGGAAATGCCCCAAAACACAACGTGGACACATCACAGTTTCCAAAAGAAAACAGAGCTGTTTTTTGCAAAGTGCCTAGTTGTGGATTTTGGCCTCTAGCTCAGCCGGCACATAAAGAAACCTAACAAGCTGGTGCATTTTTGAAAACTAGACACCTAGGTGAATCCAAGATGGGGTGATTTGTGGGGCTCTCAGCAGGCACTGTTACCCAGAATCCTTTGCAAACCTCAAAATTAGGCCAAAAAAACACTTTTTCCTCACATTTCGGTGACAGAAAGTTCTGGAATCTGAGAGGAGCCACACATTTCCTTCTACTCAGCGTTCCCCCAGGTCTCCTGATAAAAATGGTACCTCACTTGTGTGGGTAGGCCTAGAAGCCGCGACAGGAAATGCCCCAAAACACAACATGGACACATCACATTTTCCAAAAGAAAACAGAGCTGTTTTTTGCAATGTGCCTAGCTGTGGATTTTGGCCTCTAGCTCAGCCGGCAGCTAGGGAAACCTACCAAACCTGTGCATTTTTTAAAACTAGACACCTACGGGAATGCTAGGATGGGGTGACTTGTGGGGCTCTCACCAGTGTCTGTTACCCAGAATCCTTTGCAAACCTCAAAATTTTGCCAAAAAACACTTTTTCCTCACATGTCGGTGACAGAAAGTTCTGAAATCTAAGAGGAGCCACAACTGTGCTTCCAATCAGCGTTGCCCCAAGTCTCTCAATAAAAATGGTACCTCACTTGTGTGGGTAGGCCTAGCACCCGCAATAGGAAATGCCCCAAAACACAACATGGACACATCACATTTTCCCAAAGAAAACAGAGCTGTTTTATGCAAAGTTTCTAGCTGTGGATTTTGGCCTCCAGCTCAGCCGGCACCTAGGGAAACCTACCAAACCTCCACATTTTTGAAAAGTAGACACCTAGGGGAATCCAAAATGTTGTGACTTGTCGGGCTCTCACAGGTTCTGTTACCTAGAATCCTTTGCAAACCTCAAAATTTGACCAAAAAAACATTTTTTCCTCATATTTCGGTGACAGAAAGTTCTGGAATCTGAGTAGAGCCACACATTTCCTTCCACCCAGCGTTCCCCCAAGTCTCCGGATAAAAATGGAACCTCACTTCTGTGGGTAGGCCTAGTGCCCACAACAGGAAATGCCCCAAAACACAACGTGGACACATCACATTTTCCCAAAGAAAATAGAGCTGTTTTTTGCAAAGTGCCTAGCTGTGGATTTTGGCCTTTAGCTCAGCCGGCACCTAAAGAAACCTACCAAGTTGGTTCATTTTTGAAAACTAGACACCTAGGTGAATCCAAGATGGGGTGATTTGTGGGGCTCTCAGCAGGCACTGTTACCCAGAATCCTTTGCAAACCTCAAAATTAGGCCAAAAAAACACTTTTTCCTCACATTTTGGTGACAGAAAGTTCTGGAATCTGAGAGGAGCCACACATTTCCTTCTACTCAGCGTTCCCCCAAGTCTCCCAATAAAAACGGAACCTCACCTCTGTGGGTAGGCCTAGCGCCCGCGCCACGTAATGCCCCAAAACACAACGTGGACACATCACATTTTCCCCAAGAAAACATAGCTGTTTTTTGCAAAGTCCCTAGCTGTGGATTTTGGCCTCTAGCTCAGCCGGCAGCTAGGGAAACCTACCAAACCTGTGCCTTTTTAAAAACTAGACACCTAGGGGAATTCTAGGATGGGGTGACTTGTGGGGCTCTCACCAGGGTCTGTTACCCAGAATCCTTTGCAAACCTCAAAGCTTGGCCAAAAAAACACTCTTTCCTCACATTTTGGTGACAGAAAGATGTGTAATCTGAGAGGAGCCAGAAATGTCTTTCCATTCAGCGTTCCCCCAAGTCTCCCGATAAAAATGGTACCTCACTTATGTGGGTAGGCCTAGCATCCGCGACAGGAAATGCCCCAAAACAGAACATGAAAACATCACATTTTTCAAAAGAAAACAGAGCTGTTTTTTGCAATGTGCCTAGCTGTGGATTTTGGCCTCTAGCTCAGCCGGCAGCTAGGGAAACCTACCAAACCTGTGCATTTTTTAAAACAAGACACCTACGGGAATGCTAGGATGGGGTGACTTGTGGGGCTCTCACCAGTGTCTGTTACCCAGAATCCTTTGCAAACCTCAAAATTTTGCCAAAAAACACCTTTTCCTCACATGTCGGTGACAGAAAGTTCTGAAATCTAAGAGAAGCCACAAATGTGTTCCAATCAGCGTTGCCCCAAGCCTCTCAATAAAAATGGTACCTCACTTGTGTGGGTAGGCCTAGCGCCCACAATAGGAAATGCCCCAAAACACAACATGGACACATCACATATTCCCAAAGAAAACAGAGCTGTTTTTTGCAAAGTGCCTAGCTGTGGATTTTGGCCTCCAGCTCAGCCGGCACCTAGGGAAACCTACCAAACCTCCACATTTTTGAAAAGTAGACACCTAAGGGAATCCAAAATGGTGTGACTTGTGGGGCTCTCACAGGTTCTGTTACCCAGAATCCTTTGCAAACCTCAAAATTTGGCCAAAACAAAAAAGATTCCTCATTTTTCGGTGACAGAAAGTTCTGGAATCTGAGTAGAGCCACACATTTCCTTCTACCCAGCGTTCCCCCAAGTCTCCCGATAAAAATGGAACCTCACTTCTGTGGGTAGGCCTAGTGCCCACGACAGGAAATGCCCCAAAATACAACTTGGACACATCAAATATTCCCAAAGAAAACAGAGCTGTTTTTTGCAAAGTGCCTAGCTGTGGATTTTGGCCTCTAGCTCAGCCGGCACCTAAGGAAACCTACAAAGCTGGTGCATTTTTGAAAACTAGACACCTAGGTGAATCCAAGATGGGGTGACTTGTGGGGCTCTCAGCAAGTACTGTTACCCAGAATCCTTTGCAAACCTCAAAATTAGGCCAAAAAAACACCTTTTCCTCATATTTCAGTGACGGAAAGTTCTGGAATATGAGAGGAGCCACACATTTCCTTCTACCCAGCGTTCCTCCAAGTCTCCCGATAAAAAGGGAGCCTCACTTCTGTGGGTAGGCCTAGCGCCCGCGCTATGTAATGCCCCAAAACACAACGTGGACACATCACATTTTCCCAAAGAAAACATAGCTTTTTTTTTGTGCAAAATCCCTAGCTGTGGATTTTGGCCTCTAGCTCAGCCGGCAGCTAGGGAAACGTACCAAACCTGTGCATTTTTAAAAGCTAGACACCTAGAGGAATTCTAGTATGGGGTGACTTGTGGGGCTCTCACCAGGGTCTGTTACCCCGAATCCTTTGCAAACCTCAAAACTTGGCCCAAAAAAAACTTTTTCCTCAAATTTCGGTGACAGAAAGTTGTGGAATCTGAGAGGAGCCACAAATGTCTCTCCATTCAGCGTTCCCCCAAGTCTCCCAATAAAAATGGTACCTCACTTGTGTGGGTAGGCCTAGCATCCGCGACAGGAAATGCCTAAAAACACAACATGGACACATCACATTTTCCCAAAGAATACAGAGCTGCTTTTAGCAAAGTCCCTAGCTGTGGAATTTGGCCTCTAGCTCAGCCAGCACCCACAGAAACCTACCAAACCTGTGCTTTTTTGAAAAGTAGACACCTAGGGGAATCCAGGATGGGGTTACTTGTTGGGCTGTCACCAGGGTCTGTTTCCAGGAATCCTTTGCAAACGTCAACATTTGGCCAAAAGAACACTTTTTCCTCACATGTCGATGACAGTAAAGTTTGGAATCTGAGAGGAGCCGCAAATGTCTTTCCACCCAGTGTCTCCCCAAGTCTCCCTATAAAAATGGTACCTCACTTGTGTGGGTAGGCCTAGCGCCCGCGACAGGAAATGCCCCAAAGCACAACGTGGACACATCACATTTTCCCAATGAAAACAGAGCTGTTTTTTGCAAAGTGCCTACCTGTGGATTTTGGCCTCTAGCTCAGCAGGCACCTAGGGAAACCTACCCAACCGGCACATTTTTGAAAAGTAGACACCTAGGAGAATCCAAAATGTTGTGACTTGTCGGGCTCTCACATGTTCTGTTATCTAGAATCCTTTGCAAACCACAAAATTTGGCCAAAAAAACAATTTTTCCTCATATTTCGGTGACAGAAAGTTCTGGAATCTGAGTAGAGCCACACATTTCCTTCCACCCAGCGTTCCCCCAAGTCTCCCGATAAAAATGGAACCTCACTTCTGTGGGTAGGCCTAGTGCCCACGACAGGAAATGTCCCAAAACACAGCGTAGACACATCACATTTTCCCAAAGAAAATAGAGCTGTTTTTTGCAAAGTGCCTAGCTGTGGATTTTGGCCTCTAGCTCAGCTGGCACCTAAAGAAACCTACCAAGCTGGTGCATTTTTGAAAACTAGACACCTAGGTGAATCCAAGATGGGGTAACTTGTGGGGCTCTCAGCAGGCACTGTTACCCAGAATCCTTAGAAAACCTCAAAATTAGGCCAAAAAAACACTTGTTCCTCACATTTCGGTGACAGAAAGTTCTGGAATCTGAGTAGATCCACACATTTCCTTCTACCCAGCGTTCCCCCAAGTCTCCCGACAAAAAGGGAACCTCACTTCTGTGGGTAGGCCTAGTGGCCGCGCCACGTAATGCCCCAAAACACAACGTGGACACATCACATTTTCCCCAAGAAAACATAGCTGTTTTTTGCAAAGTCCCTAGCTGTGGATTTTGGCCTCTAGCTCAGCCGGCAGCTAGGGAAACCTACCAAACCTGTGCATTTTTAAAAACTGTACACCTAGGGGAATTCTAGGATGGGGTGACTTGTGGGGCTCTCACCAGGGTCTGTTACCCAGAATCCTTTGCAAACCTCAAAGCTTGGCCAAAAAAACACTTTTTCCTCACATTTCGGTGACAGAAAGTTGTGGAATCTGAGAGGAGCCAGAAATGTCTTTCCATTCAGCGTTACCCCAAGTCTCCCGATAAAAATGGTACCTCACTTGTGTGGGTAGGCCTAGCATCCGCGACAGGAAATGCCCCAAAACACAACATGGACACATCACATTTTCCAAAAGAAAACAGAGCTGTTTTTTGCAATGTGCCTAGCTGTGGATTTTGGCCTCTAGCTCAGCCGGCAGCTAGGGAAACCTACCAAACCTATGCATTTTTAAAAACTATACACCTACGGGAATTCTAGGATGGGGTGACTTGTGGGGCTCTCACCAGTGTCTGTTACCCAAAATCCTTTGCAAACCTCAAAATGTTGCCAAAAAAAAAATGTTTCCTCACATTTCGGTGACAGAAAGTTCTGGAATCTGAGTAGAGCCACACATTTCCTTCTACCCAGCGTTCCCCCAAGTCTCCCGATAAAAACGGAACCTCACTTCTGTGGGTAGGCCTAGTGCCCACGACAGGAAATGCCCCAAAACACAACTTGGACACATCACATTTTCCCAAAGAAAACAGAGCTGTTTTTTGCAAAGTGCCTAGCTGTGGATTTTGGCCTCTAGCTCAGCCGGCACCTAAAGAAACCTAATAAGCTGGTGCATTTTTGAAAACTAGACACCTAGGTGAATCCAAGATGGGGTGACTTGTGGGGCTCTCAGCAGGTACTGTTACCCAGAATCCTTTGCAAACCTCAAAATTAGGCCAAAAAAACACTTTTTCCTCACATTTCGGTGACAGAAAGTTCTGGAATCTGAGAGGAGCCACACATTTCCTTCTACTCAGGGTTCCCCAAGTCTCCCGATAAAAAGGGAACCTCACTTCTGTGGGTAGGCCTAGCGCCCGCGCCACGTAAAGCCCCAAAACACAACGTGGACACATCACATTTTCCCAAAGAAAACAGAGCTGTTTTTTGCAAAGTCCCTAGCTGTGGATTTTGGCCTCTAGCTCAGACCGCAGCTAGGGAAACCTACCAAACCTGTGCATTTTTTAAAACTAGACATGTACGGGAATCCAGAATGGGTTGACTTGTGGGGCTCTCACCAGGTTCTGTTACCCAGAATCCTTTGCAAACCTCAAAATTTGGCCCAAAAAACTATTTTTCTTCACATTTCGGTGACAGAAAGTTCTGGAATCTGAGAGGACCCACAAATGTCCTACCACCCAGCGTTTCCCCAAGTATCCTGATAAAAATGGTGCCTCACTTGTGTGGGTAGGGCTAGTGCCCGCGACACGAAATGCTCCAAAACACAATGTGGACACATCACATTTTCCCAAAGAAAACAGAGCTGTTTTTTGCAAAGTGCCTAGCTGTGGATTTTGGCCTCTAACTCAGCCAGCACCTAGGGAAACGAACCGAACCTGTGCATTTTTTAAAACTAGACAACCAGGGGAGTCCAAGATGGGGTGACTTGCGGGGCTCTCACCAGGTTCTGTTACCTGGAATCCTTTGTAAACCTCAAATTTGGCCAAGAAAACACCTTCTCCTCACATTTCGATGACAGAAAGTTCTGGAATCTGAAAGGAGACACAAATGTCCTTCCACCCAGCGTTCACTCAAGTCTCCCGATAAAAATGGTACCTCACTTGTGTGGGTAGGCCTAGCGCCCGCGACAGGAAATGCCCCAAAACACAACATGGACACATCACATTTTCCAAAAGAAAACAGAGCTGTTTTTTGCAAAGTGACTAGCTGTGGATTTTGGCCTCTGGCTCAGCCGGCACCTAAGGAAACCTACCAAGCTGGTGCATTTTTGAAAACTGGACACCTAGGTGAATCCAAGATGGGGTGACTTGTGGGGCTCTCAGCAGGTACTGTTACCCAGAATCCTTTGCAAACCTCAAAATTTGGCCAAAAAACACTTTTTCCTGACCTGTCGGTGACAGAAAGTTCTGAAATCTAAGAGGAGCCACAACTGTGCTTCCAATCAGAGTTGCCCCAAGTCTCTCAATAAAAATGGTACCTCACTTGTGTGGGTAGGCCTAGCGCCCGCAATAGGAAATGCCCCAAAACACAACATGGACACATCACATTTTCCCAAAGAAAACAGAGCTGTTTTTTGCAAAGTACCTAGCTGTGGATTTTGGCATCCAGCTCAGCCGGCACCTAGGGAAACCTACCAAACCTCCACATTTTTGAAAAGTAGACACCTAGGAGAATCCAAAATGTTGTGACTTGTTGGGCTCTAACAGGTTCTGTTATCTACAATCCTTTGCAAACCTCAACATTTGGCCCAAAACAAATTTGTTCCTCATATTTCGGTGACAGAAAGTACTGGAATCTGAGTAGAGCCACACATTTCCTTCTACCCAGCGTTCCCCCAAGTCTCCCGATAAAAATGGAACCTCACTTCTGTGGGTAGGCCTAGTGCCCACGACAGGAAATGCCCCAAAACACAACGTGGACACATCACATTTTCCCAAAGAAAATAGAGCTGTTTTTTGCAAAGTTCCTAGCTGTGGATTTTGGCCTCTAGCTCAGCCGGCACCTAAAGAAACCTACCAAGCTGGTGCATTTTTGAAAACTAGACACCTAGGTGAATCCAAGATGGGGTGACTTGTGGGGCTCTCAGCAGGCACTGTTACCCAGAATCCTTTGAAAACCTCAAAATTAGGCCAAAAAAACACTTTTTCCTCACATTTTGGTGACAGAAAGTTCTGGAATCTGAGAGGAGCCACACATTTCCCTCTACTCAGCGTTCCCCCAAGTCTCCCGATAAAAAGGGAACCTCACTTCTGTGGGTAGGCCTAGCGCCCGCGCCACGTAATGCCCCAAAACACAACGTGGACACATCACATTTTCCCCAAGAAAACATAGCTGTTTTTTGCAAAGTCCCTAGCTGTGGATTTTGGCCTCTAGCTCAGTCGGCAGCTAGGGAAACCTACCAAACCTGTGCATTTTTAAAAACTGTACACCTAGGGGGATTCTAGGATGGGGTGACTTGTGGGGCTCTCACCAGGGTCTGTTACCCAGAATCCTTTGCAAACCTCAAAGCTTGGCCAAAAAAACACTTTTTCCTCACATTACGGTGACAGAAAGTTGTGGAATCTGAGAGGAGCCAGAAATGTCTTTCCATTCAGCGTTCCCCCAAGTCTCCCGATAAAAATGGTACCTCACTTGTGTGGGTAGGCCCCGCATCTGCGACAGGAAATGCCCCAAAATACAACATGGACACATCACATTTTCCAAAAGAAAACAGAGCTGTTTTTTGCAATGTGCCTAGCTGTGGATTTTGGCCTCTAGCTCAGCCGGCAGCTAGGGAAACCTACCAAACCTGTGCATTTTTAAAAACTGTACACCTAGGGGGATTCTAGGATGGGGTGACTTGTGGGGCTCTCACCAGGGTCTGTTACCCAGAATCCTTTGCAAACCTCAAAGCTTGGCCAAAAAAACACTTTTTCCTCACATTGCGGTGACAGAAAGTTGTGGAATCTGAGAGGAGCCACAAATGTTTTTCCATTCAGCGTTCCACCAATTCTCCCGATAAAAATAGTACCTCACTTGTGTGGGTAGGCCTAGCATCCACGACAGGAAATGCCCAAAGACACAACATGGACACATCACATTTTCCCAAAGAAAACAGAGCTGTTTTAGCAAAGTCCCTAGCTGTGGATTTTGGCCTCTAGCTCAGCCAGCACCCAGGGAAACCTACCAAACCTGTGCTTTTCTGAAAAGTAGACACCTAGGGGAATCCAGGATGCGGTGACTTGTGGGGCTCTCACCAGGGTCTGTTTCCAGGAATCCTTTGCAAACTTCAACATTTGGCCAAAAAAACACTTTTTCCTCACATTGCGGTGACAGAAAGTTGTGGAATCTGAGAGGAGCCAGAAATGTCTTTCCATTCAGCGTTCCCCCAAGTCTCCCGATAAAAATGGTACCTCACTTGTGTGGGTAGGCCTCGCATCTGCGTCAGGAAATGCCCCAAAATACAACATGGACACATCACATTTTCCCAAAGAAAACAGAGCTGTTTTTTGCAAAGTGCCTAGCTGTGGATTTTGGCCTCCAGCTCAGCCGGCACCTAAGGAAACCTACCAAACCTCCACATTTTTTAAAAGTAGACACCTAAGGGAATCCAAAATGGTGTGACTTGTGGGGCTCTCACAGGTTCTGTTACCTAGAATCCTTTGCAAACCTCAAAATGTGGCCAAAAAAACAATTTTTCCTCATATTTCGGTGACAGAAAGTTCTGGAATCTGAGTAGAGCCACACATTTCCTTCTACCCAGCCTTCCCCCAAGTCTCCCGATAAAAACGGAACCTCATTTCTGTGGGTAGGCCTAGTGCCCACGACAGGAAATGCCCCAAAACACAACTTGGACACATCACATTTTCCCAAAGAAAAGAGACCTGTTTTTTGCAAAGTCCCTAGCTGTGGATTTTGGCCTCTAGCTCAGCCGGCAGCTAGGGAAACCTACCAAACCTGTGCATTTTTAAAAACTAGACACCTAGGGGAATTTTAGGATGGGGTGACTTGTGGGGCTCTCACCAGAGTCTGTTACGCAGAATCCTTTGCAAACCTCAAAACTTGGCCAAAAAAACACTTTTTCCTCACATTTCGGTGACAGAAAGTTGTGGAATCTGAGAGGAGCCACAAATGTTTTTCCATTCAGCGTTCCCCCAAGTCTCCCGATAAAAATAGTACCTCACTTGTGTGGGTAGGCCTAGCATCCACGACAGGAAATGCCCAAAGACACAACATGGACACATCACATTTTCCCAAAGAAAACAGAGCTGTTTTAGCAAAGTCCCTAGCTGTGGATTTTGGCCTCTAGCTCAGCCAGCACCCAGGGAAACCTACCAAACCTGTGCTTTTCTGAAAAGTAGACACCTAGGGGAATCCAGGATGCGGTGACTTGTGGGGCTCTCACCAGGGTCTGTTTCCAGGAATCCTTTGCAAACTTCAACATTTGGCCAAAAGATCACTTTTCACTCACATTTTGGTGACAGAAAGTTCTGGAATCTGAGAGGAGCCACAAATGTCTTTCCATTCAGCGTTTCCCCAAGTCTCCCGATACAAATGGTACCTCACTTGTGTGGGTAGCCCTAGCGCCCACGACAGGAAATGCCCCAAAACACAACATGGAGACATCACATTTTCCCAAAGAACACAGAGCTGTTTTTTGCAAAGTGCTTAGCTGTGGATTTTGGCCTCTAGCTCAGACGACAGCTAGGGAAACCTACCAAACCTGTGCATTTTTTTTAACTAGACATGTACGGGAATCCAGAGTGGGTTGACTTGTGGGGCTCTCACCAGGTTCTGTTACCCAGAATCCTTTGGAAACCTCAAAATTTGGCCCAAAAAACTATTTTTCTTCACATTTCGGTGGCAGAAAGTTCTGGAATCTGAGAGGATCCACAAATGTCCTACCACCCAGTGTTTCCCCAAGTATCCTGATAAAAATGGTGCCTCACTTGTGTGGGTAGGGCTAGCGCCCGCAACACGAAATGCTCCAAAACACAATGTGGACACATCACATTTTCCCAAAGAAAACAGAGCTGTTTTTTGCAAAGTGCCTAGCTGTGGATTTTGGCCTCTAGCTCAGCCAGCACCTAAGGAAACGTACCGAACCTGTGCATTTTTGAAAACTAGACAACCAGGGGAGTCCAAGATGGGGTGACTTGTGGGGCTCTCACCAGGTTCTGTTACCTAGAATCCTTTGCAAACCTCAAAATGTGGCCAAAAAAACAATTTTTCCTCATATTTCGGTGACAGAATGTTCTGGAATCTGAGAGAAGCCACAAATGTCCTTTCACCCAGCGTTCACTCAAGTCTCCCGATAAAAATGGTACCTCACTTGTGTGGGTAGGCCTAGCGCCCGCGACAGGAAATGCCCCAAAACACAACATGGACACATCACATTTTCCAAAAGAAAACAGAGCTGTTTTTTGCAAAGTGACTAGCTGTGGATTTTGGCCTCTGGCTCAGCTGGCACCTAAGGAAACCTACCAAGCTGGTGCATTTTTGAAAACTGGACACCTAGGTGAAACCAAGATGGGGTGACTTGTGGGGCTCTCAGCAGGTACTGTTACCCAGAATCCTTTGCAAACCTCAAAATTAGGCCAAAAAAACACTTTTACCTCACATTTTGGTGACAGAAAGTTCTGGAATCTGAGAGGAGCCACACATTTCCTTCTACTCAGCGTTCCCCCAAGTCTCCCGATAAAAAGGGAACCTCACTTCTGTGGGTAGGCCTAGCGCCCGCGCCACGTAAAGCCCCAAAACACAACGTGGACACATCACATTTTCCCAAAGAAAACATAGATGTTTTTTGCAAAGTCCCTAGCTGTGGACTTTGGCCTCTAGCTCAGCCGGCAGCTAGGGAAACCTACCAAACCTGTGCATTTTTAAAAACTAGACAACTAGGGGAATTTTAGGATGGGGTGACTTGTGGGGCTCTCACCAGAGTCTGTTACGCAGAATCCTTTGCAAACCTCAAAACTTGTCCAAAAAAACACTTTTTCCTCACATTTCGGTGACAGAAAGTTGTGGAATCTGAGAGGAGCCACAAATGTTTTTCCATTCAGCGTTCCCCCAAGTCTCCCGATAAAAATGGTACCTCACTTGTGGGGGTAGGCCTAGCATCCACGACAGGAAATGCCCAAAAACACAACATGGACACATCACATTTTCCCAAAGAAAACAGAGCTGTTTTTAGCAAAGTCCCTAGCTGTGGATTTTGGCCTCTAGCTCAGCCAGCACCCAGGGAAACCTACCAAACCTGTGATTTTCTGAAAATTAGACACGTAGGGGGATCCAGGATGGGGTGACTTGTGGGGCTCTCACCAGGGTCTGTTTCCAGGAATCCTTTGCAAACTTCAACATTTGGCCAAAAGAACACTTTTCACTCACATTTTGGTGACAGAAAGTTCTGGAATCTGAGAGGAGCCACAAATGTCTTTCCATTCAGCGTTTCCCCAAGTCTCCCGATAAAAATGGTACCTTACTTGTGTGGGTAGGCCTAGCGCCCACGACAGGAAATGCCCCAAAACACAACATGGAGACATCACATTTTCCCAAAGAAAACAGAGCTGTTTTTTGCAAAGTGCTTAGCTGTGGATTTTGGCCTCTAGCTCAGATGGCAGCTAGGGAAACATACCAAACCTGTGCATTTTTTAAAACTAGACATGTACGGAAATCCAGAATGGGTTGACTTGTGGGGCTCTCACCAGGTTCTGTTACCCAGAATCCTTTGCAAACCTCAAAATTTGGCCCAAAAAACTATTTTTCTTCACATTTCGGTGACAGAAAGTTCTGGAATCTGAGAGGACCCACAAATGTCCTACCACCCAGCGTTTCCCCAAGTATCCTGATAAAAATGGTGCCTCACTTGTGTGGGTAGGGCTAGTGCCCGCGGCACGAAATGCTCCAAAACACAATGTGGACACATCACATTTTCCCAAAGAAAACAGAGCTGTTTTTTGCGAAGTTCCTAGCTGTGGATTTTGGCCCCTAGCTCAGCCAGCACCTAGGGAAACGTACCGAACCTGTCCATTTTTTAAAACTAGACAACCAGGGGAGTCCAAGATTGGGTGACTTGCGGGGCTCTCACCAGGTTCTGTTACCTGGAATCCTTTGTAAACCTCAAATTTGGCCAAGAAAACACCTTCTCCTCACATTTCGATGACAGAAAGTTCTGGAATCTGAGAGGAGACACAAATGTCCTTCCACCCAGCATTCACTCAAGTCTCCCGATAAAAATGGTACCTCACTTGTGTGGGTAGGCCTAGCGCACGCGACAGGAAATGCCCCAAAACACAACATGGAAACATCACATTTTCCAAAAGAAAACAGAGCTGTTTTTTGCAAAGTGACTAGCTGTGGATTTTGGCCTCTGGCTCAGCCGGCACCTAAGGAAACCTACCAGGCTGGTGCATTTTTGAAAACTGGACACCTAGGTGAATCCAAGATGGGGTGACTTGTGGGGCTCTCAGCAGGTACTGTTACCCAGAATCCTTTGCAAACCTCAAAATTTGGCCAAAAAACACTTTTTCCTGACCTGTCGGTGACAGAAAGTTCTGAAATCTAAGAGGAGCCACAACTGTGCTTCCAATCAGAGTTGCCCCAAGTCTCTCAATAAAAATGGTACCTCACTTGTGTGGGTAGGCCTAGCGCCCGCAATAGGAAATGCCCCAAAACACAACATGGACACATCACATTTTCCCAAAGAAAACAGAGCTGTTTTTTGCAAAGTGCCTAGCTGTGGATATTGGCCTCCAGCTCAGCCGGCACCTAAGGAAACCTACCAAACCTCCACATTTTTTAAAAGTAGACACCTAAGGGAATCCAAAATGGTGTGACTTGTGGGGCTCTCACAGGTTCTGTTACCTAGAATCCTTTGCAAACCTCAAAATGTGGCCAAAAAAACAATTTTTCCTCATATTTCGGTGACAGAAAGTTCTGGAATCTGAGTAGAGCCACACATTTCCTTCTACCCAGCCTTCCCCCAAGTCTCCCGATAAAAACGGAACCTCATTTCTGTGGGTAGGCCTAGTGCCCACGACAGGAAATGCCCCAAAACACAACTTGGACACATCACATTTTCCCAAAGAAAAGAGAGCTGTTTTTTGCAAAGTGCCTAGCTGTGGATTTTGGCCTCTAGCTCAGCCGGTACCTAAAGAAACCTACCAAGTTGGTGCATTTTTGAAAACTAGACACCTAGGTGAATCCAAGATGGGGTGACTTGTGGGGCTCTCAGCAGGTACTGTTACCCAGAATCCTTTGCAAACCTCAAAATTAGGCCAAAAAACACTTTTACCTCACATTTCGGTGACAGAAAGTTCTGGAATCTGAGAGGAGCCACACATTTCCTTCTACTCAGCGTTCCCCCAAGTCTACCGATAAAAAGGGAACCTCACTTCTGTGGGTAGGCCTAGCGCCCGCGCCACGTAAAGCCCCAAAACACAACGTGGACACATCACATTTTCCCAAAGAAAACATAGATGTTTTTTGCTAAGTCCCTAGCTGTGGATTTTGGCCTCTAGCTCAGCCGGCAGCTAGGGAAACCTACCAAACCTGTGCATTTTTAAAAACTAGACACCTAGGGGAATTTTAGGATGGGGTGACTTGTGGGGCTCTCACCAGAGTCTGTTACGCAGAATCCTTTGCGAACCTCAAAACTTGGCCAAAAAAACACTTTTTCCTCACATTTCGGTGACAGAAAGTTGTGGAATCTGAGAGGAGCCACAAATGTTTTTCCATTCAGCGTTCCCCCAAGTCTCCCGATAAAAATAGTACCTCACTTGTGTGGGTAGGCCTAGCATCCATGACAGGAAATGCCCAAAGACACAACATGGACACATCTCATTTTCCCAAAGAAAATAGAGCTGTTTTTAGCAAAGTCCCTAGCTGTGGATTTTGGCCTCTAGCTCAGCCAGCACCCAGGGAAACCTACCAAACCTGTGCTTTTCTGAAAAGTAGACACCTAGGGGAATCCAGGATGCGGTGACTAGTGGGGCTCTCACCAGGGTCTGTTTCCAGGAATCCTATGCAAACTTCAACATTTGGCCAAAAGAACACTTTTCACTCACATTTTGGTGACAGAAAGTTCTGGAATCTGAGAGGAGCCACAAATGTCTTTCCATTCAGCGTTTCCCCAAGTCTCCCGATACAAATGGTACCTCACTTGTGTGGGTAGGCCTAGCGCCCACGACAGGAAATGCCCCAAAACACAACATGGAGACATCACATTTTCCCAAAGAACACAGAGCTGTTTTTTGCAAAGTGCTTAGCTGTGGATTTTGGCCTCTAGCTCAGACGACAGCTAGGGAAACCTACCAAACCTGTGCATTTTTTTTAACTAGACATGTACGGGAATCCAGAGTGGGTTGACTTGTGGGGCTCTCACCAGGTTCTGTTACCCAGAATCCTTTGCAAACCTCAAAATTTGGCCCAAAAAACTATTTTTCTTCACATTTCGGTGGCAGAAAGTTCTGGAATCTGAGAGGATCCACAAATGTCCTACCACCCAGTGTTTCCCCAAGTATCCTGATAAAAATGGTGCCTCACTTGTGTGGGTAGGGCTAGCGCCCGCAACACGAAATGCTCCAAAACACAATGTGGACACATCACATTTTCCCAAAGAAAACAGAGCTGTTTTTTGCAAAGTGCCTAGCTGTGGATTTTGGCCTCTAGCTCAGCCAGCACCTAAGGAAACGTACCGAACCTGTGCATTTTTGAAAACTAGACAACCAGGGGAGTCCAAGATGGGGTGACTTGTGGGGCTCTCACCAGGTTCTGTTACCTGGAATCCTTTGTAAACCTCAAATTTGGCCAAGAAAACACCTTCTCCTCACATTTCGATGACAGAATGTTCTGGAATCTGAGAGGAGCCACAAATGTCCTTTCACCCAGCGTTCACTCAAGTCTCCCGATAAAAATGGTACCTCACTTGTGTGTGTAGGCCTAGCGCCCGCAACAGGAAATGCCCCAAAACACAACATGGACACATCACATTTTCCAAAAGAAAACAGAGCTGTTTTTTGCAAAGTGACTAGCTGTGGATTTTGGCCTCTGGCTCAGCTGGCACCTAAGGAAACCTACCAAGCTGGTGCATTTTTGAAAACTGGACACCTAGGTGAAACCAAGATGGGGTGACTTGTGGGGCTCTCAGCAGGTACTGTTACCCAGAATCCTTTGCAAACCTCAAAATTTGGCCAAAAAACACTTTTTCCTCACATGTCGGTGACAGAAAGTTCTGAAATCTAAGAGGAGCCACAACTGTGCTTCCAATCAGCGTTGCCCAAAGTCTCTCAATAAAAATGGTACCTCACTTGTGTGGGTAGGCCTAGCGCCCGCAATAGGAAATGCCCCAAAACACAACATGGACACATCACATTTTCCCAAAGAAAACAGAGCTGTTTTTTGCAAAGTGCCTAGCTGTGGATTTTGGCCTCTAGCTCAGCCGGCACCTAAAGAAACCTACCAAACCTATGCATTTTTAAAAACTAGACACCTACGGGAATTCTAGGATGGGGTTACTTGTGGGGCTCTCACCAGTGTATGTTACCCAGAATCCTTTGCAAACCTCAAAATGTTGCCAAAAAACACTTTTTCCTCACATGTCGGTGACAGAAAGTTCTGAAATCTAAGAGGAGCCACAAATGTGTTCCAATCAGCGTTGCCCCAAGCCTCTCAATAAAAATGGTACCTTACTTGTGTGGGTAAGCCTAGCGCCCGCAATAGGAAATGCCCCAAAACACAACATGGACACATCACATTTTCCCAAAGAAAACAGAGCTGTTTTTTGCAAAGTTCCTAGCTGTGGATTTTGGCCTCCAGCTCAGCTGGCACCTAAGGAAACCTACCAAACCTCTACATTTTTTAAAAGTAGAAACCTAAGGGAATCCAAAATGGTGTGACTTGTGGGGCTCTCACAGGTTCTGTTTCCTAGAATCCTTTCCAAACCTCAAAATTTGGCCAAAAAAACTATTTTTCCTCATATTTCGGTGACAGAAAGTTCTGGAATCTGAGTAGAGCCACACATTTCCTTCTACCCAGCGTTCCCCCAAGTCTCCCGATAAAAACGGAACCTCATTTCTGTGGGTAGGCCTAGTGCCCACGACAGGAAATGCCCCAAAACACAACTTGGACACATCACATTTTCCCAAAGAAAACAGAGCTGTTTTTTGCAAAGTGCCTAGCTGTGGATTTTGGCCTCTAGCTCAGCCGGCACCTAAAGAAACCTACCAATTTGGTGCATTTTTGAAAACTAGACATCTAGGTGAATCCAAGATGGGGTGACTTGTGGGGCTCTCAGCAGGTACTGTTACCCAGAATCCTTTGCAAACCTCAAAATTAGGCCAAAAAAACACTTTTACCTCACATTTTGGTGACAGAAAGTTCTGGAATCTGAGAGGAGCCACACATTTCCTTCTACTCAGCGTTCCCCCAAGTCTCCCGATAAAAAGGGAACCTCACTTCTGTGGGTAGGCCTAGCGCCCGCGCCACGTAAAGCCCCAAAACACAACGTGGACACATCACATTTTCCCAAAGAAAACATAGATGTTTTTTGCAAAGTCCCTAGCTGTGGACTTTGGCCTCTAGCTCAGCCGGCAGCTAGGGAAACCTACCAAACCTGTGCATTTTTAAAAACTAGACACCTAGGGGAATTTTAGGATGGGGTGACTTGTGGGGCTCTCACCAGAGTCTGTTACGCAGAATCCTTTGCAAACCTCAAAACTTGTCCAAAAAAACACTTTTTCCTCACATTTCGGTGACAGAAAGTTGTGGAATCTGAGAGGAGCCACAAATGTTTTTCCATTCAGCGTTCCCCCAAGTCTCCCGATAAAAATGGTACCTCACTTGTGGGGGTAGGCCTAGCATCCACGACAGGAAATGCCCAAAAACACAACATGGACACATCACATTTTCCCAAAGAAAACAGAGCTGTTTTTAGCAAAGTCCCTAGCTGTGGATTTTGGCCTCTAGCTCAGCCAGCACCCAGGGAAACCTACCAAACCTGTGATTTTCTGAAAATTAGACATGTAGGGGGATCCAGGATGGGGTGACTTGTGGGGCTCTCACCAGGGTCTGTTTCCAGGAATCCTTTGCAAACTTCAACATTTGGCCAAAAGAACACTTTTCACTCACATTTTGGTGACAGAAAGTTCTGGAATCTGAGAGGAGCCACAAATCTCTTTCCATTCAGCGTTTCCCCAAGTCTCCCGATAAAAATGGTACCTTACTTGTGTGGGTAGGCCTAGCGCCCACGACAGGAAATGCCCCAAAACACAACATGGAGACATCACATTTTCCCAAAGAAAACAGAGCTGTTTTTTGCAAAGTGCTTAGCTGTGGATTTTGGCCTCTAGCTCAGATGGCAGCTAGGGAAACATACCAAACCTGTGCATTTTTTAAAACTAGACATGTACGGGAATCCAGAATGGGTTGACTTGTGGGGCTCTCACCAGGTTCTGTTACCCAGAATCCTTTGCAAACCTCAAAATTTGGCCCAAAAAACTATTTTTCTTCACATTTTGGTGACAGAATGTTCTGGAATCTGAGAGGACCCACAAATGTCCTACCACCCAGCGTTTCCCCAAGTATCCTGATAAAAATGGTGCCTCACTTGTGTGGGTAGGGCTAGTGCCCGCGGCACGAAATGCTCCAAAACACAATGTGGACACATCACATTTTCCCAAAGAAAACAGAGCTGTTTTTTGCGAAGTTCCTAGCTGTGGATTTTGGCCTCTAGCTCAGCCAGCACCTAGGGAAACGTACCGAACCTGTGCATTTTTTAAAACTTGACAACCAGGGGAGTCCAAGATTGGGTGACTTGCGGGGCTCTCACCAGGTTCTGTTACCTGGAATCCTTTGTAAACCTCAAATTTGGCCAAGAAAACACCTTCTCCTCACATTTCGATGACAGAAAGTTCTGGAATCTGAGAGGAGACACAAATGTCCTTCCACCCAGCATTCACTCAAGTCTCCCGATAAAAATGGTACCTCACTTGTGTGGGTAGGCCTAGCGCACGCGACAGGAAATGCCCCAAAACACAACATGGACACATCACATTTTCCAAAAGAAAACAGAGCTGTTTTTTGCAAAGTGACTAGCTGTGGATTTTGGCCTCTGGCTCAGCCGGCACCTAAGGAAACCTACCAAGCTGGTGCATTTTTTAAAACTAGACACCTAGGTGAATCCAAGATGGGGTGACTTGTGGGGCTCTCAGCAGGTACTGTTACCCAGAATCCTTTGCAAACCTCAAAATTTGGCCAAAAAACACTTTTTCCTCACATGTCGGTGACAGAAAGTTCTGAAATCTAAGAGGAGCCACAACTGTGCTTCCAATCAGAGTTGCCCCAAGTCTCTCAATAAAAATGGTACCTCACTTGTGTGGGTAGGCCTAGCACCCACAATAGGAAATGCCCCAAAACACAACATGGACACATCACATTTTCCCAAAGAAAACAGAGCTGTTTTTTGCAAAGTTCCTAGCTGTGGATTTTGGCCTCCAGCTCAGCTGGCACCTAAGGAAACCTACCAAACCTCTACATTTTTTAAAAGTAGAAACCTAAGGGAATCCAAAATGGTGTGACTTGTGGGGCTCTCACAGGTTCTGTTTCCTAGAATCCTTTCCAAACCTCAAAATTTGGCCAAAAAAACTATTTTTCCTCATATTTCGGTGACAGAAAGTTCTGGAATCTGAGTAGAGCCACACATTTCCTTCTACCCAGCGTTCCCCCAAGTCTCCCGATAAAAACGGAACCTCATTTCTGTGGGTAGGCCTAGTGCCCACGACAGGAAATGCCCCAAAACACAACTTGGACACATCACATTTTCCCAAAGAAAACAGAGCTGTTTTTTGCAAAGTGCCTAGCTGTGGATTTTGGCCTCTAGCTCAGCCGGCACCTAAAGAAACCTACCAATTTGGTGCATTTTTGAAAACTAGACATCTAGGTGAATCCAAGATGGGGTGACTTGTGGGGCTCTCAGCAGGTACTGTTACCCAGAATCCTTTGCAAACCTCAAAATTAGGCCAAAAAAACACTTTTACCTCACATTTTGGTGACAGAAAGTTCTGGAATCTGAGAGGAGCCACACATTTCCTTCTACTCAGCGTTCCCCCAAGTCTCCCGATAAAAAGGGAACCTCACTTCTGTGGGTAGGCCTAGCGCCCGCGCCACGTAAAGCCCCAAAACACAACGTGGACACATCACATTTTCCCAAAGAAAACATAGATGTTTTTTGCAAAGTCCCTAGCTGTGGACTTTGGCCTCTAGCTCAGCCGGCAGCTAGGGAAACCTACCAAACCTGTGCATTTTAAAAAACTAGACACCTAGGGGAATTTTAGGATGGGGTGACTTGTGGGGCTCTCACCAGAGTCTGTTACGCAGAATCCTTTGCAAACCTCAAAACTTGTCCAAAAAAACACTTTTTCCTCACATTTCGGTGACAGAAAGTTGTGGAATCTGAGAGGAGCCACAAATGTTTTTCCATTCAGCGTTCCCCCAAGTCTCCCGATAAAAATGGTACCTCACTTGTGGGGGTAGGCCTAGCATCCACGACAGGAAATGCCCAAAAACACAACATGGACACATCACATTTTCCCAAAGAAAACAGAGCTGTTTTTAGCAAAGTCCCTAGCTGTGGATTTTGGCCTCTAGCTCAGCCAGCACCCAGGGAAACCTACCAAACCTGTGATTTTCTGAAAATTAGACACGTAGGGGGATCCAGGATGGGGTGACTTGTGGGGCTCTCACCAGGGTCTGTTTGCAGGAATCCTTTGCAAACTTCAACATTTGGCCAAAAGAACACTTTTCACTCACATTTTGGTGACAGAAAGTTCTGGAATCTGAGAGGAGCCACAAATGTCTTTCCATTCAGCGTTTCCCCAAGTCTCCCGATAAAAATGGTACCTTACTTGTGTGGGTAGGCCTAGCGCCCACGACAGGAAATGCCCCAAAACACAACATGGAGACATCACATTTTCCCAAAGAAAACAGAGCTGTTTTTTGCAAAGTGCTTAGCTGTGGATTTTGGCCTCTAGCTCAGATGGCAGCTAGGGAAACATACCAAACCTGTGCATTTTTTAAAACTAGACATGTACGGGAATCCAGAATGGGTTGACTTGTGGGGCTCTCACCAGGTTCTGTTACCCAGAATCCTTTGCAAACCTCAAAATTTGGCCCAAAAAACTATTTTTCTTCACATTTCGGTGACAGAAAGTTCTGGAATCTGAGAGGACCCACAAATGTCCTACCACCCAGCGTTTCCCCAAGTATCCTGATAAAAATGGTGCCTCACTTGTGTGGGTAGGGCTAGTGCCCGCGGCACGAAATGCTCCAAAACACAATGTGGACACATCACATTTTCCCAAAGAAAACAGAGCTGTTTTTTGCGAAGTTCCTAGCTGTGGATTTTGGCCTCTAGCTCAGCCAGCACCTAGGGAAACGTACCGAACCTGTGCATTTTTTAAAACTTGACAACCAGGGGAGTCCAAGATTGGGTGACTTGCGGGGCTCTCACCAGGTTCTGTTACCTGGAATCCTTTGTAAACCTCAAATTTGGCCAAGAAAACACCTTCTCCTCACATTTCGATGACAGAAAGTTCTGGAATCTGAGAGGAGACACAAATGTCCTTCCACCCAGCATTCACTCAAGTCTCCCGATAAAAATGGTACCTCACTTGTGTGGGTAGGCCTAGCGCACGCGACAGGAAATGCCCCAAAACACAACATGGACACATCACATTTTCCAAAAGAAAACAGAGCTGTTTTTTGCAAAGTGACTAGCTGTGGATTTTGGCCTCTGGCTCAGCCGGCACCTAAGGAAACCTACCAAGCTGGTGCATTTTTTAAAACTAGACACCTAGGTGAATCCAAGATGGGGTGACTTGTGGGGCTCTCAGCAGGTACTGTTACCCAGAATCCTTTGCAAACCTCAAAATTTGGCCAAAAAACACTTTTTCCTCACATGTCGGTGACAGAAAGTTCTGAAATCTAAGAGGAGCCACAACTGTGCTTCCAATCAGAGTTGCCCCAAGTCTCTCAATAAAAATGGTACCTCACTTGTGTGGGTAGGCCTAGCACCCACAATAGGAAATGCCCCAAAACACAACATGGACACATCACATTTTCCCAAAGAAAACAGAGCTGTTTTTTGCAAAGTGCCTAGCAGTGGATTTTGGCATCCAGCTCAGCCGGCACCTAGGGAAACCTACCAAACCTCCACATTTTTGAAAAGTAGACACCTAGGAGAATCCAAAATGTTGTGACTTGTCGGGCTCTCACAGGTTCTGTTATCTAGAATCCTTTGCAAACCTCAACATTTGGCCCAAAAAAAATTTGTTCCTCACATTTCGGTGACAGAAAGTCCTGGAATCTGAGTAGAGCCACACATTTCCTTCTACCCAGCGTTCCCCCAAGTCTCCCGATAAAAATAGAACCTCACTTCTGTGGGTAGGCCTAGTGCCCACGACAGGAAATGCCCCAAAACACAACGTGGACACATCACATTTTCCCAAAGAAAACAGAGCTGTTTTTTGCAAAGTGCCTAGCTGTGGATTTTGGCCTCTAGCTCAGCCGGCACCTAAAGAAACCTACCAAGCTGGTGCATTTTTGAAAACTAGACACCTAGGTGAATCCAAGGTGGGGTGACTTGTGGGGCTCTCAGCAGGCACTGTTACCTGGAATCCTTTGTAAACCTCAAATTTGGCCAAGAAAACTCCTTCTCCTCACATTTCGATGACAGAATGTTCTGGAATCTGAGAGGAGCCACAAATGTCCTTTCACCCAGCGTTCACTCAGGTCTCCCGATAAAAATGGTAGCTCACTTGTGTGGGTAGGCCTAGCGCCCGCGACAGGAAATGCCCCAAAACACAACATGGACAAATCACATTTTCCAAAAGAAAACAGAGCTGTTTTTTGCAAAGTGACTAGCTGTGGATTTTGGCCTCTGGCTCAGCCGGCACCTAAGGAAACCTACCAAGCTGGTGCATTTTTGAAAACTGGACACCTAGGTGAAACCAAGATGGGGTGACTTGTGGGGCTCTCAGCAGGTACTGTTACCCAGAATCCTTTGCAAACCTCAAAATTTGGCCAAAAAACACTTTTTCCTCACATGTCGGTGACAGAAAGTTCTGAAATCTAAGAGGAGCCACAACTGTGCTTCCAATCAGCGTTGCCCCAAGTCTCTCAATACAAATGGTACCTCACTTGTGTGGGTAGGCCTAGCGCCCACAATAGGAAATGCCCCAAAACACAACATGGACACATCGCATTTTCCCAAAGAAAACAGAGCTGTTTTTTGCAAAGTGCCTAGCTGTGGATTTTGGCCTCTAGCTCAGCCGGCACCTAAAGAAACCTACCAAACCTATGCATTTTTAAAAACTAGACACCTACGGGAATTCTAGGATGGGGTGACTTGTGGGGCTCTCACCAGTGTATGTTACCCAGAATCCTTTGCAAACCTCAAAATGTTGCCAAAAAACACTTTTTCCTCACATGTCGGTGACAGAAAGTTCTGAAATCTAAGAGGAGCCACAAATGTGTTCCAATCAGCGTTGCCCCAAGCCTCTCAATAAAAATGGTACCTTACTTGTGTGGGTAGGCCTAGCGCCCGCAATAGGAAATGCCCCAAAACACAACATGGACACATCACATTTTCCCAAAGAAAACAGAGCTGTTTTTTGCAAAGTGCCTAGCTGTGGATTTTGGCCTCCAGCTCAGCCGGCTCCTAAGGAAACCTACCAAACCTCTACATTTTTTTAAAGTAGAAACCTAAGGGAATCCAAAATGGTGTGACTTGTGGGGCTCTCACAGGTTCTGTTTCCTAGAATCCTTTCCAAACCTCAAAATTTGGCCCAAAAAACAATTTTTCCTCATATTTCGGTGACAGAAAGTTCTGGAATCTGAGTAGAGCCACACATTTCCTTCTACCCAGCGTTCCCCCAAGTCTCCCGATAAAAACGGAACCTCATTTCTGTGGGTAGGCCTAGTGCCCACGACAGGAAATGCCCCAAAACACAACTTGGACACATCACATTTTCCTAAAGAAAACAGAGCTTTTTTTTGCAAAGTGCCTAGCTGTGGATTTTGGCCTCTAGCTCAGCCGGCACCTAAAGAAACCTACCAATTTGGTGCATTTTTGAAAACTAGACATCTAGGTGAATCCAAGATGGGGTGACTTGTGGGGCTCTCAGCAGGTACTGTTACCCAGAATCCTTTGCAAACCTCAAAATTAGGCCAAAAAAACACTTTTACCTCACATTTTGGTGACAGAAAGTTCTGGAATCTGAGAGGAGCCACACATTTCCTTCTACTCAGCGTTCCCCCAAGTCTCCCGATAAAAAGGGAACCTCACTTCTGTGGGTAGGCCTAGCGCCCGCGCCACGTAAAGCCCCAAAACACAACGTGGACACATCACATTTTCCCAAAGAAAACATAGATGTTTTTTGCAAAGTCCCTAGCTGTGGACTTTGGCCTCTAGCTCAGCCGGCAGCTAGGGAAACCTACCTAACCTGTGCATTTTTAAAAACTAGACACCTAGGGGAATTTTAGGATGGGGTGACTTGTGGGGCTCTCACCAGAGTCTGTTACGCAGAATCCTTTGCAAACCTCAAAACTTGTCCAAAAAAACACTTTTTCCTCACATTTCGGTGACAGAAAGTTGTGGAATCTGAGAGGAGCCACAAATGTTTTTCCATTCAGCGTTCCCCCAAGTCTCCCGATAAAAATGGTACCTCACTTGTGGGGGTAGGCCTAGCATCCACAACAGGAAATGCCCAAAAATACAACATGGACACATCACATTTTCCCAAAGAAAACAGAGCTGTTTTTAGCAAAGTCCCTAGCTGTGGATTTTGGCCTCTAGCTCAGCCAGCACCCAGGGAAACCTAGCAAACCTGTGATTTTCTGAAAATTAGACACGTAGGGGGATCCAGGATGGGGTGACTTTTGGGGCTCTCACCAGGGTCTGTTTCCAGGAATCCTTTGCAAACTTCAACATTTGGCCAAAAGAACACTTTTCACTCACATTTTGGTGACAGAAAGTTCTGGAATCTGAGAGGAGCCACAAATGTCTTTCCATTCAGCGTTTCCCCAAGTCTCCCGATAAAAATGGTACCTTACTTGTGTGGGTAGGCCTAGCGCCCACGACAGGAAATGCCCCAAAACACAACATGGAGACATCACATTTTCCCAAAGAAAACAGAGCTGTTTTTTGCAAAGTGCTTAGCTGTGGATTTTGGCCTCTAGCTCAGATGGCAGCTTGGGAAACCTACCAAACCTGTGCATTTTTTAAAACTAGACATGTACGAGAATCCAGAATGGGTTGACTTGTGGGGCTCTCACCAGGTTCTGTTACCCAGAATCCTTTGCAAACCTCAAAATTTGGCCCAAAAATCTATTTTTCTTCACATTTCGGTGACAGAAAGTTCTGGAATCTGAGAGGACCCACAAATGTCCTACCACCCAGCGTTTCCCCAAGTATCCTGATAAAAATGGTGCCTCACTTGTGTGGGTAGGGCTAGCGCCCGCAACACGAAATGCACCAAAACACAATGTGGACACATCACATTTTCCCAAAGAAAACCGAGATGTTTTTTGCAAAGTGCCTAGCTGTGGATTTTGGCCTCTAGCTCAGCCAGCACCTAAGGAAACGTACCGAATCTGTGCATTTTTGAAAACTAGACAACCAGGGGAGTCCAAGATGGGGTGACTTGTGGGGCTCTCACCAGGTTCTGTTACCTGGAATCCTTTGTAAACCTCAAATTTGGCCAAGAAAACACCTTCTCCTCACATTTCGATGACAGAATGTTCTGGAATCTAAGAGGAGCCACAAATGTCCTTTCACCCAGCGTTCACTCAAGTCTCCCGATAAAAATGGTACCTCACTTGTGTGGGTAGGCCTAGCGCCCGCGACAGGAAATGCCCCAAAACACAACATGGACACATCACATTTTCCAAAAGAAAACAGAGCTGTTTTTTGCAAAGTGACTAGCTGTGGATTTTGGCCTCTGGTTCAGCCGGCACCTAAGGAAACCTACCAAGCTGGTGCATTTTTGAAAACTGGACACCTAGGTGAAACCAAGATGGGGTGACTTGTGGGGCTCTCAGCAGGTACTGTTACCCAGAATCCTTTGCAAACCTCAAAATTTGGCCAAAAAACACTTTTTCCTCACATGTCGGTGACAGAAAGTTCTGAAATCCAAGAGGAGCCACAACTGTGCTTCCAATCAGCATTGCCCCAAGTCTCTCAATAAAAATGGTACCTCACTTGTGTGGGTAGGCCTAGCGCCCGCAATAGGAAATGCCCCAAAACACAACATGGACACATCACATTTTCCCAAAGAAAACAGAGCTGTTTTTTGCAAAGTGCCTAGCTGTGGATTTTGGCCTCCAGCTCAGCCGGCACCTAGGGAAACCTACCAAACCTCCACATTTTTTAAAAGTAGACACCTAGGAGAATCCAAAATGTTGTGACTTGTCAGGCTCTCACAGGTACTGTTACCCAGAATCCTTTGCAAACCTCAAAATTAGGCCAAAAAAACACTTTTTCCTCACATTTCGGTGACAGAAAGTTCTGGAATCTGAGAGGAGCCACACATTTCCTTCTACTCAGCGTTCCCCCAAGTCTCCCGATAAAAAGGGAACCTCACTTCTGTGGGTAGGCCTAGCGCCCGCGCAACGTAAAGCCCCAAAACACAACGTGGACACATCACATTTTCCCAAAGAAAACATAGCTGTTTTTTGCAAAGTCCCTAGCTGTGGATTTTGGCCTCTAGCTCAGCCGGCAGCTAGGGAAACCTACCAAACCTGTGTATTTTTAAAAACTAGACACGTAGGAGAATTCTAGGATGGGGTGACTTGTGGGGCTCTCACCAGGGTCTGTTACGCAGAATCCTTTGCAAACCTCAAAACTTGGCCAAAAAAACACTTTTTCCTCACATTTCGGTGACAGAAAGTTGTGGAATCTGAGAGGAGCCACAAATGTTTTTCCATTCAGCGTTCCCCCAAGTCTCCCGATAAAAATGGTACCTCACTTGTGTGGGTAGGCCTAGCATCCACGACAGGAAATGCCCAAAAACACAACATGGACACATCACATTTTCCCAAAGAAAACAGAGCTGTTTTTATCAAAGTCCCTAGCTGTGGATTTTGGCCTCTAGCTCAGCCAGCACCCAGGGAAACCTACCAAACCTGTGCTTTTCTGAAAAGTAGACACCTAGGGGAATCCAGGATGGGGTGACTTGTGGGGATCTCACCAGGGTCTGTTTCCAGGAATCCTTTGCAAACTTCAACATTTGGCCAAAAGAACACTTTTCACTCACATTTTGGTGACAGAAAGTTCTGGAATCTGAGAGGAGCCACAAATGTCTTTCCATGCAGCGTTTCCCCAAGTCTCCCGATAAAAATGGTACCTCACTTGTGTGGGTAGGCCTAGCGCCCACGACAGGAAATGCCCCAAAACACAACATGGAGACATCACATTTTCCCAAAGAAAACAGAGCTGTTTTTTGCAAAGTGCTTAGCTGTGGATTTTGGCATCTAGCTCAGACGGCAGCTAGGGAAACCTACCAAACCTGTGCATTTTTTAAAACTACACATGTACGGGAATCCAGAATGGGTTGCCTTGTGGGGCTCTCACCAGGTTCTGTTACCCAGAATCCTTTGCAAACCTCAAAATTTGGCCCAAAAAACTATTTTTCTTCACATTTCGGTGACAGAAAGTTCTGGAATCTGAGAGGACCCACAAATGTCCTACCACCCAGCGTTTCCACAAGTATCCTGATAAAAATGGTGCCTCACTTGTGTGGGTAGGGCTAGCGCCCGCGACACGAAATGCTCCAAAACACAATGTGGACACATCACATTTTCCCAAAGAAAACAGAGCTGTTTTTTGCAAAGTGCCTAGCTGTGGATTTTGGCCTCTAGCTCAGCCAGCACCTAGGGAAACGTACCGAACCTGTGCATTTTTGAAAACTAGACAACCAGGGGAGTCCAAGACGTGGTGACTTGCGGGGCTCTCACCAGGTTCTGTTACCTAGAATCCTTTGTAAACCTCAAATTTGGCCAAGAAAACACCTTCTCCTCACATTTCGATGACAGAAAGTTCTGGAATCTGAGCGGAGCCACAAATGTCCTTCCACCCAGCGCTCCCCCAAGTCTCCAGATAAAAATGGTACCTCACTTGTGTGGGTAGGCCTAGCATCCACGATAGGAAATGCCCAAAAACACAACGTGGACACATCACATTTTCCCAAAGAAAACATAGCTGTTTTTTGCAAAGTCCCTAGCTGTGGATTTTGGCCTCTAGCTCAGCCGGCAGCTAGGGAAACCTACCAAACCTGTGTATTTTTAAAAACTAGACACGTAGGGGAATTCTAGGATGGGGTGACTTGTGGGGCTCTCACCAGGGTCTGTTACGCAGAATCCTTTGCAAACCTCAAAACTTGGCCAAAAAAACACTTTTTCCTCACATTTCGGTGACAGAAAGTTGTGGAATCTGAGAGGAGTCACAAATGTTTTTCCATTCAGCGTTCCCCCAAGTCTCCCGATAAAAATGGTACCTCACTTGTGTGGGTAGGCCTAGCATCCACGACAGGAAATGCCCAAAAACACAACATGGACACATCACATTTTCCCAAAGAAAACAGAGCTGTTTTTAGCAAAGTCCCTAGCTGTGGATTTTGGCCTCTAGCTCAGCCAGCACCCAGGGAAACCTACCAAACCTGTGCTTTTCTGAAAAGTAGACACCTAGGGGAATCCAGGATGGGGTGTCTTGTGGGGATCTCACCAGGGTCTGTTTCCAGGAATCCTTTGCAAACTTCAACATTTGGCCAAAAGAACACTTTTTACTCACATTTTGGTGACAGAAAGTTCTGGAATCTGAGAGGAGCCACAAATGTCTTTCCATGCAGCGTTTCCCCAAGTCTCCCGATAAAAATGGTACCTCACTTGTGTGGGTAGGCCTAGCGCCCACGACAGGAAATGCCAAAAACACAACATGGAGACATCACATTTTCCCAAAGAAAACAGAGCTGTTTTTTGCAAAGTGCTTAGCTGTGGATTTTGGCCTCTAGCTCAGACGGCAGCTAGGGAAACCTACCAAACCTGTGCATTTTTTAAAACTAGACATGTACGGGAATCCAGAAAGGGTTGCCTTGTGGGGCTCTCACCAGGTTCTGTTACCCAGAATCCTTTGCAAACCTCAAAATTTGGCCCAAAAAACTATTTTTCTTCACATTTCGATGACAGAAAGTTCTGGAATCTGAGAGGACCCACAAATGTCCTACCACCCAGCGTTTCCACAAGTATCCTGATAAAAATTGTGCCTCACTTGTGTGGGTAGGGCTAGCATCCACGACAGGAAATGCCCAAAAACACAACATGGACATATCACATTTTCCCAAAGAAAACAGAGCTGTTTTTCGCAAAGTCCCTAGCTGTGGATTTTGGCCTCTAGCTCAGCCAGCACCCAGGGAAACCTACCAAACCTGTGCTTTTCTGAAAAGTAGACACCTAGGGGAATCCAGGATGGGGTGACTTGTGGGGATCTCACCAGGGTCTGTTTCCAGGAATCCTTTGCAAACTTCAACATTTGGCCAAAAGAACACTTTTCACTCACATTTTGGTGACAGAAAGTTCTGGAATCTGAGAGGAGCCACAAATGTCTTTCCATGCAGCGTTTCCCCAAGTCTCCCGATAAAAATGGTACCTCACTTGTGTGGGTAGGCCTAGCGCCCACGACAGGAAATGCCCCAAAACACAACATGGAGACATCACATTTTCCCAAAGAAAACAGAGCTGTTTTTTGCAAAGTGCTTAGCTGTGGATTTTGGCCTCTAGCTCAGACGGCAGCTAGGGAAACCTACCAAACCTGTGCATTTTTTAAAACTACACATGTACGGGAATCCAGAATGGGTTGCCTTGTGGGGCTCTCACCAGGTTCTGTTACCCAGAATCCTTTGCAAACCTCAAAATTTGGCCCAAAAAACTATTTTACTTCACATTTCGGTGACAGAAAGTTCTGGAATCTGAGAGGACCCACAAATGTCCTACCACCCAGCGTTTCCACAAGTATCCTGATAAAAATGGTGCCTCACTTGTGTGGGTAGGGCTAGCGCCCGCGACACGAAATGCTCCAAAACACAATGTGGACACATCACATTTTCCCAAAGAAAACAGAGCTGTTTTTTGCAAAGTGCCTAGCTGTGGATTTTGGCCTCTAGCTCAGCCAGCACCTAGGGAAACGTACCGAACCTGTGCATTTTTGAAAACTAGACAACCAGGGGAGTCCAAGACGTGGTGACTTGCGGGGCTCTCACCAGGTTCTGTTACCTAGAATCCTTTGTAAACCTCAAATTTGGCCAAGAAAACACCTTCTCCTCACATTTCGATGACAGAAAGTTCTGGAATCTGAGCGGAGCCACAAATGTCCTTCCACCCAGCGCTCCCCCAAGTCTCCAGATAAAAATGGTACCTCACTTGTGTGGGTAGGCCTAGCATCCACGATAGGAAATGCCCAAAAACACAACGTGGACACATCACATTTTCCCAAAGAAAACATAGCTGTTTTTTGCAAAGTCCCTAGCTGTGGATTTTGGCCTCTAGCTCAGCCGGCAGCTAGGGAAACCTACCAAACCTGTGTATTTTTAAAAACTAGACACGTAGGGGAATTCTAGGATGGGGTGACTTGTGGGGCTCTCACCAGGGTCTGTTACGCAGAATCCTTTGCAAACCTCAAAACTTGGCCAAAAAAACACTTTTTCCTCACATTTCGGTGACAGAAAGTTGTGGAATCTGAGAGGAGTCACAAATGTTTTTCCATTCAGCGTTCCCCCAAGTCTCCCGATAAAAATGGTACCTCACTTGTGTGGGTAGGCCTAGCATCCACGACAGGAAATGCCCAAAAACACAACATGGACACATCACATTTTCCCAAAGAAAACAGAGCTGTTTTTAGCAAAGTCCCTAGCTGTGGATTTTGGCCTCTAGCTCAGCCAGCACCCAGGGAAACCTACCAAACCTGTGCTTTTCTGAAAAGTAGACACCTAGGGGAATCCAGGATGGGGTGTCTTGTGGGGATCTCACCAGGGTCTGTTTCCAGGAATCCTTTGCAAACTTCAACATTTGGCCAAAAGAACACTTTTTACTCACATTTTGGTGACAGAAAGTTCTGGAATCTGAGAGGAGCCACAAATGTCTTTCCATGCAGCGTTTCCCCAAGTCTCCCGATAAAAATGGTACCTCACTTGTGTGGGTAGGCCTAGCGCCCACGACAGGAAATGCCAAAAACACAACATGGAGACATCACATTTTCCCAAAGAAAACAGAGCTGTTTTTTGCAAAGTGCTTAGCTGTGGATTTTGGCCTCTAGCTCAGACGGCAGCTAGGGAAACCTACCAAACCTGTGCATTTTTTAAAACTAGACATGTACGGGAATCCAGAAAGGGTTGCCTTGTGGGGCTCTCACCAGGTTCTGTTACCCAGAATCCTTTGCAAACCTCAAAATTTGGCCCAAAAAACTATTTTTCTTCACATTTCGATGACAGAAAGTTCTGGAATCTGAGAGGACCCACAAATGTCCTACCACCCAGCGTTTCCACAAGTATCCTGATAAAAATGGTGCCTCACTTGTGTGGGTAGGGCTAGCATCCACGACAGGAAATGCCCAAAAACACAACATGGACATATCACATTTTCCCAAAGAAAACAGAGCTGTTTTTCGCAAAGTCCCTAGCTGTGGATTTTGGCCTCTAGCTCAGCCAGCACCCAGGGAAACCTACCAAACCTGTGCTTTTCTGAAAAGTAGACACCTAGGGGAATCCAGGATGGGGTGACTTGTGGGGATCTCACCAGGGTCTGTTTCCAGGAATCCTTTGCAAACTTCAACATTTGGCCAAAAGAACACTTTTCACTCACATTTTGGTGACAGAAAGTTCTGGAATCTGAGAGGAGCCACAAATGTCTTTCCATGCAGCGTTTCCCCAAGTCTCCCGATAAAAATGGTACCTCACTTGTGTGGGTAGGTTAGCGCCCACGACAGGAAATGCCCCAAAACACAACATGGAGACATCACATTTTCCCAAAGAAAACAGAGCTGTTTTTTGCAAAGTGCTTAGCTGTGGATTTTGGCCTCTAGCTCAGACGGCAGCTAGGGAAACCTACCAAACCTGTGCATTTTTTAAAACTAGACATGTACGGGAATCCAGAATGGGTTGCCTTGTGGGGCTCTCACCAGGTTCTGTTACCCAGAATCCTTTGCAAACCTCAAAATTTGGCCCAAAAAACTATTTTTCTTCACATTTCGATGACAGAAAGTTCTGGAATCTGAGAGGACCCACAAATGTCCTACCACCCAGCGTTTCCACAAGTATCCTGATAAAAATGGTGCCTCACTTGTGTGGGTAGGGCTAGCGCCCGCGACACAAAATGCTCCAAAACACAATGTGGACACATCACATTTTCCCAAAGAATACAGAGCTGTTTTTTGCAAAGTGCCTAGCTGTGGATTTTGGCCTCTAGCTCAGCCAGCACCTAGGGAAACGTACCGAACCTGTGCATTTTTGAAAACTAGACAACCAGGGGAGTCCAAGACGGGGTGACTTGCGGGGCTCTCACCAGGTTCTGTTACCTAGAATCCTTTGTAAACCTCAAATTTGGCCAAGAAAACACCTTCTCCTCACATTTCGATGACAGAAAGTTCTGGAATCTGAGCGGAGCCACAAATGTCCTTCCACCCAGCGCTCCCCCAAGTCTCCCGATAAAAATGGTACCTCACTTGTGTGGGTAGGCCTAGCATCCACGATAGGAAATGCCCAAAAACACAACATGGACACATCACATTTTCCCAAAGAAAACAGAGCTGTTTTTTGCAAAGGGCCTAGCTGTGGATTTTGGCCTCTAGCTCAGCCAGCAACTAGGGAAACCTACCAAACCTGTGCATTTTTTAAAAGTAGACACCTAGGGGAATCCAGGATGGGGTGCCTTGTGGGGCTCTCCCCACGGTCTGTTACCTGGTATCCTTAGCAAACGTCAACATTTGGCCAAAAAACACTTTTTCCTCACATGTCGATGACAGTAAAGTCTGGAATCTGAGAGGAGCCGCAAATGTCTTTCCACCCAGTGTCTCCCCAAGTCTCCCTATAAAAATGGTACCTCACTTGTGTGGGTAGGCCTAGCGCCCGCAACAGGAAATGCCCCAAAGCACAACATGGACACATCACATTTTCCCAAAGAAAGCAGAGCTGTTTTTTGCAAAGTGCCTAGCTGTGGATTTTGGCCTCTAGCTCAGCCGGCACCTAGGGAAACCTACCCAACCGGCACATTTTTTCAAAGTAGACACCTCGGGGAATCCAAGATGGTGTGACTTGTGGGGCTCTCACAGGTTCTGTTACCTCGAATCTTTTGTAAACCTCAAAATTTGCCCAAGAAAACACCTTCTTCTCACATTTCGGTGACAGAAAGTTCTGGAATCTGAGAGAAGCCACAAATTTCCTTCTACCAAGCGTTCCCCCAAGTCTCTCGATAAAAATAGTATCTCACTTGTGTGGGTAGACCTAGAGCCTGCGACAGGAAGTGCCCCAAAACACAACCTGGATACCTACCAAACCTGCACATTTTTTAAAACTAGACAACTACGGGAGTCCAGGATGGGGTGACTTGCGGGACTCTCACCAGGTTCTGTTACCTAGAATCCTTTGTAAACCTCAAAATTTGCCTAAGAAAACACCTTCTTTTCACATTTCGGTGACAGAAAGTTCTGGAATCTGAGAGGAGCCACAAATTTCCTTCTACCCAGCGTTCCCCCAAGTCTCCCGATTAAAATAGTATCTCACTTGTGTGGGTGGGCCTAGCGCCTGTGACAGGAAGTGCCCCAAAACACAACCTGGATACATCACATTTTCCCAAAGAAAACAGAGCTGTTTTTTGCAAAGTGCCTTGCTGTGGATTTTGGCCTCTAGCTCAGCCGGCACCTAGGGATACCTACCAAACCTGTGCATTTTGTAAAACTAGGCACCTAGGGGAATCCAGGATTGGGTGATTTGTGGGGCTCTCACCAGGTTCTGTTACCCAGAATCCTTTGCAAACCTCACAATTTGGCTAAAAAACACTTTGTCCTCACAAGTTGGTGACAGAAATTTTTTGAATCCGAGAGGAGCCACAAATGTCCTTCCACTAAGTGTTTCCCCAAGTCTCCCGTTAAAAATGGTACCTCACTTGTGTGGGTAAAGCTTGCGCCCATGACAGGAAATGCCCCAAAACACAACATGGACACATCTCATTTTCCCAAAGAAAACAGAGCAGTTCTTTTTAGCAAAGTGCCTCGCTGTGGATTTTGGCCTCTAGCTCAGCCAGCACCCAGGGAAACCTACCAAACCTGCACATTTTTTAAAAGTAGACACCTAGGGGAATCCAAGATGGGGTGACTTATGGGACTCTCAGCAGGTTCTATAACCCAGAATCCTTTGCAAAGCTCAAAATTTGGCTAAAAAAGCCTTTTTCCTCAAATTTCGGTGACAGAAAGTTCTGCAATCTGAGAGGAGCAACACATTTCCTTCTACCCAGCGTTCCCCCAAGTCTCATGATAAAAATGGTACCTCACTTGTGTGGGTAGACCAATCGCCCGCAACAGGAAATGCCCCAAAACACAACGTGGAGACATGACATTTTCCCAAGGAAAACTGAGCTGTTTTTTGCAAAGTGCCTAGCTGTGGATTTGGCCTCTAGCTCAGTCGGTACCTAGGGAATCCTACCAAACCTGTGCATTTTTTAAAACTAGAGACCTAGGGAAATCCAAGATGGGGTGACCTGTGGGGCTCTCACTAGGTTCTGTTACCCCGCATCCTTTGCAAACCTCAAAATCTGGCCAAAAAACACTTTTTCCTCACATTTCGTGACAGAAAGTTCTGGAATTTGAGCCACAAATTTTCTTTCACCCAGCGTTCCCTCAAGTCTCCTGATGAAAATGGTACCTCACTTGTGTTGGTAGGCCTAGTGCTTGAGACAAAAAATGCCCCAAAACACTATCTGGACACATTAAAATTATCAAATACAAAACTACCTGTTTTTGCGGGGGCACCTGCGTTTTTGGTCGTGGGCCCAGCAGCCATCTAGGGAAACCTACCATACCCAGACATTTCTGAAAACTAGACACCCTAGGGAGTCCAGGGTGGTGTGACTTGCATGGATCCCGCAATGTTTTCTTACCCAAAATCCTCAGTAAACCTCAAATTTAGCTAAAGAAATCACATGTGGTTGCGTGCTCACGTCATCAGACGTCACTGGGGGAGTCCACGGTGGAAGGGAACGTGATTCCCCTTCCAGCACTGACCTGGGGGGTTGGAGAGGCGGCCCTCGGGGGATTGCTAGCGGTTTTCCCGAGGGCTGGTACATGGATGTAATGGTTACGTCTGTGGCGCTTGAGAGGCGAACAAGGGGTTAAAAACACAGTTAGAATGCAGTTACAGTAGAAAATTAAAACCAGAAAAATCAGAGAAATTTGCAAGATATAGTTAGAATGCAATTCTTAACTTGCACAACAGCCGAACAAATTAAAAGTCACACATCAGATACAATGTTTATGCCTCCACAATATGTAAACCAACAGACAGCACTGCCTAAACGCACCTAAAAGCACAATGTAATTAAATAACACCACAAACAAAAATTAATACATAATACTACAACTACAGTCATCTTTTTTATAGTGTTTAGGGAAATGTGGCTTGTCATCATATATGTAAGATGTTTTAGGACATTTGTTGTTACATCTGTCACATCAAGAAAGTGATAATGCATTCTTATGAGTGTACTGTGCATGAGTTATGTCTCATATGTAGCTTGTTATTGCATCCGTCAGGCATTCAAGTGTAAGTGTACCTTTATTGGTATGTGTTCGACCTGGCCCTTATACAGGGTCATTCCCCAGACTTTTTGCCCTTTGCCTCCTTATTTTTCTGACCTTTGTTGGCTGACGTTATGACTCTGAGCACTTTATCACTGCTAACCAGTGCTAAAGTGCATGCGCTCTCCCTTGTAAATTGGTATGTTTGGCTTATACCTAATTGGCATATTTAATTTACCTATAAGTCCCTTGTAAAGTAGTATCCCTAAACCCAGGGCTTGTAAATTAAATGCTACTAGTGGGCCTGCAGCGCTGCTTGCGCCACCCACTGAAGTAGACTTTCAAACCTGTCTCAGGCCTGATAGCGCAGGGCCTGTGTGCGCACTTTTCTGCCACTGGGACCTGGCATCTAAATTTACTTGCCAGGCCCAGAACTCCCCTTTTACTACACGTAAGTCACCCCTAAGGTATTCCCTAGCTAGCCCAACAGGCAGGGTGCCATGTATGTAGAAGGCAGGACATGTGCCAGGGCGCGTGGCCTGTCCTGGTAGTGACAAACAACCTATCTTGGTGTCTCACTGCTGTGAGTGCTGCCTTCTCATAGAATTGCATTAGAAATGCCCTGCCTTATGTGTAAGGGGTATTGTCTGATTTATGACGGGGTAGCGTAGGCATGTTTGGTATGGTTGTAATGTTGGTAAGAAATGCTGCTTACTGGTGTAGGTGTATTTTTTATTACTATTACAGAAATGCCACTTCTTAAAAGTGTGCATTTCTCTGTGCTTATGACTCTGGTGTTTTGCAGCTTGACTTCAATCCACGTCTGGGCAGACTGAAAGTTGGGGCTTTGTGCATGCTTTTCAGACAGCCTGTACACAGGGAGGGTGGAGGTGTCACAGAGGTGCATCTACACATTGTATGGTCTTCCTGGGCTTAGAGAAGGGAGAGGCAGGGGCACACCTGCATTGTAAAGGCTGTGTCATAGCCTCGCACAATAGGTTTGTTTACCCCCCACTGATGTTTGGAGAGAAGGGGCACTCCCAGAACCAGTTGTAACTGATTGGAACCGCCTCTCCTCCTCATTGTAAGATACACTGCAAAAGTAAGTATAAGTACAGGGGAATTTTCCCCACAATTTAGACATTTCTTGGAACTCCAGTAACTTGCTGGAAACTGAACACAGGACTCTGCTGAAAGGAATCACCAGGACCCACCTTGGACTGCTGCTGCTGTGTGACCTGTGACCTGCCTGGTCACTAGGGGGAACTGCCACCATTTGCATCCCTGTGCTGGCCAGTAGCTGGGCCTACCAGCCCTGTGCTTCTCCGGGGCAGGGTGCCATGGCCCCTGACCCCTGCAACAATCCCCATCACGAGGGGTTCTTCATCTGTGGTTTTTCCGATATATCACTGAGTGGAGTGCCTCCTTCACTGCCCTAGCACCTTGTGAGCGCTCTCCTGGGGGTCCCTCTCTCAATTTGTACTTGGAAGTGCGTCGCTGGGGGAATCACCGCCGCAACCCGGGTGCCGTGGAATCACCGCTGCAGCCCGAGTGTACTTTTAATTGTCAGAGCGCATTGCGCTCTATCCAGTGCCCTCAGGGCACTAAAAGCAGGAAAAGAGGAGTGAGCATGCTCCAGCCTTGCCCCTGGGGAGATGCCTGCTTACAGATACGCCCCCGGGGCACCAGCAGGCACCGTCCTCAGTGCCTACTCACCAGAAACGCTGAGAATTGGAGGGAAGCGGCTCGTGCACTGTGTCAAGTGCGGCCGCCCTCCAGAGCAGGAGGAAAGCCTCATTGGAGGCCCCCGCTCCAACTTAACTCTGTTTTGATAGCCGCCCCGAGGACGCGGTGGCTTTCTACAAGATGAAGGGCACGGGGATCGGAAAGGGAGTTCCTTTCCCCCTGGCCACTGCCTTAGGGGCGCAATCGCCCCAGTAACTTACCTTTGGGCATTTTTGGTGGCCCCACCTTATAGGTAGGGCCAGTGGAGGCCCAGTGGGGCCCCCCAGAGATCACTGGCCCCAGGAGGGGCCTGTTAGGAAATCGGAGAGGGTGCCGACCGCCCCTCTCTCCTAGGAGCCAAGTGTGGCCCCTGTTGAGTGCATAGGAGCACCGGGGGCCCCTATATCAATCTTCCAGGTACTAGTAGTGCCTTGTCCTACAAGGACCAGGTACTTTTGGGGACACTGGGAGGGTGGTATGCTCCAGGGTTATTTTCCTAAGGATATATATTTTTCATGTCTTGCCATATATAATAATGTTCCTTTATGGGCATGTATGAGGTATTTATGACAAGTGCATTTACTGTGCTTCATGACTACTGCTTGTGTTGAAGAATCCTGAGTACTTACGTATTCTAGTGTGACAACTGCTTATTCTTGCAGAGTATTAGTGGCTTATGTGATGTTTGGTCTAATAATTGTGTTGTGTACAATACAGTATATTTTCATATAACTTGTTGTTGTTTCCTTTGTGGTGGGTATAGTGTGTCACGTGTGTTGTGTGTGTTGTGTAAACGCTTTACACATTGCCTCCGGGTTAGGCCTGACTGCTCGTGCCAAGCTGCCAAGGGGGTACGCAGGGGCTATCTTGGATGTGTAACTCCCTTGCCCTGACTAGAGTGGGTGGGTTCTGCCTGGCTTGGGTGCATACCCGAGCCAACCAGAAACCCAATTTCTAACAGTATGTAATTATATGTTTATACTAGGTACCTAAAAGAAACACCCCTGTATGCTGTGCAGTGCTGGGGGTACAGGCAAAAATACAATGATTTGAAGGATAGGGTAAGCTAAGAGTGGAAGTGGATGTTTACTGTGTAGTGTTGTAGTATTTTTTAACCAGGTCAGTCTTTGGCTCCTTTCTCAGGTGGAGCTAAATGTGTGTGGTTCCAACACCTTTCAACCATCAATGGTTAGGCCTGACTGCTCGTGCCAAGCGGGTACGCAGGGGCTATCTTGGATGTGTAACTCCCTTGCCCTGACTAGAGTGGGTGGGTTCTGCCTGGCTTGGGTGCATACCCGAGCCAACCAGAAACCCAATTTCTAACAGTATGTAATTATATGTTTATACTAGGTACCTAAAAGAAACACCCCTGAATGCTGTGCAGTGCTGGGAGTACAGGCAAAAATACAATGATTTGAAGGATAGGGTAAGCTAAGAGTGGAAGTGGATGTTTACTGTGTAGTGTTGTAGTATTCTTTAACCAGGTCAGTCTTTGGCTCCTTTCTCAGGTGGAGCTAAATTTGTGTGGTTCCAACACCTTTCAACCATCAATGAAGGTGGCTGTGGCCTTTTTTGTCCTTTTTTACAGTTCTGTAGCTGTTCATGCCTGATGTTGTTCTGGCTGTGAATGTGCTGAGAACCACTAGATCCAGTGTGCTTGTACGCCAGATGGCTTTGTAGATGAAGCAACTAGTATTTAAAAGATTGAGGGCCGGCAAGGGGAGCTAATGGTATCCAATTACTGGGAAGGTGATTTAATAATTCTCCATACCGTTAATAAGGCATGCTGTAATGTGTGAATTATAGGTGTGTAGCATGCCATTAAAGCGCAACAGATAGAGCACTGGATGATGTGGAGGAGAGTATTGCCACCATTTAGATGCAAGTTTATACAGTCTTGACCAGCATTTTTAAGCTGTTTTCTTGGAAGAATGGTTATACTTTCTCTGAAAAGTCTAAAAAATAAATACCCAGTTCTAATATTATTCTTAATAATTGGCATATAAACTCTGATAGCAGTAAAAGTACAGCTGACCACTGGAAATGCTCAGTAGTAGTACATTTGCTGGGCATTGCTACCACACTGGTTTAATCACTGACCACGGTCCAACTGGGCAGAATAGGCTTAGGTATCAGCATAGAAGTAGCTCTCATTAGAGAAATAGATAGCTAAGAAAGTTGCTCACGTTTGCACATTGGGACAGTTTTGAACTTGTAAAGACAAGCCGTATAAGTGTTTTGCAAGGTATAGGAGAAAGCAAGCATTTGTGCTTGCTGTAAGCAATGTTTGTGGTAACCTCAGGGAAATTAAGGGGGTGGGGCCACACAAGATAGCTGATTAGACACTCTTCCTCATGCGCCCACTGATGCTGAATAATCCTGCAGAAATCATGCAGATTTGACCACTAACTCCCCTCACAGACAAACACCCCATCTGTGTCACAATTTTGGGGTACCAATAGGAGGATTAAATGGGTTCTCCAACAGTTGCCTTGGCACGACCTGTGTGAGCCTGACCCCACTGGGCCTTCATCTTACTGCGCCCAGTAGGGAGTGCTGTCTATGCGAAGTGGACTGGACAGCATACATACAGATGCCGCTGTATTGTATGAGGGCCCCCCTACAGTGGTGTGTCCTGCTGAGTCATTCCTGGCCGTGGCCCATTCTAGGGAAGTGCTGCTCCTGACCTGAGGAAGGTGGGGGCCACATACAATGCTGCTGGTGGCATGATTCTGCAGCCTTTCATTTTATCTAAGGCCCGCAGGGGGGACCTGGAGCGGCCGGAAGAGAGCGGGTGAGGGTGAATCAGCCCCTTACCTGAGCCCAGAGCACTGTGCAGCTACAAGTCTGGTCTGGGGGAGTTTCACCCTCCACTGCTGCTGGGCCCTGCCTGCGGCCTTGGCCTCCCTGCATCCTTGGTGCCTGCATGCACTGAACTCCGGTGCCACCCAACAAGGCCCAGTGCCCCTTAAATCTACTGCTGAGGGGACCTTACTGCTGGCCTCTTGGTGCTGAGTCCCTGGATCCTTGCAGATGATAAGAGCTCCTACATGGACTCCGTTGAGAACCTACACTGGAGCGTATGATCCAGGTTTGAAATTCCTCAGGATTCCCAGGGCCTAGATGCTGTCTGCCTGCTTGGGAGAGGGCTGGAGGGACACCATACCCTCACTGTTTACATTGGGAGTGCTTGATATTCCTTCCTGATGTTCCCTGCTCAGGCTGGCCCTGCTCCATTATTGAAGATTTGTGGCTACAACTGGGGGACCTAGTGGCTGGCCTGTCTCTTCTCTTTGATACCCACTGTGGTTCTGAAGGCCCCCCTGACAAGAAGCTTCCACATTGCCTGTCTGTGGTGGCCTGACCGACCCCAGTGAAGACTGGAAGTTAGGGGAGATCTTGATCATCCCCACATAAGTGTGAGCTGGAAGTGGAGATCGGTGACCCCAGAGAACTAACAGAATGGGGTTCTTTGCTTTGAAGGAGGTGCTGCCTCAGACTCCCGAAGGGTCAAGCATATGGATGTTGCCTACTGGTGACTGCATCTTACAGGCAAATAAACCCCAGACTGTGGACGTAGAGGTGCTCTGGTTCCCTGTGGGCCATCCTGCCAGACCGCTATTCATATTGCGGATGACTGTACTACTGAGTTGGTGACATTGGCCACCTTGCATTATATAGGGGGCACCTTTAAGTTACTGCAGGTCTTACCTCATCCCCAGCTTCTGTGCCCTTGAATCTCTGCAATCATGGTCAAGGATAGAGGTAGTAAACCTGCTCAATCAAATAAAATTGTCAATGACACGCACAGGTTACAACCTGATGAGAGGTAAGGAGGGGGAGAGGGAGTGCCCGGGAGCCAGATCTCGGGTAGTGGCAGACTCAACCCCACCCCTTGCTCTCCTGCTAGTAGCAATATATGACATGGTCACTAAAATTGGCTCAGTTGCCACTGATGTTAGCCTGCTTTGTGCTGACCTAAGAAAGGTGGCGAAAAGAGTAACTGTGGCTGAACAGCATGTGTATACCCTTCAACAAGAGTTCCATGAACTATGTGACATGGTCTCCAGTCTCTGGAGGCTGACAGCTCACCAAGATGAATGTGTAGAGAACTCCGAAGGACGTTTTTGTAGGAACAATCTATGCTTTGTCAGTTTCCCTGACAAGGCAAAGGGGCCCTTTGTTGAACTGTTTCTAGAAGAATGAATTACCACAGCCCTCCTTCCCAAAAAAAACTGTTTAAGTTCTTTATGACTGAAAGAGTTGATCGGGCACTTGCTCCCCCGCTAAAACATGGTGCCCCACTGAGAACATTTATTGCCTGCCTTTTTGATTACTGGAACTGAGATGATATCCTGCAATATGTCCGGGCAAAGGGGCCGCCTACACTGCAGGGCAGACCTATTTTTTTATTTTCCCAGATTATACTAAACAAGTTCAGAAGCAGAGGAAAACATTTATCGCTGTCAAACAACGCTTCAGAGACACGAACCTGAAATACAGTTGGTCTTTCCAGCTAAGCTTAGAGTACAATATGAAGGGAAGATACTTTTCTTCTTTAGCTCTGGTGAAGTCTGTGAATGCCTACACACCCCTGCTCAGGGCTTAGGATACCAGGACCAGTTGGCCTAAAGTGCACAGAAACAATCAGCCCGCTTATGCAGGTGGAAAGAACACAGGGGGAAATGACGAGGAAGCCGGATCTGACCCAATGATCCAGTAAAATTGTAGTTTGTCCGGATGGAACACTTGCAACCATGAAGGTAGTCCTGGACACAAGTGACTCCTTTCAACAATGCCTCAGTGACTCTGACACAGCTAATGACAGCACTGGTTTGTAAAGACTCTTACGACCTGGCTGACTGCTGGATACCTTGGCGGATTGCTGCTGCCGGGGGGGCGTTGAGAGTGGGAGGGCCTGGCCCTTCCCGGACACTGCTGACATCTGCAACACCTGAATGTGAGCTGTAGCAGTGGTCCAAATGGGTAAAGAATGATGTAAGGTTTCATGGAAAGGATGGGCTAATTCTGTATTATTATGTTGATTTTTCTGTTAGTAACTTCCCTTCCTATGCTGGAGGGAGGCCCCTAAGGACGAGGCGGGTGAGCTGAGAATGGGAGCTTGAGTGCCAGTGGCCTCGCACCCCTTCCTGCTTTCTCCCCTCTAGCAGAGGATACAGTTTATTAGTTGCTGTAGGTATTGTTTACCTCTAATTTTTATTTCCTTTTAGCGAATGGGGCGGCTGATACTAGATCCTACCACGCCAGTTGGGGTGTGGGAGGCCCTAATTCAGGTGCCCAAAGGGAGGGGGGTGTTGGGTATCGGTTTTGTATCTATAGGTTTCTACAATTGTAGAATGTTATATTACTCTTGTGCACTACAGTTTCTGTCACTGAACTCCACTTGCTCCTGTGGACACCCTCCAAAGAGGGATATATTCCTCCCCCCAGGCTGGATGTCTGTACCAATACATAAAAATATCATCCCATACGATTAAACTCATGTCCCAAATTGAGAAGTGAGCAAGGATACATGCCTATTTAAACGTTACAAAGAGTCCATTGCATTTCTACAAGAAAGGCAATTATGGAGAGACTGTATACCTAGAATCAGAAAACGCTGGAGAGGACAACTGTATGTGACCTCTTACTTCAGCTATCCCTGAGTTGCGCTGATATAGGTGGACCCCAGAATCCTTTTGAACCCCAAACATTGAGGTCATATTCTAGATACAGAAGGTCAATACATCATATTATTTGGGAACATAAATGAAAGAAAGGTCTGTATGATTGGTGATAATGCCCCAAACTGTGACTATCCTGACTTTTACACTATGGTTGTGCTGCTGCTTCCCCCTACCTCACTGACATCATTATACTGGCGGGAGACTGTAACTGTGTCCTTAATGGCTCCCTAGACCATGAGCCACCCAAACTCTACACCAAACCCTGTGTGACGAAGCACTTTCTGACATAATGAAAGCATTACACCTTCTCAACATATGAAGGGACACAGACATCTCCTAGAGACCTCTGCAGTGAAGACCCACTGTCGACTACTGCTTGGTCTCCAGCAATGTAGCACAAATGAGGTTCAGGATCTTGTATGTGGCCCGCTATTTATTGGACCATTCCCCTGTTTTTTATGGTTTAGAAGGGAATGCAAACGCTCAGCAATACCGTTGTGGTGCCTGAGGGCAAAAGTCTTAATTGACCTCACCATTTGCAATAGTAGTTCACAATTCACTAACTGACTGTCTCCATGAGAAATGGGGTTCCTCTGGGAGCAGGGGTACAAACTGGGAGGTGCTGAAGGTGATTCTATGAGGTATATGTGTTAAGACTACCTACGGAGTCAGACAGCAATTGAAGCGGGACAGTCAAAAACGTGAGAGAGATCTAGCAATATTGAATCTCCATCAGCATTCTGACAGACTAGAAGAATATTGGGCAACCCAAAAAGCCTTACTTGATGACTGGCGTAGGCTAGAAAAAAACACACACACACGATGAAAGACCCCTTACTCAGACAGGAGTGTGCTCAGAATCCGTTCTTTGGTCTATGGGATCAGATGTGCCACAGGGTCTGGACACAGCAGACCATCAATTGGATGTTCCAATCCCACCTGAGTACACTCTGCAATGGTGGGAAGGTGGCTGCACGGACTTATGCAGAAGCATATCTTACAACTATCCCGCTCCCGAGGCTTGAGGTTGATGATCGCAATGCCTTGTGGAGGTGTATCACACGCGAGGAGATTCTCTCACTGACCCAAGGACTGAGGAAAAATGATGAAAACACCTGGGAGAGAAAATTCCCAGGGTGAGGGGATTATTAGTTTTTTGTTTTTCAGAAACCAACTCCAGCTTTGGAAGTTTTTTTCTGAAAAGCTAAAAGATTTGGTGGACAGCTGTCCATCCACCAAATTTGTAGTGTCTTCAGAGGAACCACCGAAATGGTGATTCCTCTGAAGGCACATAGATCTCTGCTGGGGTGACAGTGAGCTCTAAATTTGGTGGCTGGTAGCCCATGAGTTGGCAGACATAGGGGGTGATTATGACCTTGGCGGACGGCGGAGGCCGTCCGCCAAGGTACCGCCGCCAAATGACCGCACTGCGGTCAAAAGACCGCGGCGGCCATTCAGACATTTCCTCTGGGCCGGCGGGCGCTCTCCAAAAGAGCGCCCGCCGGCCCAGAGGAAATGCCCCTGCAACGAGGACGCCGGCTCAGAATTGAGCCGGCGTAGTTGCAGGGGTGCGACGGGTGCAGTTTGCACCCGTCGCGTATTTCAGTGTCTGCATTGCAGACACTGAAATACACAGTGGGGCCCTCTTACGGGGGCCCCTGCAGTGCCCATGCCATTGGCATGGGCACTGCAGGGGCCCCCAGGGGCCCCGCGGCACCCCCTACCGCCATCCTGTTCCTGGCGGGAGACCCGCCAGGAACAGGATGGCGGTAGGGGGTGTCAGAAACACCGCCGCCATGGAGGATTCCCCCGAGCAGCGGGAAGTCGGCGGGAGACCGCCGACTTTCCGCTTCTGACCGCGGCTGAACCGCCGCGGTCAGAATGCTCATGGGAGCACTGCCAGCCTGTTGGCGGTGCTCCCGTGGTCGGTGGCCCTGGTGGCCACCGGCCGCCAGGGTCAGAATGACCCCCATAATGTCCCTCTCCACCCTGATAGACAGGTGGGCTGTCAGCAAAATCTAAATCTTCACCCTAGTTTCTCTCATACAGTATGTGCAGTATAATAATAAGCAGTCTCTGTAGTATGTTTTCTAGAGTAGGACCCTAAACATAAGAGCTCCAAAGGTATAGTGAGCATTTATTGTATCTGATAAAATCTGTCACCATGGGGTTTGGAATTTATCGGGTGCGATAAATAGGACCTGTTAAAGTTTTATAGTAAAATTAGGAAAATGGAAGCAATTACTGGGCCCTTTCCCCTGTTAGCCTACACCTGCCAAACCAGAGCATGGCTGTGAATTTTATTGCATCTGATAATTCTCTGATAAAACTCTTAATTCTGACCCATGTGCAGACAGGTTTGACCAGGGTTTAAACATTTCCATCCCACTTGTACTACAGTTCTTAGTGTTGGGGAGACAGTATGGCCCTCATTATGAACCTGGCTATGGGTGATAAAGTGGTGGTAATACAGCCAACAGGCTGGCAGTAAGGACCGCCAAATTATGACCATGGTGGTGATAACTCCCATAGACAGCCAATGTACCACGCCAACCGCCACGGCGGAAACAACAGCCACTACTGCGGAAGCCGGCAACAGCCAGGTGGAAGACAAAGTACTGTCCACCATATTATGACACAGCACTCCGCCACCTTTTCTGGGGCATTACCAACTCCAACAAAAGCCTGGCGGAAACAGAGCTCAGAAGTGAAAGGACTCACCATTGGAGACACAGGGAAGAACCATGCCGCCATGGAACCTGAACTGCAAGTTTTCCCAATGATCTACTACGTTATGCTCCACCTGGAACACCAATGCCGACAAAGATGACGACAGTGAGTACAGCCGCCTAGCACCCAAGGGAGGGAGGGAGGAAAACTAGAGTGACACTGGCACACACACAACACACACCATACACACATCCAGCTGCACACGTAACCTAATCGCACAAGACACGCAGCAGAATAATACACAGATCATAATGCTGGAGTGATGACAATGTATTAGCATAGCAAAATCCACCCCATGAACCAAATATATAGAAATGTCCATAAAGGGCCAATGCCCAGTCCAAAGTCATGAAGACACACAAGGCCACAGGGCACATTTCAAGGCCCAACATGTTCCCTGACACAGCCGGAGAGAACACTGCAGGGGCATAATTTTGCAAGTAGGGAGGTACCTCATGGGGGTGGGGGGTACCTCAGCTGAATACGGGAATGTTCCCACTGGCTCTGGAGGGGGCAACATGCCCATTGCTGTGTCCTGGGGAGTGCAAGGTCACAGTCTCTCAAGTGGGTGACTCGCCCACTGGTTCTGAAGGGGGCAACATGCCCATTGATTTGTCCTGGAGAGTGCAAGGCCACAGTCCCCCAAGTGGGTGACTCTCCCACTGGTTCTGGAGGGGGCAACATGCCAATTGCTTTGTCCTGGGGAGTGCAAGGCCACAGTCTCTCAAGTGGGTGACTCCCCCACTGGTTCTGGATGGGGCAGTTTGCACAGTAGCCCCTGGAGGGTGGCCTACATAGCATCTGCCGGCAGTGACGGCTGCATTGTGGTGGTGGTGGTTGAAGGAGTCTCCTGGGGTGCCCCTGTACTCATTGATGGCTGCATTGTGGTGGTGATTGGAGGAGTACTCTGGTAAGCCCCTGCACTCACTGATGGCTGTATTGTGGTGGTGATTGGAGGAGTCTCCTGGGAAGCCCCTGCACTCACTGATGGCTGCATTGTGGTGGTGGTTGGAGGAGGCTCCTGGGCAGCCTCTGCACTCACTGATGGCTGCATTGTGCAGTTGGTTGTAGGATGCTCCGGGCAGCCCCTACACTCCCTGATGGCTACACATCCACAGCTGGCGGTGGGAGCCCAGTGATAGCTGGTGGTGGTGGTGGCGGTGTTAGCCTGACAGCTTCCGCTGGCATAGAGTGCCTCGTCTCCTCCTGTCCATGGGGTGGGGATCCTTTATCCTTTCCGGCAGGGGTGGATGGGCTCTTCCCTTCTGTGCCTGGTGTTGCAGGCTCCTTCCCCTTCTTCACAGATGGTGCAGGCTCCTTCCCCTTCTTCACAGCTGGCACAGGCTCCTTCCCCTTCTTCACAGGTGGTGCAGGCCCCTTCCCCTTCTTCACAGCCCGTGCAGGACTCTTTCCTTTCTTCCCTGGTGGTGCTGGCTCCTTCCCGTTCAGTGTTGTAGGTTTGGTTTCCTTACCACCACGAGTAGGTGGTGCTACCAATTTCCCGAAGACTGTTTCGCTGAGGTGCTTGGCTGTGTCCTTCGTACCCTGCCCATACGTGCAGGACGGGGAGGGAAGAGGTCAAATTGGGAAAGGAAAAGATTTTTAGGGACGGTGGGGCGATAGGAGTAATAATATGTGGAGGATGAGGGAGTGTTTATATGAGGTGTATGTCTGCTGGATTTGGGTGCAGGTGCATGGGCTGTATGCTGATGTGAGGTGGATGGCCGTTTGTGTACTTTAGGAGGCGGTGGGACATACACGGTGGGAGAGGACACAGGGGAATTTAAAATATGGCGCACCATGTCACAGGGTAGTGGGCAATAGCATCATTCAATGTGACTCTATTGATGTACTCTGCATTAGTAGCGCCAAAATGTTGGAGGTTCTCCTGCAGAGTACATAGGGGCCCATTCTAAATAATGGAAGCCCCATTTTAACACCTGCTCTGAGCAGGCATTAAAAGTGCAGTAGAAAATGTCTATCTATGAAAATTCTTGCCCCCCTAATGGGGGAATACCCCCTTTGCATACATTATGCCTCACATAGGCATAATGTATTGCAAAGGGTTACAGAGTGGGGCAATGCAGGCATTGTGTCACTTTGTAAATAGGGTGTGGGGATTTCGGCCTCATTGGGCCACATTAACGTAAATATAATTACGCTAGAGTGGTGCAAGGTGGCGCTAGGGGATTATAAATATGCCCCTTAGTATTCAGCAGGGATTGAGGCAAGGTTGCAACTTGGCCCCCTTTTTATTTACGCTTTATATTAATAATTTGGCCCTTGCTTCGAGCACTACGTGTAGGGATGTCCCCTGGGTGGGCGCCCAGTTCATCCCTGTGCTCTTGAATGCAGACGACACCTTCCGGCTGACCAAGACTGCTGTCGGGCTGCAGCGCTTACTTGTTTTTTAACTGGGATATGGTTGCAAGGTAAAGGGCATCACCGTTTTTTATTGTAAAGGTGTTTTTATGTTGTAACTGTTTTATTCTGTTCATTTACTTAGAGTATATTATTGTGGTGTGTTGTATATTGTCCCTAGTAAAGTGCACTACATGTGCCTAGGGCCTGTAGATTGAATGCTACTAGTGGGCCTGGACCCCTGGTTGTGTCACCCACATAAGTTGCCCCTTAACCATGTCTCAGGCCTGCCATTACAAGGCCTGTGTGTGCAGTTTCACTGCCACTTCGACTTGGCATTTAAAAGTACTTGACAAGCCTTAAACTCCCCTTTTTCTACATATAAGTCAGCCCGAAGGTAGGCCCTAGGTAACCCACAGGGCAGGGTGCTGTGTAGGTAAAAGGCAGGACATATACCTGTGTGTTTTATATGTCCTGGTAGTGGAAAACCCCTAAATTCGTTTTCCACTACTCTGAGGCTTGCTCCTTTCATGGGCTAATATTAGGGCTACCCTCATATACTGTTTGAGTGGTAGATACTCATCAGAAAGGGGTAAACAGGTCATGTTTAGCATGGGCAGAATGATAATAGACAATCCTGCGTATTGGAATCTGGGTAAAGGTGTTGGGGGTGTTGATATATACCACTCACAGGAGTAGGAGTCTGGGGGAAGGTGTTGGGTAGGAGTCCCTCTTGGAGTGACTAGGGAAGGCACCTTTTCCACATGAACATGACAGACATGAACATGGCCAGTTTTCAAATCACAAACCACGTTTAGAAAGAAATTACAAACGTGGGAGGAGCCAAGTGACATTGCCAGGCAG